>NC_044568.1:63254176-63554176 GCF_007565055.1 Rhinopithecus roxellana
CACTGATGTATCAATGACACTCTGTACTGGCGGAGAGGGAAAAGGACTGAGGTCACACACTGCCGAGGGTGCTCCCTTTCCCTTATCAATGTGGTGCCACTGGCCATGGCTGACACAGCTGATGGGGAGATGGGGTGCCGGGGGCATGTAACCCTTGGGGCAGAACTGGTCACCACTGGGGCTTATTCTGTAGTTGATCTTCAGTTAAGGCTGTGTTTTTCTGAGACTATTGCTCAACAATTAAAAAAAGAAGAAGGGGCAGGCATAAGAGCTGAGGCTGTTCTGATTAGGAGTGCGAGCGGGTGTCATTTGGGGATGAGAAATGGTCAGGTTGTGTGACAAGTCAATTACCAGCCAGCAGTGCCATGCTCAACTACTGCTCTGTAAGAAACTACATCTTCCTGCTGATTCTGCTCAGAGTAACCTGTGGATTTTTTCCCCTGAGATGATTTCCTCAATTAGGTGACTATGATCCTGTTCCATGTGTTAATTCATTTATTTTTTGGCTTCATTTTATCTGGAATAGTGGAGTTGGTGTAGTCATAGAAACTTGAAGGGTTCTGGGCTTATTCAGCCAGAACTCATTATCCAGCTCCCCTGGCTGTGCTCTGCTCTGCTTCCGAAGGCACCGAGGGCAGCAGCTTTCTTCCCTGATTTTTCTTTGCAGCGGGTGCCTCCCAGGTCAAATGGAATAAAAAAAATGCTAACTGCCTTGCCACCAGCCATGATGGTGATGTGCGGATATGGGATAAGAGGGTGAGTAATCTCTTTTTTCCCCCTTTTTGGTCTTTGATCCCTCCCAGAGGGTGTGAAGATGACTTTATGAATGCCGGGGCTCATCTTGAGAGTCCGAGGAACCCTGGGCAGCATGGTAAATGCTCATTTTAAGCTTGTAGTACCAGATGATATTTGCGTCTCAGTCCAATGTTGAAGGAAGCTAGGGAAGTGAGACATTAGCAACAGTGGTTGAGAAAATCAGCCCCATTTTGCCACCTCCTAATTATGACACCAGGTAAGCCAGCCACTGTCACTTCTCTTAACCTCAGTTTCCTCCAAAATAAAGACACTAACTGTGTGTATCACTGGGGTTAAGCCGTGGAGCCCAGACACTATTCTAGAATTGTCAGCAGGTGTCTCATCCCTGCCTGTGCTTGCAAAGTGAAATGTATTTGTTCTTGGATGCCTGCCATCCTGAATACTTCCAGTAACGATGAGCGAGGCAGGGCACTCATGATGCTTAAATTTCCCCTTATAAGCCTAGATGTCCCATCAGCCTCAAAGTAGCCTGCATATCGATCATACGTTCTCACTGCAGCAGCCCATGGGACATCTAGGGATGGAAATAGCACCGGGTCCTTGGTTGTGACTGTAATGGAAAGTCTGCTGAAGTTGGTTGTGTTGGCTTCAGTGAGGGTCATGGCACAGGGAAAAGGCCTCCCCCATATTGACTGCCAGACTGTTGAGTAATAATGAACAGAGCCATCACTGCCATGAGACCTGGATGTAAATCCTGCTCACTGCCTGTGAGACCTGGGGTTAGAGATGCTCAGGCATTGTGGGGATGGCTTGTTCAGGGATGACTCCACCATCTTATCTTCCGACTGCTCCCTTCCCTTCATACATTTGGAAGAGAAGCAGAAAGTGGAGCAGAGATGAGGCGTGGCAGATCCTGTCTGCTGCATCAGGCTCCAGGCATGCTGGGGAAGCCTTATGTGGCAGAAGCCCTCTGCCTTAGGTAGCTCTTAGGTGAGAAGGTGATTTCGTAGAGGTTGGGCGGGTGCATCTTCTTTTTTTATTTTTTCTTGAGATGGAGTCTGGCTCTGTTGCCCGGGCTGGAGTGCAGTGGGGACCTTCGCTCACTGCAACCTCTGCCTCCTGGGTTCAAGTGATTCTCCTGCCTCAGCATCCCGAGTAGCTGGGACTGTAGGCGCGTACCACCACACCCAGGTAATTTTTGTATTTTTAGTACAGATGGAGTTTCACCATGTTGGCCAGGATGGTCTTGAACTCCTGACCTCAAGTGATCTGCCTGCCTCAGCCTCCCAAAGTGTTGGAATTACAGGCGTGAGCCACTGCGCCCAGCCGCATCTTCTACATGTTAGTTTTTGTCTTCTGTTCCTGTATGGCCATTTTCCCTTTCTCTCTTTTTTTTTTTTTTTTTTTTTTGAGATGGAGCCTCACTCTGTCACACAGGCTGGAGTGTAGTGGTGTGACTATAGCTCATTACAGCCTCGACCTCTTGGGCTCAAGCTATTCTCCTGCCTCAGCCTCCTGAGTAACTGGGACTACAAGTACCTGCCATCACACCCAGCCAATTTTTAAAAATATTTTTTTGTAGAGACAAGGTCTCCCTATGTTGTCCAGGCTGGTCTTGAACTCCTGGGGTCAAGCGATCCTCCCACCTCAGCCTCCCAAAGTGCTGGGATTACGGACATGAGCCACTGCTCCTGGCCTTCATTATTTCTTTAATTAGTGATTGGTTTTATTCAGTTTGTCACTAGAACAGCATTTTCTAGTCTCCTGATTAGAAAGGAGGTAACTGATAACACTAATTTCCCTCAGCAAATCTTTTTATCTATTTTATTGAAAGGGTTTTAGCTTTTTTTCTTTTTTTTAATTAATAATGATACTTAGGGCCAGGGGCGGTGGCTCACACCTGTAATCCCAGCACTTTGGGAGGCCTAGTCAGGTGGATCATGAGGTCAAGAGATCGTGACCATTTCTGGCCAACATGGTGAAACCCCATCTCTACTAAAAATACAAAAATTAGCTAGGGGTGGTGCTGCACGCCTGTAGTCCCCGCTACTCGGAGGCTGAGGCAGGAGAATCACTTGAACCCAGGAGGCGGAGGTTGCAGTGAGCCAAGATCATGCAACTGCACTCCAACCTGGGCGACAGAGTGAGCCTCTGTCTCAAAAATAAATAAATAAATAAATAAATAAATAAATAAATAAATAAACTAAAAATAATGATACTTAGGACTTCTGCTCAGGTGAGTTGCAGAACTTGTTGATTATATTTTCACTTCTCTGGAGCTTTGTAGTGTCAAAGCAGCACTGATTGCAACAAGCATTACAAACTTCAACGTGTCAGCGCTGATAGTGAATTTTAACCCAAACTCATGTATGACTAACATATTAACGTTTACTGAGCATTTATTGTACATAAGCATTATTTTAAGAGCTTTATATTTATTGATTAATGTCTCTTTATAATTAGCCTTTAAAGTAAAGGTTTTTTTTTTTTTTTTTTTTTTTTTTTTTTGAGACAGAGTCTCGCTCTGTTGCCTAGGCTGGAGTACAATGGCGTGATCTTGGCTCACTGCAACCTCTACCTCCCAGGTTCAAGCAATTCTCTTGCCTCAGCCTCCTGAGTAGCTGGGATTACAGGTGCCCACCACCAAATCTGGCTAATTTTTGTATTTTTAGTAGAGACAGGGTTTCACCGTGTTGGTCAGGCTGGTCTCGACTCCTGGCCACAGGTGATCCACCCGTCTCCGCCTCCCAAAGTGCTGGAATTACAGGCGTGAGCCACTGCACCCGGCCATTAGGTGCTATAGTTATCCCTGTTCTACAGATGCGTAAACCAAAGCACAATTTGCTGCCAAAATTTGAACCCAGGCAGGCTGGTGCTAGAGACTGCACTCTTCTTTTGTTTTTGAGACAGAGTCTCCCTCTGTCTCCCAGGTCGGAGTGCAGTTGTACAATCATAGCTCACTGCAGCCTCAAACTCCTGCACTGAAGTGATCCTCCCACCTGAGTAGCTGGGACTGCGGGTATGCACCACCATGATGAGGTAATTAAAACAAAATTTTTTTGTATAGATGGTAATCTTACTGTGTTGCCCAGGCTGGTCTTGACTTCTGGTCTCAAGTGATCCTCCTGCTTTGGCTTCCCAAAACCTTGGGATTACAGGTGTGAGCCACGGCACCCAGCCTAGAGATTGCACTCTTAACCTCTATAATGCTAATTATAGAAGTAATACAAGCTCTTTGTAGAAAATATAAATGAAAAAATAAAAATCATTCATAATCCTACTACCCAGAGACAAATGCTAACATTTTGGTGTTTTCTGTTTTATGCTTTTTTTTTTTTTTAACTTAGTTTGTCATACTGTGTATGTAGTTGTATACACTTTTTTTTCATTTAACATTACAACAGATGCATTATCCTCGTACTGTAAGCTCTAAGTATAGCTTTCAGTGGCTGCATCATATTGTATAAATTATATGGTGTCACATAGCTGTAGGATATTGATTCAGCTTCATTATTTCCCATTTGTTGATCATTTAGGTTTTTTCTGGTTTTCTAGTGTTTCAGATAACATCAAGATGAACTTCTTTTATATCTAAAGCTTTTTGTGAGTTTGTATTATTCCCTTAAGATAGGAAAAATTTTGGGCTGGGAAAAGTGGCTCAAACCTGTAATCTCAGCACTTTGGGAGGCCATGGCAAGAAGATTGCTTAAGGCCAGGAGTTCAAGACCAGCTTCACCATGTTGGCCAGGCTGGTCACAAACTCCTGACCTCAGGTGATCCACCCGCCTTGGCCTCCCAAGGTGCCGGGATTACAGGCGTGAGCCACCGTCCCCGGCCTGTTTATTTTCTATGCTTATTAGTCATGTATTGTTTTCTTTTGTGATGTACATTCATTCTCCTTCGGAATCTTAGCACTCCATCACTTTAAGATGGTGGTTTTACCCTTTTGTTGAAGCTGGGCTCATTTGGATGTCTCAGTCCCTCTTCTTGGGTGATCATGGGGAAGGCAAGTGGGAATTGTCAGATTGCGCTATTGAAAGTGTGAGGCTGAGCACAGTGGATCATGCCTGTAATCCCAGGACGTTTGGGCGGCCAAAACAGGTGGGTCGCTTGAGCCCAGGAGTTCAAAACCAGCCTGGACAACATGCAAAACCCTATCCCTACAAAAAATGCAAAAAAATTAGCCAGGCAAGGTGGCATGTACCTGTAGTCCCAGCTATTTGGAGGGCTGAGGCGGGAGGACTGCTTGAGCCCAGTAAGTTGAGGCTGCAGTGAGCCGTGATCGTGCCACTGCACACAGAGCAAGACTTCGTCTCATAAAACAAAAAGCAGGGGGGAAGTACCCACTACCTTGTATCCTCCATTGAAGTGGGAAGAAATGAGGCTCACAGGCGCATTTCCAGAGCATGTGAAGGAGAGTTGGATGAGTCTTTTGGTGATGGTGTTTTGTTTGGGTTAACCAAAACAAAGTCTGTGTAGGGTAGAAACAGTATCTGGTAGTATTTTTGCATCCTCACTCACTACCTAGCAGACTTTTATGTGGTAGACACTCAATGAGTTCTTTCTAAATCGATAACATTCGGTGCTGATCTGTTGCAGAAACCCAATACAGCAGTGGAATATCTAGCCGCCCACCTCTCCAAAATCCATGGCCTGGACTGGCACCCAGACAGCGAGCATATTCTTGCTACCTCCAGTCAAGACAATTCTGTGAAGGTCAGTGGCGCCCATGGGGAAGTTGGAGGAGCAGTGTTTGGGTGGCATCAGGGATGTACGATTCCACCTTGGGAGGAAAGCTATAGTGTCTTAGCATAGTATGTATTTCACGGTGCATGTGCTTCTTGGGCAATTGAACACATAAATTTGGTTATGTTGACCAGCGAAATGCAACAGAGCGAGACCCAACATGGTGCTGTTCAACGTAACCACGCTGCATTACGATGGCAGAGTGACATGCCACAGCATCTCCTCTGATACGTCTCTTAGAATTTGTTCAGAAGGTTTTCGTCTTTCCCTTTGTGAAAGGAAGTCAGAGATAAAAGTACTTAGAAAGAGAAAGAAGTTGGCCGGGTGCAGTGGCTCACACCTGTAATCCCAGCACTTTGGGAGGCCAAGGCGGGCAGATCACTTGAGGTCAGGAATTGGAGACCAGCCTGGCCAACCTGGTGAAACCTGATCTCTACTAAAAATACAAAAATTAGCTGGATGTGGTGGCGCACACCTGTAATTCCAGCTACTCAGGAGGCTGAGACACAAGAATCAGCTTGAACCCGGGAGGCAGAGGTTGCACTGAGCCGAGATTGAGCCACTGCACACCAACCTGGGCGACCGAGCGAGACTCTGCCTCAAGAAAGGGAAAGAGGTTCCCTTGCAAAGAAGCTGCAAGGAAGTTAGGTATGCATAACAGATATAAGTAAAGAAAAAAGCCTACAGAGTTGTTAAGGTTGCAAAGTTTACAATTAGTCTATTCCTGGTGAAAAAACAGCTGCTCCCTCACATGCTTATCATATGTAGAAAGTTCTGACGTTTTCAGGCTAGAGTCATTTTATTAGTGATTCTCTAACTTACAGGAAATGCTCAAGATTTTTTGTGTTTCAGTAACCCGATTATTTTTGGTTTATCACAAGGTACAACGTTGTTTGTTTGCCTTTCCTCTCTGTGGCATGTGATGTTCATCCTTGGTCAGAATGATGGCAGGGCAGAGTCATCTTTGCTCCAGTAGTTCCTCCTTGTGGTCAGGTCTCTGAGGACAGGGGTTGGACCACAGAAGTTGGTTTAGCAATTTTATGATTCAGTGTCATTTATTTAATGCTTTGTTGTATTTATATAGTCATATATGACATCTTTGTGATATGATTAGCAAACTACAGTCATACACTAAGTTAAAAGTTAACTCCTGTCTTGAAGTTTGTAAATCCCTCAGGGTTATAAGTTATTTTTAATGTGCCAGATGTGACTTTTTTTGTTTGTTTGTTCATATTGCATTTGGTTTTTTTTGTTTGTTTGTTGTTTGTTTTTTTTTTTTGAGATGGAGTCTTGTTCTGTCGCCCGGGCTGGAGTGCAGTGGCCGGATCTCAGCTCACTGCAAGCTCTGCCTCCCGGGTTTACGCCATTCTCCTGCCTCAGCCTCCGGAGTAGCTGGGACTACAGGCGCCCGCCACCTCGCCCGGCTAGTTTTTTTTTTTTTTTTGTATTTTTAGTAGAGACAGGGTTTCACCGTGTTAGCCAGGATGGTCTCGATCTCCTGACCTCGTGATCCGCCCGTCTCGGCCTCCCAAAGTGCTGGGATTACAGGCTTGAGCCACTGCGCCCGGCCATATTGCATTTGGTTTTTTGTTTTTATTTTTATTTTTTTTTGAGACTGAGTCTCGCTTTGTCACCCAGGCGGAAGTGCAGTGGTGTGATCTCGGCTCACTGCAACGTCCACTCCTGATTCTTCTGCCTCAGCCTCCCGAGTAGCTGGGATTATAGATGCACGCCATCATGCCTGACTAATTTTTGTATTTTTAGTACAGGTGGGATTTAACCATGTTGGCCAGGATGGTCTTGAACTCCTAACCTCAAGTGATCCACCCATCTCAGCCTCCCAAAGTGCTGGGATTACAGGCAGGAGTTACCATGCCCGGCCACATTTGGGTTTCTGTCCCCATATCCCAATCAGCTTGTCTCCCAAGTTCGGAAACCAGAAACCATCCAGTTCAACTCTACCTCTTTCTATGAGATGCCCAAGTTTGTTGATACTCAGCGGCATCTTTCCTACCCGTGAGGCTGGGGTTTCATAGGTAATAAAGCAGGTAACAGCCAGTTTCCTGGGAGGACTTTATAGGCATTGTTTCCCCATACAAAGAGCCTTCTCTGTTCTTTACCAGCAGGCTTAGCTTATTAATGAAATGAGATTTTTGGCATGGTATTTGATTTATTCCACTATATCCTGGAAGCAAGACAATTTTTTCTTTTTTTTTTTTTTTGAGATGGAATCTTGCTCTGTCACCCAGGCTGGAGTGCAGTGGCACGATCTTGGCTCACTGCAACCTCCACCTCCCAGGTTCAAGTGATTCTCCTGTGCATGCCACATGCCAACACGCCCAGCTAACTTTTGTATTTTTAGTAGAGACGTGGTTTCACCATGTTGGCCAGGTTGGTCTCAATCTCTTAACCTCATGATCCACCCACCTCGGCCTCCCACAGTGCTAGCAAGACAATTTTATTGAATGTATGTAAATAGCATGATCATAAAAAGTGAAGAAACTTATAAAAGGGACTTTGTATAACATTCAACCATTTTTTCAGTAGATAGGGATCAATATGTGTAATTTTTCTACATAATCATTCTTAGGTTTATATGACAACTCTTAGGTGTATATGACAAATGCCCAAGCTAGTGTTTTAGTTTTATTCCTTTTGTATACTATCCATATAATGTAAAAATACAAAATTAGCTCATAATTAATATTAGTTATTTTTATTGTATTTTTATTTTCTAAATTCGAAGGGGTCAGCTGGAGCAAGGTTATCACTGAATGTGTATTTCACTTCAGTTTGTAAATTGTTTACAGAACAATTGATTTGAAGGTTGGGGTAGATCAAGAAGAAAGAAAAGAATTTTTCTTATGTGGCCCTTAGAAATAGAACATTAACTACAATTAAATGAGTTCATATCATTTTACATAAATCTTTTTGTTTTTCCTGATCTTGGGTTAACAGCAGCCTATTTCACAAAAATTGCTGCCTTCTAGACAAAGAGAGTCCTGGAAATCCAGTCATAGTCCCTTGGTACATTCTTTTTTTTTTTGAGACAGAGTCTTGCTCTGTTGCCCAGGCTGGACTGCAGTGGCGTGATCTTGGCTCACTGCAACCTCTGCCTCCCGGGTTCAAGCAATTCTCATGTCTCAGCCTCCCTCAGTAGCTGGGATTACAAGGGTGCACTAACATGCCAGGCTAATTTTTGTATTTTTAGTAGAGACGGAGTTTCACTATGTTGGCCAGACTGGTCTCAAACTCCTGACCTCAAACAATCTACCTGTCTCGGCCTCCCAAAGTGCTGGGATTACAGGAATGAGCCACCGTGCCCTACCACCCTTCGTACATTCTGATGAGAAACATGCAGCTTTGAGTCTATTTCCTAGGGTATCAACACTCAAGGAAACCTGGTTCAGTTTTGACCAAGGCTCTTCTGATATTTCTTTATACTTCTCTTTCTTCATCTCTATGTAGATATGTGTATATCTATATATAAAGAAAAAATATCTATTTTGTCTCACCGTGTTGCCCAGGCTGGTTTTGAACTCCTGGGCTCAAGCAATCTTCCTGCTTCAGCCTCCGAAAGTGTTGGGATTACAGGCGTGAGCCACACCTAGCCCCTGATATTTCTTCAGAGGACTTTCTTCTGATCTGTAGTTTGTAGCAGGAACCCTCTGGCAAGGGTAAATGAAAAGGAGAAATTGTCTGTGAATAGGGGGATGGAATGGCTCCGGTTAATTTGTAATGACTACCTATATCAGATTGAAATAGAATGAAGTCTTCTGTTTGCAAATGACATGTAATCATTTTGTAAGACTGCATCAGTGATTGCCTTGAGAGCAAGAGCATGTTATGAACAGTGAGGACGTTGTCAAATCTCCAGGGTCCTCAAATTAATCCCATAAATTGTATAATTGTCACCAGTTGGTGAGCATATTTAAATCTAGAAACAAAATCTTTCTTTTTTTCTTAAAAAAGGCATTAATCTTGCTAACAGTTATATGCCGACCTTTGTACATGAATATAAATATGTTCATGAATGTGAATATGAAAGTAAACAGTTACTAGAATGTATTCATATTAACAACATTTTACTTGTATATAATTAATCTGGGGAGGCTGAACTTTTCTTTGCTAGCTTTCCACACACTGTGGGTTTGATAATAGGGCGGCATGGACAGTGTGGAGCTCGTTAGAAATCTGGAGAATGACAAGCATACCTAATTATTTTGAGTATAATTCCTTTTATAAGTTGAGGGGCGATTTATAGTTTACCATGTGGCCATATGGGAAATGCAAAAGTAGTTTAAGCTGAAAAGACATCTTGACCATTATTTTGAACACAGGACCTGAATTTGGCAACAAAGAGTTGTCATATAAGGGTCTAAAAATAAGAAATGGCTGTCACAGTGGCTCACGCCTGTAATCCCAACGCTTTGGGAGGCCAAGGCGGGTGGATCACCTGAGGTCAGGAGTTCGTGACCAGCCTGGCCAACATGGTGTAACTCCATCTCTACTAAAAATACATAGCTGGGTGTGGTGGTACATGCCTGTAATCCCACCTACTCGGGAGGTTGAGGCAGGAGAATCGCTTGAACCCAGGAGGTGGAGGTTGCAGTGAGCTGAGATCATGCTATATGCACTCCAGCCTGGGCAACAAGAGCTAAACTCCGTCTCAAAAAATAAAAAAAAATAAAAAAAATAAAAAAAAACCCCGAATAAATAAAATAAAGATAAGAAATGATTACAGTCTTGATATATAGTGAAACTAAAGTTAAATACAGCAGTAAGTGATAAAAATTATTAAGAATGGTAGCATTTTTTAAAAAATGAGATTTAGGCAAATAATTCAGGAGCTTTATGAAAAACACAAAAAGTAACAGTATTTTGGTGAACCTCTGCTCTGTAGATATAGACTAAGTTTTTACTGTTTTAAACAAATGATGTGCTCAGTGATCAGTTGCTGTTTAAATGGAAAGAAAACCTACATTTTAGGTTTTGTTTTTCTTTTTTAGAGACAGGGTCTCACTGTGTCACCCAGGCTGCACTACAAGTGGCATGATCACAGCTCACTGCAGCCTTGAACTGCTGGGCTCAAGTGATCCTCCCACCTCAGCCTCTCAAGTTGCTAGGACTACAGGTGTATGCCACCATGTCAAATTATTTTGTTTTTTGTAGAGGTGGGGTCTTGCTATGTTGCCCAGGCTGACATTTTAGTTTTATTCCTTTTGTGTACTATCCATATCATGTTTTCCACAAAAATCTTTTCCACAAGTCATTTTTGTTTTATAAGAAAATCCATAACATTTGGCCAACTTTGTCAACACATAATATATAAGGCAAAAATATTCAATTTTTCTCCTTGATAAGGCAAGAAATGCATGTATTATCTTGCAAACACATCCTCATACAATCATAGATAATATTTGACTTTTTTTTTTTTTTTTTTTTTTTGAGACGGAGTCTCGCTCTCTCGCCCTGGCTGGAGTGCAGTGGCCGGATCTCAGCTCACTGCAAGCTCCGCCTCCCGAGTTTACGCCATTCTCCTGCCTCAGCCTCCCGAGCCTGCCACCTCGCCCGGCTAGATTTTTGTATTTTTTAGTAGAGACGGGGCTTCACCATGTTGGGCAGGATGGTCTCGATCTCCTGACCTTATGATCCGCCCGTCTCGGCCTCCCAAAGTGCTAGGATTACAGGCTTGAGCCACCGCGCCCGGCCAATATTTGACATTTTTAAGGCAGCAGAAGTAAGCATGTATACCAATGTGATCAAAAGGTATTTGTAAATCCTTTCACCCTATTAACTGGACAATCAATAAAGAATCAAGACTGGGCATGGTGGCTCACGCATGTAATCTCAGCACTTTGGGAGTCTGAGGAGGGAGGATCACTTGAGCCCAGGAGTTGGAGACCAGCCCGGCCAACATAGTGAAACCCCATCTCCACAAAAAATAAACAAATTAGCTTGGTGTGATGGTGCCTACCAGTAGTCTCAGCCACCCAGAAGGCTGAGGTAGGAGGATTGTTGGAGCCGAGGAGGATGAGGCTGCAGTGAGCTGTGATCACACCACTGCACTCCAACCTGGGTGACAGAGTGAGACCCTGTCTCAAATAAATAAATAAATAGTATCAAGGAGCAAGGGTGTGTGTGTAAAAATTATGTTTCATGACTCAATTTTCAAAAGGTATTCTTGGCTAGGTGTGGTGGTTCATGCCTGTAATCTTAGCACCTTGAGAGGCTGAGGTGGGAGGATTCCTTCAGGCCTGGAGTTTAAAATGAGCCTAGACAACATAGTAAGACCCTGTTTCTAAAAAATAAAAAGATAGCCGGACTGGTGGCATGCACCTGTCATCCCCGCTACTCAGTAGGCTAAGGCGGGAGGATTGCTTGAGCCCAGGAGTTCGAGGCTGCAATGAGCTGTGATCAAACCACTGCACTCCAGTTTAGGTGACAGAGTGAGACCCTATCTCTTAAAAAAAAAAAAAAAAAAAAAAAAAAAAAAAAATATATATATATATATATATATATATATATATATAAAATTATGCCTAGACTTTATTTATATATTCAAAGGTTATTCATTAATATTAGTTCAAGGTCTTAAAATTAATCTAAAGATTTTGAAATTACAATTTAAGTTTATAACACAGAAACAAGTTTATATTAAGAGTTTGTTAGAGAAGCATTAAACATTTACCTTGATACTGTAATGGAATAGCTAAGTTGTTGTTCTTTTTTTTTTTTTTTTTTTTTTGATACAAGATCTTGCTCTGTTACCCAGGCTGGAATGCAATGGCACAATCACAGCTCACTGCAGCCTTGACTTCCTGGGCTCAAACGATCTTCCCATGTCAGCCTCCGGAGTAGCTGGGACTGCAGGTGCAAGCCACAATGCCTGGCTAATTTTTGAGGTTTTTTTTTTAGAGATGGGTCTCCCCATGTCACCAGGCTGTAGACTCAGTTCTTGTGATCCTTATTATTATAGAAAGTGCACCCGGGTGCAGTAACTCGTACCTGAATTCCCATCTCTTTGGGACGCTGAAGTGGGCAGATTGCTTGAACTTAGGAGTTGGGACCAGCGTGGGCAACATGGCAAAACCCTATCTCTGCAAAAAATGCAAAAAATTAGCCAGGCGTGGTAGCAAGCACCTGTAGGCCCAGCTACTTGGGAGGCGGAGGTGGGAGAATTGTTCAAACCCAAGAGGTTGAGGTTGTATTGAGCCAAGATTGTGCCACTGCACTCCAACCTGCCTGAAAAAGGGAGACCATCTCTCAAAAAAGAAAAAACAAAAGTTCATAAGAGCATGAGAGCAAACATTTTTTTAAGAGCATCAGTTGTTTTCATTCATTCGATTTGATGTAATTTTTACATTTTAATAATTTTAAATATTTTGTGGAAACGATGACAACTGCTATAATCCATAGAAATAGTTACGTAATTTAGGAAGTTTAATTTAAGCTTTCCATGAGAAAATAAACCCAAGGCTTATTTAAGTTAGAATAGTATGTTAAAAATTAATATTTATACTGTGATAAAGTCAGGAAAACACACATAGATATTTATAAATCCAAATTATTAAACTACATAGTCTAATTTCTCCAGGGATTCATCTTCATTAGAACATTACCTGAACTTTTTTCTTTCCTTTCTTTTTTTTTTTTTTTGGAGACAGAGTCTTGCTCTTTTTTTTTTTTTTTTGGAGACGGAGACGGAGTCTCTCTTTGTCATCCAGGCTAGGCGTGTGGTGGCATGATCTCAGCTCACTGCAACCTTTTCCTCCTGGATTCAAATGATTCTCCTGCCTCAGCCTCCCAAGTAGCTGGGATAACAGGTGTGTGCCACCACACTTGGCTAATTTTTGTATTTTTAGTAGAGACAGAGTTTCACCATGTTGGCCAGGTTGGTCTCGAACTCCTGACCTCAGGTGGTCTACCCACCTCGACCTCCCAAAGTGGTGGGGTTACAGGAGTGAGCCAGCGTTCCTGGCAGAACTTCTTTCTGTGTTTATATATTTTAAAAAACTTTCATAAAGTTTGTTTCAAGGTACTGGAATTTTTTTCCATTTTTGTTTATTTGATTTTTGTGTTTTGTTTTTACCCTGTTGTCAAGCTTCTTATTTTATATTCTACCATGCACAGCCATTAATTTTTTTTTTTTTTTTTTTTTTTGAGACGGAGTCTCACTCCGTTGCCCAGGCAGGAGTGCAGTGGTGCAGTCTCAGCTCATTGCAGCCTCCACCTCCTGGGTTCAAGTGATTCTCCTACCTCATCCTCACAAGTAGCTGGGACTCCAGGCGCATGCCACGTTGCCTGGCTAATTTGTGTATTTTTAGTAGAGACGGGATTTTGCCATGTTGGCCAGGCTGGTCTTTAACTCCTGACCTTGGGTGATCTGCCCGCCTCAGCCTCCGAAAGTGCTGGGGTTGTAGATGTGAGCCACCGTGCCTGGCTTCTTTCTAGAAATTCTTGAGTTTTCTCATTTTATATTTAGCTATTTGATTATTAGTCTTGAATCAAAACAGGGATGCTATTAAATTTAGCAGTTATGCCATCTAAACTTTTCAATCTAAATCATTAAATTTTTTTTTTAAATAGGCAAAATTACACTCACACGTCTGCTCAGAAATGATTGCGTTCACCTCTTCCCACACACTCAATGGAAGAACCTCATCCAGCCCTCAGGCAGGCTGGGAAACTAAGCAAGAGTTTACAGCTGGGTGTTTGCCTGTTCCTGTGTGCTGTGCTCTGTAATACTTGTTCATTCATATTGTGCATTAAGTAGAGGAACAGCTTCTAAGATTTATTAATACCTCATTGTTGGCATAGAACACTCCCTTACATTCCAGGTTGGCTCATTTATATATTTCTTTGGGATATCCTGATTTTCTTTTGAGAGGAGAAAAAGTCACCCACTTCGAACTCTTTAGATTTTTCAGAAGGTTATGAAACTCCAGACAAGTCATTTCCATTTCCATTCAGGCTTATTCACAAAATTATTAACCAAACCAAGCAAAACCTTTGGAAAGTCTCTTGCTTTGCTCTAAAACCATGTAAAACCAGCTTTAAACCATTTTGACTATTTTAAAGTTTAGTAAGAGATTCGTGGGTCTGAATATTTATCCCTATACTTTATTAAGTCTCTAAAAGTTTTGAAACAGAGAAGGCCAGCCTGACATTACTTGTGTGGGTCATATCCTTCTACAGAAAAGGTTATGATTATTAAAGGCCATTATCAAAACTGGTTTCTTTTGTAAGAAGGAGGAAAATACTTCTCATATCTGTGGCTTGTTGGCCATCCTCACTTTGGGGAAATTTTCAACCATTATTCGCTCTTCAAATATTACTTCTGTTCCATTCCTTCTCTTTCCTTTCCTCTGGAACAATAATTATACATCGGCTGGGCACAGTGGCTCACACCTGTAATACCAGCACTCTGGGCGGCCGAGGTGGGCAAATCACCTGAGGTCAGGAGTTCAAAACCAGCCTGGCCATGGTAAAACCCCATCTGTACTAAAAATACAAAAAATTAGCCAGGCGTGGTGGTGTGCGCTGGTAATCCCAGCTACTTTGGAGGCTAAAGCAGGAGAATCGCTTGAAATCGGGAGGCGGAGGTTGTAGTGAGCCAAGATCACGCTGTTGCACTCCAGCCTGGGCAACAAGAGCGAAACTCCCCCTCAAAAAAAAAAAAAAGTATACATTTATTAGACTTCTTCACTGTTTTCCTTATAGTCTGATATACTTTTTACTTTTTTATTTAAAACATTTTTTTTGAGACAGGGTCATGCTCTGTTGCCCACGCTGGCATGCAGTGGTATGATCATAGCTTACTGTAACCTTGGACTCCTTGGCTCAGTCAGTCCTCCCACTTCAACCTCCCAATCAGCTAGGTGAGGAGACGGGGTCTTGCTTTGTTGCCCACGCTGGTCTTGAACTCCTGGCATCAAGTGATCCTCCTACCTTAGCCTCCCAAAGCACTGAGATTACAGGCATGAGCCACTGCACCAGCCTTGAAAACCTATGAAATACACATATGCAGAGTTGCATATAACTGCCCACACAGTCAGGGTATTGAACAGTTCCATGACAATGAAGAGCCACCTCGTGTTATTCCTTTGCACTCATACCCTCTCCTACCCCTAACCTCTGGCAACCACTTGTCTGTTCCCCATCACTATAGTTTGGTCTTTTTGAGAATGGCTTTTTTTTTTTTTTTTTTTTTTTTGAAATGGAGTCTTGTTCTGTTGCCCAGGCTGGGATGCAGTGGTGCCATCTTGGCTCACTACAACCTCTGCCTCCCGGGTTCAAGCAATTATTGTGCCTCAGCCTGCTGAGTAGCTGGGACCACAGGTATGTGCCACCATGCCCAGCTAATTTTTGTAGTTTTGGTAGATATGGGGTTTCACCATGTGAGCCAGGCTGGTCTCGAACTCTTGACCTTAAGTGATCTGCCTGCCTTGGCCTCCCAAAGTGCTGGGATTACAGGCATGAGCCACTGCACCCGGACTAGTATATAACCTTTTAAGGTTGTCTTTTTTTCATTCAATATAATGCCTTTTAAGAGTCATCCAAGTTGTTTTAAAAAGTAATAATGCATAGACGTTTTAGTACTGAGTAGTATTCCACTTATGGATATGCTACCATGAGTTTTCTGTTGACCCATTTAAGGACATTTGGACTATTTTTGGTTTTTGGTGATTGTGAATAGAGCCACTATAAACATTCATGTATAGGTTTTTGTGTGAACAGACATTTTCAATTTTCTAGGGCAGTTATGTAGGAGTGGTATTGCTGGGTCATATGGTATGTGTACTCTTAACTTTATAGGAAATTGCCAAAGTAGCCGGGAGTGGTGGCTCACACCTGTAGTCCCAGCACTTTGGGAGGCCAAGGTGGGAGGATTGCCTGAGCCCAGGGGTTCGAGACCAGCCTGGGCAACATGGCAAGATCCCATCTCTATTAAAAAAAGCAATTGCTATAGTGATTTCCAGAGTGATTGCTGTCATCTATTTTTGAAAATAATTTCCTTAAAACAGTTCCAAGTTTCACTCTTGGCTTTCCTGCCTTTGTGACAAATGCTGGAGTTCTAAGCGTATGTGCCTCTCACGTTAGAAGCATAGGTGTCTCTAAGGTAGTTTGTGTGGCTCACTTTGTGTGCTCTACAGTTTCAAGAACTGCACCTCAGATGTTGGAGGATGATAGCGGGTGTGGACTTGAATGGATTGGCTCCTAGGTTCTCACACAGCTGCCTTTTATCTTTGTGACCTTGCACATTATGTCTTGTCTTTATATAGCCTCTACATTTAAAAAAGAGATTAAAAACATGCATTATGTGGTTGGTACAAAGATTAAATGGGAGAAAAAAGTTCTAAATATAAGTCTGAAATGCAATGAATAGTCAGGACACTTCAGCTATTGTTTTTCAATTACCTGCGTGATGTAAACGTGATACAGGATCAAACACATCTCTTCTAATTTTTAGCTCTAAAGGTCATTTCATAATCAAGCCACTTGATAGTGACCTGCCCTGATTAGTGGTCCTCATAAAGTCCAGAAATTCTCCTGTAATGTTTTAGAAATGGAAAGGGAGGTTTCTTTGTGTCTCTGTCACAGTAGTATGGTTATAGGACCTGAACTAAAAATATGCTGTTAAAGTGTATCTTTAGAGGACCAGAAGCAATGAGTTCAAAGGCTATGCTTATTTCAGTAGAATTTTTTAATGGCGTTTATTTCACAAATGATCTTGCTTGCTTCTCTTCTAGTTCTGGGATTACCGCCAGCCTCGGAAATACCTCAATATTCTTCCTTGCCAGGTGCCTGTCTGGAAGGCCAGATACACAGTGAGTGAGCCACCCTGCCTCTTGATAGGAAACTTCTTTTTGGGTGTTCCAAAAACAAGGAGCCCAGGGACATTTTCTCTTACTTTCTTTGTGAGGTGATTTTATCTTTCTCTCTTGGTTTAGTGGTGGGACAAATTTGATAATGATGGCATAAATGCTCTTAACTATTTCCAATTTTATTCTTGGCTGGTCGCAGTGGCTCACACCTGTTATCCCAGCACCTTGGGAGGCCAAGGCGGGTGGATCACCTGAGGTCAGGAGTTCGAGACCAGCCTGGCCAATGTAGTGAAACCCCATCTCTACTAAAAATACAAAAATTAGCCAGGCGTGGTGGCACACGCCTATAGTCCCAGCTACTTGAGAGGCTGAGGCAGGAGAATCTCTTGAACCCAGGAGGCAGAGATTGCAGTAAGCAGAGATTGCACCACTGCACTCCAGCCTGAGTGACAGAGTGAGACTCCATCTCCAAAAAAATAAATAAGTAAATAAAATAAAAACTTTTTATTCTTTGAGTGTTGGGTAAGTATCCTACATCAGAATTGCTGATCAAAGCTCCACAGAGAATCTAGGCCATGTAAAGATACTCACTAATGATAGGGCTGGCAGCAGGGTAGATGGAGGAGAGGCTCAGGAGGCTTGAGGTCTGTCAATTGTGGTGGAGTGAACTCTGGCTTTAAATTCAGAAGACCTGGGCTGGGGGTCATGCTCTATCATTTAATACGGATATGGCCTTGGGGAAGCCATTTGATGTTTTTGAGCAGAAATTTCCTCTACTGTAGAATATGAATAGTAATTTTTATTCTGCCCTCCTTTTTTTTAAATTGTGATAAAATCCACCATTTTAAAGTGTACAATTCTGTGGTTCACAAGCTGACTTTCTTTTGAAATAACTTATATGAATGTGCTTTTTTTTTTTTTTTTTTTTTTGAGACAGAGTCTTGCTCTGCTGCCCAGGCTGGAGTGCTGTGTCCAGATCTCAGCTCACTGCAAGCTCCGCCTCCCGGGTTCATGCCATTCTCCTGCCTCAGCCTCCCGAGTAGCTGGGATTACAGGCGACCGCCACCTTGCCCGGCTAATTTTTTTGTATTTTTTAGGAGAGACGGGGTTTCACCGTGTTAGCCAGGATGGTCTCGATCTCCTGACCTCGTGATCCACCCGTCTTGGCCTCCCAAAGTGCTGGTATTACAGGCTTGAGCCACCGCGCCCGGCCGGGAATGTGCTTTTTAAACCATTAAATGCTACAAATAGAGTGGGTAGGCAATTATCAACCTTCCAGTAATTTTCCATTGCCACACGGGTGAGAGATAATGTATTTCCTTTAATGTCAATCTGAAAGCTAGTACAGGGATGAATAAAGCTACCTTTATACATTCGACCGTCACCATGGGGAGCAAAAAAGATAACTTGGGTATTAAGATAACTTGGATATTAAGCTGGTTTTGCACCTGGGATCACTTGCCAAGAAATCAGACACTCTTCTTATGAATTGAAATACTTTTCTAGGTTAATATGTTTGCTTTAAAAAATAAACAGAAAGTCCAAGAGTGCTACCAGGAATGGTGATGAAGATAAATGTGTTCTTAGGTGACTATTTATTCCTTAAATAACAGTCTAATTCAACTAAATGGACCCCTTAGCTACCTAGCAGATTGGGTTTTGCCAAGTAAAACATGTCAGTCCTGAAGTGAGCAAGTTTTCCTCTGAGCAGTTACAGTGCTGGGGAGGCGGGAAGGTGATGCGTCACATGGGTGGTGTGTTTCTGGTGCGTTTCCACGTGGCAAGAATTAGGTTTGCTGCTCCAGGGATTTTCCCTGTCAGCCCTGCATGCTCATTCTGGGAAAGCACTCAGTAACTCTTGAGCTACTCATGGAGAGTAGCTAGGATGTGAAACAGTGTGTTTCAGTGCATAGCAATCAGAACCATTTGCTTATTTTAGAATTTTCAAAGTTCTTCAAGCGCTTGCCTCAGCCTGAGTTTTTACTTGCTGTGGTGGCTTCCATAAGCAAAGAGAAAAGTAACGATGTTCAGCTTACGGTGTTTGGGGAAAATTTCTCCAGATGAGTTGGGGCCTTCCATTATCTAATTATTTTACTTAGGAAGAATTGCAGGTTTGGAAACTCAAGACTCAGCCGATCCTCCCTGAAATAATCTGATCATCTGCTTTTGCCTTCTCTGCTTTAGCCTTTCAGCAACGGATTGGTGACCGTGATGGTTCCCCAGCTGCGGAGGGAAAACAGCCTTCTCCTGTGGAATGTCTTTGACTTGAACACCCCAGTCCACACCTTCGTGGGGCATGATGATGTGGTGCTGGAGTTCCAGTGGAGGAAGCAGAAGGAAGGTGAGTGGCAGAGGCCTGCTGCCGACTTTCCTTCTGAGCTCTGGTGACAGCAGTGCCAGTCAGTGCTGCCCTGGAGTCCAGTAAGGAAGACAGAGAGAGAGCTAGGCTTTAGGAATCAGAGAGCCAGGACTGTCGCCATCTTTCATCATAGGTGGGTAAAGGGACTATGTACGGCTGCTGTTCCTCTTCCAAATTCTGTCCTCTTCTCTTAATTTTCAGCGTAGTCTCTCTTGCTTGGAAGAGATCTGCTCCAGTAAGAGATGGAAGATAGAGATTTGCTGTTGGATCATTTCTGGGACTGAAAGACTCTGGGCTCAGAAGTCCAGGACATTTACCCCTTGCCGCTCTGTTGATGAGGGAGACCCAAGGTGGTGGTTAGTGCTGCCTACTACATACCCTCAGTTGTCTTCATAAGCACGTAGTGCTATTTTACCTTCCAGCCCTTTGAAGATAGATTTGGCTGATAGACTTGCTTTGATCATGACACATTATGTGGTCCCTCCTGGGTTGAAAGGTTAGGGGCTGATGTGCAATTAAACGCCCTCTTTACCTCTGCCACATCAGTTGGCAAAGCTCAAGATAGAGCTGCTTCCAGCACATCCTGGCACGAGGATGAGGCGGAGATGCAGAGCAAGCAGGAAATGTAAGCCACCGAGGTGTTGGGGTGGTTTGTTATTGCAGCTTCATCATCCAGCCCTCACTCATGCAGGGCCCTAGTGTAATGGGAGTCAAGAAGCCGCAGCCTCAGTTTCTCCATCAGCTCACCATGCAAGTTTAGATACAGCCTGTCTTTTCTTGCGATCGTTTTGCCATGATCTCTTAAGTGTTTGACAGAATACAAGTTTATTTGTTGGTGTTTTCGTGTTGCACATGGGAAGCCAGGCAAGTGGAGTGATGTGACTTGTCCAGGGTCCCAGGAAAGGTCTCTAGTGGACCTGGGATTAGAGCAGTCATCTTCTGTCCCAGCTTGTTTGTGACTCTCATAAACTTCTTCCAGGATATTTATTAAAGAGACTCTTGTGGCCAGGCGCAGTGGCTCACGCCTGTAATCCCAGCACTTTGGGAGGCCGAGACGGGCAGAGCATGAGGTCAGGAGATTGCGACCATCCTGGCTAACACGATGAAACCCCGTCTCTACTGAAAACACAAAAAATTACTGAAAACACCAAGAATTAGCCGGGCGTAATGGCGGGCGCCTGTAGTCCCAGCTACTCAGGAGGCTGAGGCAGGAGAATGGCGTGAACCCGGGAGGCAGAGCTTGCAGTGAGCCGAGATGCGCGGCTCCACTCCAGCCTGGGTGACAGAGCGAGAATCTGTCTCAAAAAAAAAAAAAAAAAAAATACTCTTTTGATCATCCTGTTAACTTTCCTACGCATATTTCCAAAATCTCTCTTGCTTCTAGAAACATGAGGCTGCCTGATGTTTATCCCACCAATTGCATGCATGGGTTTTGACTTTGAACTTAATCTCTTGCATTTGCCGTAGAAAACAGATGATGTGGCCAGGCGTGGTGGTTCACATCTATAATCCCAGCACTTTGGGAGGCCAAGGTGGGTGGATAACTTGAAGTCAGGAGTTCGAGACCAACCTGACCAGCATGGTGAAACCCCATCTCTACTAAAAATACAAAAAAAAATTAGCCAGGCCTAGTGGCACACGCCTATAGTCCCAGCTACCTGGGAGGCTGAGGCAGGAGAATGACTTGAACCCTCAGGCAGAGGTTGCATTGAGCTGAGATCACGCCATTGCACTCCAGCCTGGGAAACAGAGCAAGACTCCGTCTCAAAAAAACAACAACAAGAAAACAAAACAGATGATGTGATTTCCTCAGTCTAGCAGGAGGGGTTGACTGGTAGTTTTGGATGGCAATAAAGTTTTTAGGAACCCATTTTTAGTTACTCATGTTGTCTTTAAGCTGGTGGGGTGAGTTGTGTAAATTGGAATTGCCTGGCCAGTAGCAAAATTTTGAGTACAAGTTACTATTTAACTTTTTTTTTTGTTTTAACTGTGAAAGAGGGGAATAATAAACACTGGGGCCTACTTGAGGACGGAGGGTGGAGTGGGGAGAGGATCAGAAAAAAATAACTGTTGGGTACTAGGCTTAGTACCTGGGCGATGAAATAATCTGTACAGCAAACCCCCGTGACACAAGCTTGCCTGTGTAACAAACCTGCACATGAACCCCTGAATCTAAAATAAAAGTTTAAATTAAAAAAAATTTTTTTTTTACTGTGAAATATATCATGTATTTGAAAATTACATGGAACATGTATAGTGCAATAAGTAATTATAAAGTGAAAATCTATGTAATTACCATGCAGGTCAAGAAAGAAAACAATGCCAGGAGCCCCAAAGCTTCCTGATCATAATCCCCTCCTTCCCTGAGAACACTACTCCCCTAATGCTTATGATAACCATTGCTGGATTTTTCCTTTGTGGTTTCACTGCCTATTTATGAATCCCTAAAGGTAGTTTAGGTTTGCCTGTTTCTGAACCTTTTACAAATTTAATTATTATGCATGTGTTTTTATTCAGATGTTCCTTATGATGGGGTTATGTCCCAATAAACCCACTGTAAGTTGAAAATATCATAAGTAGAAAATTTATTTTAGGCCGGGCACTGTGGCTTACACCTGTAATCTCAGTACTTTGGGAGGCTGAGGTGGGTGGATCACTTGAGGCCAGGAGTTCAAGACCAGCTTGGCCAACATGGCAAAACCCCATCTCTAATAAAAATACAAAAATGAGCCAGGTGTGGTAGTGCGTGCCTGTAGTCCCAGCTACTCGGGAGGCTGAGGCAGGAGAATCTCCTGAACCTGGGAGGCGGAGGTTTCAGTGAGCTGAGATTGTGCCACTGCAATCCAGCCTGGAGACAGAGCAAGACTGTCTCAAAAGGAAAAAAAAAAACACAAAAAACAAACAAACATATTTTACCCACGTAACCCACTGAACATCGTAGCTTAAGTAGCCTACCTTAAACATGCTCAGAACACTTCCATCGGCCTACGTTTGGGCTAAATCCTCTAATACAAAGCCTATTTTGTTTAAAAAAGTGTTGAATATCTCATATACTTTATTGAATACTGTGCATTATGTTAAAATTGTGACAGTTTCACGCCATCATAAAGTCAAAAAATTGTTAAGTTGAACCATTGTAAGTTGGGAACCATCTGTATTTTACTTCTTTCTCAACCGAAGGTTGTTCCAGTTTACTTTTACTGCCATGTCTTCGTCATCAATTTTTTTTTTTTTTTTTTTTTGAGGTAGGGTCCCACTGTGTCACCCAGGCTAGAGTGCAGTGTGGCACAAACATGGCTTACTGTAGCCTCGACCTCCTGGGCTCAAGCAGCACTTCCATTTCAGCCACCTGAGTAGCTGGCACTACAGGAGTGTGCCACCACGCCACCTAATTTTTTGTATTTTTGTAGAGATGGGTTTCACCATGTTGCCCAGGCTGGTAGTAGTCATCAAGTTTTATTGGACCACTTCATGCTTTGATTTTACTGTCGGGAAGGATTTCTCCAAGAGGTAGGAAGTGAGTCAGGATGTTGTGGCCAGGGGACAAGGATGCCTTCTGAGGGAAGCAGTAGTCCTTGGTTTCAGGTGTTGCTGACAGATCAAAATGTGGAGTAAGAGAAAAGCATTTAACTGACCAAATCGGAAGCCATATAATCATTAAGAAAGGAGTTCCAGGCCAGGTGCAGTGGCTCATGCCTATAATCCCAGGACTTGGGGAGGCCAAGGCAGGTTGATCACTTGAGGCCAGGAGTTTGAGACCAGCCTGGCCAACATGGTGAAATCCCATCTCTACCAAAATATATTTAAAAAAAAAAAAAAAAAAGGCCGGGCGCTGGTGGCTCAAGCCTGTAATCCCAGCACTTTGGGAGGCCGAGACGGGTGGATCACGAGGTCAGGAGATCGAGACTATCCTGGCTAACACGGTGAAACCCCGTCTCTACTAAAAAATACAAAAAACTAGCCGGGCGTGGTGGCGGGCGCCTATAGTCCCAGCTACTCGGGAGGCTGAGGCAGGAGAATGGCGTGAACCCAGGAGGCGGAGCTTGCAGTGAGCTGAAGTGAGCTGCGATCCGGCCACTGCACTCCAGCCCAGGAGGCAGAGCGAGACTCCATCTCAAAAAAAAAAAAAAAAAAAATTAGCCAGGTGTGGTAGCGCGTTCCTGTAATCTCAGCCACTTGGGAGGCTGAGGCAGGAGAATTGCCTGAACCAGGAGGCAGAGGTTGTTGCAGTGAGCCGAGATTGCATCACTGCACTCCAGCCTGGGTGACAGAGTGAGACCCTATCTCAAAATACAAAAAATTAAAAAAGCAAAAATAAAAAAAAAAAAACAAAAAAACGGCGTTCCAAAAGCAAATTGAGGAGAGAAGCCAGATCATAGGGTGGCACAAACAGGGGCAGCAGGAACTGGTTTAGGGAATGAAGTTACCCTCAAAGACAAGGCATAGAATTAGCCAATTGGGAGAGGCTGCTGCCCTCTCTGTTGGAAGGCAGGGAGAAGATACAAGGGAGTCGGGGAAGCAAAGGGCCCCTTGGGATGAGCTGGGGAGGCACAGGTCGAGGGGTTGAGTTAATTTATAACCTTTAGAAAGGAATTAGGCACCTTTTCCTCAAAGTCAGGGGCATGAAGAGAAGCCAGATGTAGGGTCAGAAGGTGTTGATGTGGACATGAGGCAAGATGGTGGCAATTGTAACAAGCCGTGGTTCAGAATAGTTGCTCTCTGGCTGGCCATGCCTAGTGATATATGAAATATTGAGGAGTGAAGTTTTGGTTGAAGGTGGTGACGCGGAGAAGGAACCAACTCACCCTGTGACCTTGGACAGATCATATTCTCTCGCCTCAGTTTCCCCATCCATAAAGTTAAGAAATTGGATGAAATTATTTCTAAATTCTTTGCTGTCTGAAGGTGGCCCTGAAGGAGATTCTAGGTACTGCAAAATTATCCGCAAATGTCCTGATCTTCCATGAAGTTATTTCATAAAGCACCCTGAACCTTTTCAGGATAATTTCCCTTTGACCAGACTTAAGATGAAAATATGATTCAGTCAATTAAGAACATTAAGGATTGATTATTCATTTTACAAAGAGATGCATCACTTTACCAAAAAATTCTTTTGAATGGTAAGATGCTGTGATGCATTTGAAACAACCCATTTTGCAAAAATATGTTCATCTCCAGCTCCTTGAGAGCGTGTAAAAGGAGGAACATTTGCAGAGGTGAAAGGTTAGTGTCACATTAAATCCCAGCATCGCTCTTTACCTGCTAATTTGCCAGTTAGTATTTCACTTCATTTAAGTTTCTGCTCAAATGTCATTTCCTTGGGGAGTGCTATCTAAAAATAGTTCCACCGTCAGTCTCTGTCCTCTTATCCTGTGTTATTTTTTATACCACATGTTTTATCAGATATTTATTTGTCTATTTCTACCACTGGAATGCAAGATCTATAAAGACAGAAATTATTTTATTCATGCTGTAGTCCCTAGAATAGTGCCTGGCATTTCAGAGATGTTCAGCAGGTATTTGTTGAACGGATGGATGAATCTCACTCCATTTCAACCTATAGCAAAATGGATGTTGAATCCAGAAGAATTTCCAGGATTCTTATTTGGTGATTTCTAGGGTCCAAGGACTATCAACTGGTGACGTGGTCCCGGGATCAGACCTTGAGAATGTGGCGGGTAGATTCCCAGATGCAGAGGGTATGTATTCAGTGCTATTGTGGAGAAATGTACCTGGATACACCAAAAATATAAGATTCAGGATTTGTGGAAATTAGAGGTTACAAGATAGACTTTCTTTTGTTTCATTTTTGAGACTGAGTCTCACTCAATCTCCCAGGCTGGAGTGCAGTGGCACGATCTTGGCTCACTACAACCCCTGCCTCCTGGGTTCAAGCAATTCTCGTGCCTCAGCCTCCCGAGAAGCTGGAATTACAGGCACCCACCACCACACTCGGTTAAGTTTTGTATTTTTAGTAGAGACAGGGTTTCACCAAGTTGGCCAGGCTAGTCTCGAACTCCTGACCTCAAGTGATCCACCTGCCTCAGCCTCCCAAAGTGCTGGGATCACCGGTGTGAGCCACCGTGCCCGGGAGGATAGACATTTAATATGTACTTACTGGCTGGCTGAGTGGCTGGTGTGTACCACATCAAGGCTTTGAGGTCTTTAAGAACCAACTTCAGTATTCAGCACTTTAAGGCCAGAGAGCCTCTAAATGTCTTTCCCCCCCTTATTCTAGCATAAGATAGTATGGGTAGCTCCCTGATCATGTGCCCTGTGGGCTTCATTTCTTTCTCTTCTAAATGGACTAAGAAGCCTACCTTGTATTCTGCAAATGCTTAGAGGCTTCTACATCCATCAACAACACCGCTTCTATGAAGCTGTTTGTAACTTTTTCCCGATAAATGATACCTGTTTCTTACATGAACCACAGTAGTACCTGGTATGAGCTGCTTTGTTGGCCGTTGCTCTTCTCTGCCTTATCACAGGGCTCTGTCCTCTCCTCATTTGATGGCTAAATTTCTTGACAGTGGGAAGGTGTCTCACTTGTATTGGATCTCCCACAGCACTTGGCACACTGCTTTGCACATAATTAATAGAAAATACTGGATAAAAATTTCAACACTGCTTAGTATGGAGTCACTCTTGAGCAATTTGGTCAAATCTGATTTCCTTATTGCATTTTCAGTCTGTTTTCTCTGAAAGGTACAATTTGCACCAAAATGCCTTGAGGTTACGATTTTTTTTTTTTTTTTTTTTTTTTTTGAGACGGAGTCTCTCTCTGTTGCCCAGGCTGGAGTGCAGCCGCGTGATCTTTGTTCACTGCAACCTCTGCCTCCTGGGTTCAAGTGATTCTCCTGCCTCATCCTCCCAAGTAGCTGGGATTACAGGCATCCACCACCATGTCTGGCTAATTTTTGTCTTTTTAGTAGAGACGGAGTTTCACCCTGCTGATCAGGCTGGTCTCAAACTCCTAACCTCAGGTGATCCGCCCGCCTTGGCCTCCCAAAGTACTGGGATTACAGGTATGAGCCACCACGCCTGGCCGGTTATGATATTTTTGCTCCTGGATTAGCTGAATAACTCCATCAAGGATTGGAGTTTAAATTAATTTTTTTTCTGAGGCTTGCATAAACTCCAAACATGCTGAAAAATTTCCAAGGCTGAATAATAGAGTCTATTATCCCGAGTCTTTAACCAGGGAGAGTTGGCAGTGGGTAAAATTTATTTTATGTCAACTCTTGGCTGACACATGTCCATCCTTTGCCATTCCCATTTTTAAGTCAGAACTCTTTGATCAGACATGATGATCATTTCCACTGACTTCTCTAGAACTACATCTTCTACCCTTTGTTGCAGCTCTGTGCAAATGACATATTAGATGGTGTCGATGAGTTCATTGAGAGTATTTCCCTTCTGCCGGAACCCGAGAAGACCCTGCACACTGAAGATACAGATCACCAGCACAATGCAAGCCACGGGGAGGAAGAAGGTAATTTGTCAAACTGATGTCTCAGGTGAGGTGCCACTCTACGCATTGTAGAGTTGTGACGGATACCCCAGACCTATTCTCTGATTCATTTTCAAAAATGCTTTCCAACATTGAACTTCTCTCTCCCGCTAGCCCTAAAGGAAGATCCCCCTAGAAATCTCCTGGAAGAGAGGAAATCAGATCAATTGGGGCTGCCTCAGACCTTGCAGCAGGAATTCTCCCTGATCAATGTACAAATCCGGAATGTCAATGTGGAGGTACTTAGCTTAATCAGCTGTATCTCATGTTTGCTGATGGCAGTTTGTGGGAGAGGGAACCATTTCAGCCACGATTTTGGTTAGCAAATAACTTCACAGCCTTAACAGAACTCTCTCTGCTTGCTTTTTTATTTCCTGGGTTTTCTGGCCAGGCACGGTGGCTTACACCTGTAATCCCAGCACTTTGGGAGGCTGAGATGGGCAGATCACTTGAAACCAGGAAGCCAGGAGTTCGAGACCAGCCTGACCAACATGGTGAAACCCCGTCTCTACTGAAAATAAAAAAAAAAAAAAAAAAAAAAAAAAGAGCCAGATGTGGTGGCAGGCACCTGTAGTTCCAACTACTCGAGAGGCACAGGAATCACTTGAACTTGAGAAGCAGAGATTGCAGTGAGCCAAGATCGCACCACTGCCCTCCAGCCTGGGTGACAGAGCAAGACTCTGTCTCTAAATAAATAAATAAATAAGTAAATGGATGCAGACTTTCTTTCTAACCCTATTCTTTTCTCCTAAGATGAGCCAAAGGAGAACCTGATGCTTATGTGCCTTAGCTCCTCCTTAGATGCTCCAGCATCTCATTTTACTATAGAGGGAGATACTTAGGCCCAGGAGGCTTAGTGATTTGGCAGGAGTTGCTGCTGAAGTTAGGGGCAGAGTTGCCTTGGGAAGCCAAACCTCCAGCCCCTCCAGGGCACTCTCTGTGCTGTGCTGTGCTGTGCTATGCCATCTTCCCTCACAGGCTGGCCATTTCCTGGTGATTTTGATTCATAGTAAGAAGGCAACCAAAACTTCTTTGTTCACTTAGCCTGTGGAACATTTACTCTTTTTGGGGGGGCAAGTATTGAAAGTCTTTGCTTTAGAAAATTGAGTGACTCTCCAGAAAGGAGTTTTAAAGCTTGATTAGTTTTTCCTTTACCCAAATATGTGCTGTTACATAACTATCTCATGTGGCCTTTAAAACAAGTCTGCTGGCCGGATGTGGTGGCTCACGCCTGTAAGCACTTTGGGAGGCTGAGGTAGGCGGATCACGAGGTCAAGAGATCAACACCATCTTGACCAACATGGTGAAACCCCGTCTCTACTAAAAATACAAAAATTAGCTGGGCATGGTGGTGTGTGCCTGTAATCCCAGCTATTCGCAAGTCTGAGGCAGGAGAATCGCTTGAACCCAGGAAGCAGAGCTTGCAGTGAGCCAAGATTGTGGCACTGCACTCCAGCCTGGCAACAGAGCGAGACTCTGTCTCAAAAAAAAAAAAAAAAAAGTCTGCTCTAAGTGGTTTTAGCCTCACTTTACAGCTGAGGAAACAGAGACATCAAGAGAAGAAGTGTCCAAGGTCAGCAGGTATTTGGTGGAAGAAATAACATGTGAATCCAGGTCTCCAGATTTCCCACATGTGGTTCTCTTCACTTTACTCCAGCTACTGTCTCTAGTTGGCAGCACAAGAAATCGAAAGATATAAAAGATTCTTTGCTTAATTAGTGATCTATATCAAGTCAGTTTCTACTCCCTTTGTCCCATTTGAGGACAGTGTGGATTCCTAGTGATCTAGTTGAAGATCTTGATTCCTTTCTTTGAGAGTACTTTAAAAAAATTATTGAGATATAATTCACATACTATAAAATTCATCTTTTTTTGGGGGGGGATGGAGTCTTGCTCTGTCCACCCAGGCTGGAGTGCAATGGCACTATCATGACTCACTGCAACCTCTGCCTCCCGGGTTCAAGCGATCCTCCTGCCTCAGCCTCCCAAATAGCTGGGATTATGGGCGTACACCACCACACTCAGCTAATTGTTTTTTGTATTTTTAGTAGAGATGGGGTTTTTGCCGTGTGGGCCAGGTTGGTCTTGAACTCCTGACCTCAGATGATCTGCCCACCCTGGCCTCCCAAAGTGCTGGGATTACGGGTGTGAGCCACCATGCCCAGCCAAAATTCCCCTTTTTAAAGTGAATAATCTGGCGGTTGTGGGTATATTCACAGAGTTGTGCAGCCATTACCATTGTCTGATTCCAGAACATTTTCATCATTCCCAGAAGAAACTGCATACTCATAAGCAGTCTCTCCCTATTTCCCCTTCCC
Organism: Rhinopithecus roxellana; assembly: GCF_007565055.1. Classification (NCBI taxonomy): domain Eukaryota; kingdom Metazoa; phylum Chordata; class Mammalia; order Primates; family Cercopithecidae; genus Rhinopithecus; species Rhinopithecus roxellana. Next base: position 63,283,694 of record NC_044568.1, read on the forward strand.
CCAGTCCCCGGCAATCCCAAATCTACTTTCTTCCCCTATGGATTTTCCCAGGAGCACTTTTTAAGTTGAGTCTGGTGTTTAACTTCTTTCTGCTTTATTTTCCCATCTCAAAGTAAATATAACAAGTTTCAGTCTATCCCACAACTTTGGGAGGAAGCTTTGTTAAAGTCAGAATACTTTGAACTTCACGGTGGCTCACGCCTGTAATCCCAGCACTTTAGGAGGCCAAGGTGGGCAGATCACTTGAGGTCAGGAGTTTGAGACCGGCCTGGCCAACATGGCGAAACTCCATCTCTACCAAAACAAAACAAAAAAACCAAAAAAACAAAAACAAAGATTCCCTGGGCATGGTGGCGCCTGCCTGTATTCCTAGTATTTGAGAGGTGGAGGTGGGAGAATCACTTGAACCCAGAAGGTGGAGGTTGCAGTGAGCTGAGATCGTGCCACACTGCACTCCAGCCTGGGCAACAGAGTGAGACCCTGTCTCAAAGAAAAAAAAAACCTTTCAGCTTATTCCATTGGTATGAAAATTTAATAATCTGATATGAAAATTGAAGAATCTTTTTGAAAATGAATTGTCTTCCACACAGATTTGTCTTTGTGGAGCCCCTTCACCCAATTACTAGGAACATGGACCGCTCAGTTAAATGCACTTGCATTGAAAGACGCTTTGTGGTTTGTTTCCAAAGCCATTGTGGATTTGCCTCTTGCAGATGGATGCGGCAGACAGGAGCTGCACAGTGTCTGTGCACTGCAGCAACCATCGCGTCAAGATGCTGGTGAAGTTCCCTGCTCAGTATCCGAACAACGCCGCCCCTTCCTTCCAGTTTATTAACCCCACAACCATCACATCCACCATGAAAGCTAAGCTGCTAAAGGTAGGGGTCTGGGTTCCCAAATTCTCCTGCTGTTCTGCATCATTGTCTAGATTGAGTAGTAAAGAAGACTGAAAACTCTAGTAGATGAGATTCAGAAGTCATCTGTTTCATACACACACTAATGTTAGCAACGTAACCTCTGCACTTGCCATTTGCTTTGTGTAGAAAGCATAAGAGCGGTGGTTCTTAACCTTTTTTGGGTCATGGCCTTCCTCAGAAAAATCTACACAATGATTGCATATGGTTTGAGAAATACTGCCTATAAATATGTGAATTGCATATAATCTGTCCACAGATCTCATTAACGTTATGCATTCATCTCAGGTTATGAGATTTGCAATCCAATTTCATTTAGGAACCCAGGTTAGGAGCACTGCAGTCCAATGTCATTTATGTGGAAACAACAAACAAGATGTATTCTGAAGCTAAAAGATATTTCATAATTAGAAAAAAACATGTGTAAGGTCATAAAAACATTTTTATCCCATAGAAGGAGCTGGTGTTATCCCAGAGGTAGGCTGGCTAGCTGCACAGTGGGTGTCCAGATGGAGGTGCCACAGCCTGACATCAGTGTTTAATTCTGCAGATTCAGAGACTTGATGTGTCAGTTCATCCAGAGCAAATCAGGTGGAATCTCCATGACAAAGCCCTGTGAGCCTCTTCATACCGCTTGTTCAGTTGGAGCAGTGTCACAAGTTATAGTGACTGAAGTTTTTTGACAAACTCAGGCCAACCTGAATGTTGCTCATTTTTTGCCCAGTTTGGGTCGTGGACACTTGATTGTTACACTTTGTTGGGGTATCACATGGAACCAGGACGTTTTCAAGTGGCTTAAGGATCTCTGAAATGCCAGTAACTCAGATCTTGTGGTATTTGACGTGTTAAACTTGGAATCTGAATATATCGTTGCCTAGTTTGGACATACAAAAAAGATAGATTTTTCTATTAGTATAAAATGATACAATTAGATTGCACATTTTTTTGTGAAAAATCAGACCTTTTCCCAGTGCGGTGGCTCACTCCTGTAATCTCAGCACTTTGGGAGGCCGAGGCTCATGGATCACCTGAGGTCAGGAGTTCAAGACCAGCCTGGGCAACATGGTGAAACCCCATCTCTACTAAAAATACAAAAAGTAGCCAGGCGTGGTGGCGCATGCCTGTATTCCCAGCTACTCGGTAGGCTGAGGCAGGAGGATCACTTGAACACGGTAGGCAGAGGTTGCAATGAACCGAGATTGCACCACTACACTCCAGCCTGGGCAACAAAGAACAGACTCCATCTCAAAAAAAAAAAAAAAAAAAAAAAAACAGAATAGCCTATCAGAGAAATGTGTTCCTCTTCTTGACTGTGTTTTGGGCCTTTTCTAGATCCTGAAGGACACGGCCCTGCAGAAAGTGAAGCGCGGCCAGAGCTGCCTGGAGCCCTGCCTGCGCCAGCTCGTCTCCTGCCTCGAGTCCTTTGTGGTGGGAAGCATGAAACTGTTGTACCAACTTATGCTTTGGTGTTTTGTTTCATTTCTTTCTCCCTAAAATCATGGGCTTTCTGTTTTTTTCATGCTGGGTGCTTATTTTGTAATTCAACTTTAAGACAGGTTGTGGTTTTAGCTTATGGAATTTTAAATTTCAGAACCAGGAAGACAGCGCTTCCAGCAATCCGTTTGCACTCCCCAACTCCGTCACACCCCCGTTACCGACTTTTGCTCGTGTGACCACAGCCTACGGGTCATACCAGGATGCCAACATTCCCTTTCCTAGGACTTCTGGGGCCAGGTTCTGTGGAGCAGGTGGGTCTCTTTGGTTCTGTGATTCTAGATTTTGAGAGGGAGCAGCTAAGAATGTCATAGATTCTGTATAAACATCTTCAGCAACAAATGTTTGCTTTTATTCCCAGAGAACTCCAACGAGACTTCCATAGTAGCGTGGCAGGGTCTGAGGCCCAGTCGGTGTCTCTGGACTTATCCTAAGAGTGTGCACCAGAATGGTGGTCTTAACTTTCTTCATTCTGATGAGCTTGGGTTTGAGTCTTTACTCACAGCCCTGATTCTTAGCAGGGGACAGTCCCCTGGTAGGGAGGCTTAGAGTCCCGCTGATGACTCTGCCCCATTCACTTATATCCTCTCTCCTGGACTCTGGAGTGCTGACCTTTGTTCTTGGTAAGGGTCACCACAGTCATGAGTCTTGCAGCTTATGAAAATGTGTCTTACCCTCAGGTATACAGAGATAGAAGAAAGACTGGCCAGTCCTGCCTCAGGATTTCCCATATCCAGCTTGTTGACACTGATGGCTCATGTGATGTCTTCTTCTTTAGGTTACCTGGTGTATTTCACAAGGCCCATGACGATGCATCGGGCGGTGTCTCCCACAGAGCCTACTCCGAGGTGAGTGCGGGAGATGCAGAAGCCACTGTACGTTCCCATGGTCAGAAGTGGCCAGAGACCTGGGAAGGACCACGGAGTTTGTCTTTGGACAATGCGTTTTAGTTCTTCAGTAAACTCCCATTACAAGATTTATTTGAGAAAGATTGAAGTCAATCAAGTTGCAAGAAAGCTGAGATTTCTGCTGTACAGTTATTACCAAACCCTTAGAAGAAGTAGATTGATAAAAGCTATTGTCAAAACAAGACAAATTGTTTTTAAATATGCCTTTCCCCTATTGCTAGCATATTATTTATTATTTGTTTTTAATTATTTTATTAATCAATTTAACATTAAATAAAACTGGAAAAATACAAAAAGACCATCTGTAGTTTCACAACATTAATGTGCCACTTCTGATATTACCAAACAATGTGTAATTTTATAACATTACGTAAGTAGTACATTGGGAAAACACAAACGAAATTTTTTTTTTTTTTTTTAAGATAGGATCTGGCTCTGTCATCCAGGCTGGAGTGCAGTGGCATGATCATAGCTCACTGCAGCCTTTACCTCCTGGCTCAAGTGATCCTCCCACCTCTGCCTCCCAAGTAGCTGGGACTACAGGTGTGCACCACCATGCCCAGCTAATTTTTATATATTTTTTTAGAGATAGCATTTTGCAGTGTTGCCAGGCGGGTCTCAGACTCCTGAGCTCAAGCAGTCCACCTGTCTCAGCCTTCCAAAGTGCTAGGATTATAGGCGTGAGCCACCATGCCTGGCCTGGAAGTTTTAAATTACAATGTGAAAGCCCTTCACCGGGCGCGGTGGCTCAAGCCTGTAATCCCAGCACTTTGGGAGGCCGAGACGGGCGGATCACGAGGTCAGGAGTTCGAGACCATCCTGGCTAACACGGTGAAACCCCCGTCTCTACTAAAAAAATACAAAAAGCTAGCCGGGCGAGGTGGCTGGTGCCTGTAGTCCCAGCTACTCGGGAGGCTGAGGCAGGAGAATGGCGTAAACCCGGGAGGCGGAGCTTGCAGTGAGCTGAGATCCGGCCACTGCGCTCCAGCCTGGGCGACAGAGTGAGACCCCGTCTCAAAAAAAAAAAAAAAGAAAAAAAAAGAAAGCCCTTCTTTGCCTTTTCCCTGTTTTAGAGATAATCATGTTTAACAACAGAACATGTTTCTGTCTAGTCATTATTTTTCTGTGCTTTAAAAAAAGTTTTTCTTTATAGGCAATCTAGTGTAGCAGATAGGAATATGGACTTCATAGCCAACGTGTCCAGATCCAGATTTTGGCCCTGTCATTTTATGACCTTGGGCAAGTTATCTCAACTTCAGCTTCAGTTCCTTCAACAGTAACATGGGATGATCGTAGCACCCACCACCTGTAGTTGCTGGGAAGATTAAGTCCCTCTAAAAACATTTAAAATACCACCTGGTATATCGGAAGTGCTCTGTATGTCCTGTTATGATTACTGGGTTTTAAAACTTTAGGATTATACAGTAGACTTCTGGTTCTGCAGTCTGGTGACCAAGATATAATAACTTGCAAAGCTCTCTGCTGCAAACCCCTGAAGGCGCTGGATACAGTATAATCAGCATAGTCATTGTATTAGTCCATTCTCACACTGCTATAAAGAACTGCCCCAGACTGGGTAATTTATAAATAAAAGAGGTTTAATTGACTCACAGTTCCACATGGCTGGAGAGACCTCAGGAAACTTAAAATCGTGGCGGAAGGGGAAGAGGCACATCTTACATGGCAGCAGGCGAGAGAGAGTGTGCATGTGGAGAAACTGTCAGATCTTATAAAACCATCAGGTCTGGTGAGAACTCACTCACTATCATGAGAACAGCATGGGGGACACAGCCCCCATGATCCAATCACCTCCCACTCTGTCCCTCCCTCGACATATGGGGATTGTGGGGATTACAATTCAAGATGAGATTTGGGTGGGGACACAAAGCCTAACCATATCAGTTATAAATGAATAGCTGAGCTAACAAGAAAGAAAGAGAACTGAATGACAGAACTGTGTGAGCAGACACTGCTGTTTTGCCAAGAGGTGGCCAGTCTCTGCAGTAACCTGGGCAGTTGTGACCTGGGCCCCATGGGAACTGGCGTTCAGTACTAGGGAATACCTACATTACACCCAGTTCCTTATTGGAGTAGAAAATGTCCTGTATTCTCAAAGGAAAAGAAGGAATATCTGTATCTGGACTTTGGATTAGAGGGGAAAATGTTCCTATTAGAATGTTTTTCAACTGACAGTCCTTTACTGAGGTATAGTTTACAGTACACAAATCTGAAGTGTACGGCTCGGTGACCAACACTCACATTAAGGTATAGAACACTGTCCTCACCCCCAGAGGTTCCCAGTCCCTTTTCCCAGCCCTTCAGCACCCAGAGGACACCACTATCTTGACTTCTGTCCTCATAGTTTTGCCAGTTCTTGAACTTCATTGAAGTGGAATTGTGCAGCATGAACTGTTTTATGTCTGGCTTACTTTGCTCAACTTAATGTTACCGACATTGATCCACATTGCCGCATGTGTCAGTAGGTCCATTGGATGAATATAACACAGTTTGTTTATTTATTGTCCTGTTGATAGATATTTGCATCCTTTCCAGTTTTTGGCCATTATGAGCAAACCTGGATACATATGTTCATAAAAAGACTTGTATATTAATTTCTGCACCTGAGGAGCAGAATTCCTCAGTCATCGAATAGATGTATGTTTAACTTGAGAAATTGCCCAGAAGTTTGTACACAGTGGTTGTGCCATTTACCCTGTCATCAGCAATATTTGAGAGCACTGGTTGCTCTGTATCCACTCCAAAACTTGGTATTGCCAGTCTTTTCAACTTTAGCCATTGTGATGTGAGTGTCCTAGTATCTCACTGTCGTTTTAATTTGCATTTCCATGTTGGTGATGAATGACGTCAAGCAGCTTCTGTGTGCATATTGACCATTTGGATATCTTTTTTTGTGTTGTGCTTAAGTACTTTGCCCATTTTGGGGGAACTGCATTTCTTACTTATTTCTGGTTGTTATCTATTTTGGTTACAAATTCTTTGCTAGATGTATGTATGTATTTTTTCCTAATCTGTGGCTTGTCTTTCTCCCTCTTTAATGTTTTTCAGTGAACAGATTTTCCTAATTTTGATGATGTCCAATTTATCACTTTTTAATTTTATTCATTTTATTTTTTTATTCTTTTTTTTTTTTTTTTTGAAACAGAGTCTTGCTCTGTCACCCAGGCTGGAGTGCAGTGGCACGATCTCGGCTCACTGGAAGCCCCGCCTCCCAGGTTCATGCCATTCTCCTGCCTCAGCCTCCCGAGTAGCTGGGACTATAGGTGCCCGCCATGACACCGGCCTAATTTTTTGTATTTTTTAGTAGAGATGGGTTTTCACCGTGTTAGCCAGGATGATCTTGATGTCCTGACCTTGTGATCCACCTGGCTTGGCCTCCCAAAGTGCTGGGATTACAGGCGTGAGCCACCGTGCCCGGCCTATTTATTTTATTTTTTATTTTTTCATACGGAGTTTCGCTCTTGTTCCCCAGGCTGGAGTGCAATGGCACAATCTCAGCTCACCACAACCTCCACCTCCCAGGTTCAAGTGATTCTCCTGCCTCAGCCTCCCAAGTAGCTGGGATTACAGGCATGTGCCACCAGCCTGGCTCATTTTGTATTGAGACGGGGTTTCACCCTGTTGGCCAGGCTGGTCTCAAACTCCTAACCTCAGGTGATCTGCCCTCCTCAGCTTCCCAAAGTGCTGGGATTACAGGCGTGAGCCACCGTGCCCGGCCTATTTATTTTATTTTTTATTTTTTCATACGGAGTTTCGCTCTTGTTCCCCAGGCTGGAGTGCAATGGCACAATCTCAGCTCACCACAACCTCCACCTCCCAGGTTCAAGTGATTCTCCTGCCTCAGCCTCCCGAGTAGCTGGGATTACAGGCATGTGCCACCAGCCTGGCTCATTTTGTATTGAGACGGGGTTTTACCCTGTTGGCCAGGCTGGTCTCAAACTCCTAACCTCAGGTGATCTGCCCTCCTCAGCTTCCCAAAGTGCTGGGATTACAGGTGTGAGCTACCGCACCCGGCCTTGTGTTTTCTTTTAAAAGCTTTATAGAAAAATAAATAAATAAATGCTTTATAGATTTAAATTCCTTATTTAAGTTCTGTGATCCATTTCAAATTAATTTTTGCATGTAATGTGAGTTAAGGGGTCAAAGTTTGTTTTATTTTGTAGAAAAACAGTTGTTCTAACACCATTTATGAAAAGATTTCCTTTCTTCATTGAATTTGTATTGATGCCTTTGGTGAACATCAATAGATCATATATTTGTGGTCTTTCTGGACTCTCCTTTTTCCTTTGATCTGTTTATCCTTTATGCCAACACTACATTCATAATGTACTTTTTTATAGTTCAGTCTTCAAATCTGATACGTCAAGTTCTCCAATTATATTATTCTTGTTTAGTTCAGGTTGGCTACTCTAGGTCTTTTAATAAAATTATGAAATCAGCTTAATTGTTCCTGCTACAAAGCCTGCTTGTATTTTGATTGGAATTGTGTTGACTCTGTAGAACAATTTAGAGAAAATTGATGTCTTAAGAGTACGGACGCTTCCAGTCCACTAGCATGGTGTATTTCTCCATCATTGTATGTCTCCTTTAATTTCTCTCAGCAACATTTTGTATTTTCATGCACATTTTCAAAAATTAAATTTATTCCTAGGTATTTGATGTGTTTTAATGCTACTATAAATGAGCTTTAAAAATACTTATTTTCCAAATGTTTGTTTCTAACTGATAGAAATATAGTAGATGTTTGTAGGTTGACCTTGTATTCAAATTCACTTATTCTAGTAGTTTGTAGATTCCTTTGAATTTTTTATGTCTGTAATCATAGAAGCATTCTATGCTTCTGCAGATAAAGCATTTTTCAGTGTTAAAAGTTTTATTGACTTTTTCTGGAGGTTCCATCTTCTCATTTTATCTTCTACTCTTGGTATCAAGTGCTAAAAATAGCACCATTGGAAATATGACAGGACTGCAGCCAGTGTGGATAATTATCATTTTCAACTACAGATCTCTCTCAGCCTTGTCCGCTTATCACACTGGCTTGATCGCGCCCATGAAGATCCGCACAGAGGCCCCTGGGAACCTTCGTTTATACAGTGGGAGCCCCACTCGCAGCGAGAAAGAGCAGGTCTCCATCAGCTCCTTCTACTACAAGGAGCGGGTAAGTGCGGCTTTTGATTCTTACCCCTTCTCCTGGATTCTTGTTCCTCATCTCCTGCCTGGTGCAGCAGCTAGATTAGTAATCGCCCTGTAACTATTCACTTTCATAATCAGTTTGTTCAAGAAAGCCATTGCTTTGTTCCTTTCGGTTGGTTTTACCTGCTCTAAATTGTGTGTGTATGGGTTGGGGGATCGTTCTTATGGTCCATAATCTTTACTCCGCGTTTAGCCCTGTCCTCGTAATCTCCATTCACTGAGCTGATTCCCATTATTTCAGGGTAGAATACCTTAGCTTCAAGTCTTCCATGGTATTCTGATGTTTGTCAGCAAATTAAGGGATGGATGCCTCTGAAGTCTTGGGATCTTAATATATTTGGAACTTCATAGTTGTGAGAAGTCTTAAAGTTAATGTCTAAAAGGTTTTTTTTTTTTCACTAAGTCTACATGGAAATACACATCTGAGTGGACCAGATGACACAAAAATCACCTGAGCTTGTCCTTATGTGCCTAGTTTCTTAAAGAACTCATTGTCCATGAGTAGTTATCATTAAGCTGTCAGAAACGTTTGGTGCCAACAATGGAGAGAATGTTGGCAGAGCATAGGAATGATCCTAAGAGAGCTTTGTGTGTTGACAGATTGCGGGTCTGGGTTAAACAGACTTTTAGCTGACATGATGTTTTAAACAGAGTTACCACTGAGCACTGCACAAACTCGGGCCTTAGGAATTCTTTGTTGTTATCTCTCGCTCAATGGGAAATAATGGATTGTAATTAATATTTGTTTTTAAAAAATTGAATTATTTTAGACAAAACACCCATTTCTAGGAAGTATTAGAAGTGCCTTCAGTTCGATTGCAGTAGAATGTCCAACCTTCTTGGTTTACACTGAGAGTTGACCATCTCTGACTTTATTTTAGGGTTGTATGTGACTAAAATGAGCGGCAGCAAGTGATGTTTGAGACCAGTCCAGCCTTGAACAAAACCATTTAGTTGAATAGGGAAAATGATTTTTTTTTTCTTCTGGACACTTTCCTATAGTCCCCTTCCTCACATCTCTGATGGAATTCTGCCCATATGCCTAGTACAGACCTCCTTGGAACACCCACTCATCTGTATCATCTCCAAGTCGTTTCCATTCAAAATTGTTAGTTATTTTTTCCCACGTTTGCAGGTAATTGGAGAGATGATTTGATAAACAGGTTGGAACTAAGACATTTTGTTGAGATGAAAGCCAGGCTTATGGTTGGGTACATGTGGGAGTTCTCTTTAGTGTCAGGGGCAGGTCAAGGAGGTCTTTCAGTCCAAGAGGCAGTTCTGAATTCCTCTTTGATTCGTATCGTGTGCCACCCATGCTTGGGTTCAGATTGGGCAGAATAGACTGACTAGTAATTTTGACTTTGTGGGGGTGTGTAAAGCCCACAAAAATCAAAATATCTCCATTTCCAAGATGGGGCCTCTTTTAAGCCTGTGTTCATGTTTTTGATGATATGGCCTTTTTTACTACAAACACCATAATTATAAAGAGGAACCAAGAGCACGTGGATAATTCTCTCATCAGATAGCATATGCAGGGTAGTGGAGGAAGAGTTGTGAAATTTCAGTTCAGGGTGGTTCCCAGTATTCTGTTCATCACAGAAAGTGGGCTGTTCGAGCCTCCTAATAGACATAGTAAGTGGCCTTTTATGTTTTATTTCAAATAGTGACCAAATAAAATGGGGTGATGCTTTGATTATAATTTCTTTTTTTTTTTTTTTTTTTGAGATGGAGTCTTGCTCTGTCATCCAGGTTGGAGTGCAGTGGCCGGATCTTAGCTCACTGCAAGCTCCACCTCCCGAGTTTACGCCATTCTCCTGCCTCAGCCTCCCGAGTAGCTGGGACTACAGGCGCCCGCCACCTTGCCTGGCTAGTTTTTTGTATTTTTTAGTGGAGACGGGGTTTCACCGTCTTAGCCAAGATGGTCTCGATCTCCTGACCTCGTGATCCACCCGTCTCGGCCTCCCAAAGTGCTGGGATTACAGGCTTGAGCCACCGCGCCCAGCTGATTATAATTTCATATGAAACTCTTGTCTTGATATATGCCAAATACAGAAAAGTTCACAAATCAAAGGCGTGTACAGTTCAGTGAATTAATAGTCTCACAGGTCAAGAAATAGAACATTTTAAGAACCTCAGAAACCTTGGATTATTAGCTTAAGTCATATGAAATTGCTGATATTTGACCATTTTTGACCTAAACAAAGATTCTTATGGTTCAACTTAATAGGTTAACAAGATAAAAATAAGTCAGTCATTTTGTGATGAATTTGACATAAATTTCTCTCTCCTTGAAGTTTGTTCACATCCATCCCATTTACGTAGGGGCCAAGGAGGGAATTACATAAGTGTAATATGGCCATGATATCTTATGTGGGCTACCTTACCTCCCTTACAAAGGTCGATACCCTGAGGAGCGTTTTCTAATCCTCAGCTGTGTTTTTGGGTTTTGGAATTTTTAAAAAATTTTTTTAAGAGATGGGACCTCACTCTGTTCCCGTTGCCCAGGCTAGAGTGCAGTGGTGTGAACATGGCTCACTGCAACCTCAGACTCCGGTACTTGAGTGATCCTCCCACCTCAGCCTCCTGAGCAGCTAGAACTACAGGAGTACACTTCATCACCCAGTTAATTAAAAACAAATATTTTTGTGGAGCTGGGTCCTGCTATGTTGCCCAGCCTGGATTTCTCTGTGTTTAGGTCTTCATTTTTAGCCCAAATTTTTCTCCCACATATTTTTATTCCCTTTTAGATCTCTGCCCCTGAGAGCTTTAAATGAGTAAGAAAAACAGAACGGAATGTAACTGCCTTAAGGCATAGCAGTGAGGGAAGTATAGTGGTTTTTTGGTTTTGGGTTTTTTTTGATCTGTGTTTTGTAGAGATGAGGTCTTGCTATGTTGCCCAGGCTGGTCTCAAACTCCTGGGTTCTAACAGTCTTCCTACCTCAGCCTCCCAAAGGGCTGGGATTATAGGCATGAGCCATCTCACCCAGCCAGTACAGTGTTTTTTTTGTTTTTTTTTTTTGAGACAGCGTTTCGTTCTTGTTGCCCAGGCTGGGGTACAAAAGCGTAGTCTCGGCTCACTGCAACCTCTACCTCCTGGGCTCAAGCGATTCTCCTGCGTCAGTCTCCCGAGTAGCTGGAATGACAGGTGCCCACCACCACGCCTGGCTAATTTTTTGTATTTTTAGTAGAGACATGGTTTCACCATGTTGGCCAGGCTGGTCTCGAACTCATGACCTCAGGTGATCCACCTGCCTTGGCCTCCCAAAGTGTTGGGATTACAGGTGTGAGCCACCGCGCCCGGCCCAGTAGAGTGTAATAACAAAACATCTTTATAGAGCCATCTAGAGATTATTGTTTGTTTCTCCTGTGGTTTTGTGTGTTTTTAACCTGCCCTACTTAGGTTATATTGTTTTATTCACCCAAATATTCTCTAGATGGAATGCTAAGGTTTGCTCCTAAAAATTTTAAAACGTGTGATGCCTCAAAAGCCATCAAATTGCTAACATTAATTTGACAAGTGAACTCTTAATAGCTGATGAAGTGTTGTTCATTCCTAGGGTAAATCAGAAGGCCCAGAACTTAGGATAAGCTTTAGGTATTGCCTTGCATACGTTTAAACATTGTTGCAACCTCCCACTCTTGCTTTAGTTTATGTTGCTAAAATAGCTCTGATGTAAATAACTGGAGAGATCTTTAAGTTAATAGAATGATTTCTGATCTCCATAAACAGATACTCATCTTGTTAGCAAGGGTGCTTTCAAGAAGGTCCCTCCTCAGTGTTAGCCTCTTCCTTCCCCTCGTTTCTCCACGGTTCCCATTTCTCCGTGGTGTCACTCTGAAGACAGTCCTGCAGGCCCAATGTCAAGACACCCAATTCCCTCATCGCCCCCCAACCCCATACCAGAAAAAATTTGGTATTGAGCCTATTCAAGAATGCCTTCCTTTTAGGAATGAGTATGTGCTCTCAATATATGTTCTGCTTCTTACCTACTGCAGGGGAAAACAGGCTTCTGCCTATTTCTCCACGTGCACAATGATCTTAGTGTGTGTTAGTGTTCCTCAAACCTATTTGTAGTGCCTTTGTCAGAACTATGTTGATGTCAGCCTCCATATACCTTGAAATGTGACTAAAAGAACAATGAAATTAAAGCTGTGTTTGGAGTGTGATGGGGTGGGAGGGAGGTGAGGGAAGCCGAATACCGCTGTGCTTAGGATCAGATTTTTTAGTTGTTCCAATCCCAACTTTACAGTGTATTATGGTACATTTGAATCCATCGGATGTGTGGGAAGCTTTCATTTTATTCTATATTTTTCCCTTTTAATTTTCTTGGTGTTTTTCTTCCCTCCTCCTGGGTGTAACGTTTTCATGCACAGATGTCTCCTCGCTCTGCCCGGCGGCGTTGGTCCATACAAGCAATTAACGACTTCCCGGTACTGTGCGCTGTGCAAATGCTCTCCTTAACTAATCCTGTCTCTACCCAAGGCCCAAGAATAAAATGCCACCTGCCTGGCTTTGAGGAACCTGAAATGACAGGCTAGCTGTTTTCAGGACCAGCAACAGTCAATGGTTTGCTTGGGGGAGTTCAGGCACCAAGGACTGTCTCCTTGTCCAATCACAGAGTTTCAAATGGCTAATATTGTCAGGGATCCTGAATGGATTCTTTTTGCAAAGGAAACTAAATACTGGGTTTCTTGGAAAGAACCCTGATTGTAAGCCGTTAGCTCACCCAATTTCACTTGGAGCATTTGTGTAATTTTTTGGAGCTTTCAAAAGCCTACCTTTGGCATGGGGGGAGCAGAGGAAGATATAAGAGGCTTCCACTATTTTGTCTCTGCTTTTACAATCATGGTCTAGTTCACAGAGGGAGGTGCCCACCTGCTTCATTGGCATAACACAGAACCTAGTTTTTATCCTTTGGGAAGTTTCTGGAACAAATTTTTTCCTTACCATCAATATTTTGCGTAGACAGTAAAACCTCCGCTGTGGACATCCTCTCTTCCTTTTCTTTCTTTCTTACTCACTCCTATTGGCCATTTCCCCTCTTCTGTCTTCCTCTCCCATCCCTTCATGTTTCAGTAGTGCCAAGGTGACCTCACGCTGTGCAAGGCAGCCTTGAGGCTTTGTATAAATTTCATTTGGTATAAACAATACTGAGGAGAATCATCCTATAGCCTTGTCATAGAAAACCAGTTGGAATCAGAAGCCCCGATTAGCAAGTACCACTGCTGCCAACAGCTTGTAGGTGGAGCCACCAATGGGGCCACCTTCCAAAAGCCTGTCCCAGCCAACCCGACTGCTGAATTTCCACTGTCCAAAAGTCCCTGCTCCTGCTGCTATTTAAACAGGGATTCATTTAGATTCCCTGCCCGCTCTGCGGATTATGCATTGCTAATGGGGTTTCTGCGAAGCAGTTGGTGGCTTATTCTTGGGCTGTTTTTACATTCAACCCATTTATTGGCATCAATGTTGCCTCTTATTGTAGCAGTAACACTGGTGGTACAGTCGCAAGCTGGCTATTGGTTGTCATTCAGTGCTATTTGCACCAGTGCCTCCCTCCTGCCCCCCAACCTCCACCCCACTCCGTTCTTCCTTGTCCTCTTTGCCATAACTCCATGAACACCTTCTTGGTTTGTTCAGAGGGGCAGCCTGGTGCTCATCATGTAATAATTTGTCTGTCTTGCTTTGTCTCTCTTCCCTCAATTTCTTCTCCTGAAACCTGTGGGGACAGGACATTTTCTATTGATGGAGCATTGAAAGGATCAAATCCTTTGCCTCCCAGAGGTACTAACTTTACTGCATAGAGAAGTCCATATTTAAGCCCGTCAGAGTGGGACTGGAGCAATGCAGGAGGTTCAGGGGCTTTTAGACCATGGCACCCTTCCCGAGTGCGGAAAGATGAACCACACCTTAGCCTCATGTGTCAGTATGCTCTGGAACCAGAGAATCCTAAAAGAAATCCGTATGTTATTACCTGACAGTTGCACAGATGAGAGATTCCGGACATTGCCAGCAAGATATTGAGGTGAAAATTTCTTAGGAGAGACGTGGATGGAACATGAATGGTTCTTATTGCCAGAGCACTGGGGAAAAAACCCTGAAAAGGTGTCCATCTAGTCATTAGCTAACAGCAAGGGCCTAAGACCCCAACTAGTATCTGATCTCATTTGAGATTTAGCCTCTCCATTTAGACAGCCTTGTTAGACTCCCCAGAGTAATTGGCCAGTAGGCAGGATTACCAAGAGACCCCGAAGCCTAAAGGGGAGATATTTATGTTTAAAAACCACAAACCAGCACATTATGAAAAACTGACAGTGACAATATTTTGCAGCCCCTTAAAGATTTTTGACAATGTTTTGCAGTTATTTCTTGCTGGATTAAAAAAATTTACAGCACTGTCCTGTAATTGCTTTTACAGTTTGGTTCCAGGTAGCAACTCTGATTAGGGTGATCCTTTGTTGGGGAACCTCCTTTATGGCAGGCTTAAAGGCAGCTGAGTGAGGTTTCATAAAGGACCTCCTATCCATCCAGTACAGATCAAACAGAAATATCTAGAAGCCTGGTGTCTCAAGAAGTCCCATGAATTACAGACTGTGATTTTCATAATTCATTGAAGAATCATTGCAAAAAGTTGCAAAGACCACTGTCTGTATTTGCATCAAGTATGGACAGGTCACGTAGGTTTGTTTCTACTCATCTTTGTAACCCAAAGCTGCAAATGGGGGAAGAGTCCCTAAGACATCTCTTTGAACTCAGTTTTCTTCTCTCTCAATGTGCCTAATCCTGAATGTGCCTAAACCCCAAAGCCTAAACAGTGTGAGGTGCCCGGCCTGAAATGCAGCATGTTGGTCTGAATCTGGCCTGCCCTGCTATGAAACCATGTAGCTGCAGGAGCTGCAGATCTTCACTAGACACTCAGACTGAGCAGAACAGAGGCACGATGCTGACAGAAAGTGACTGAAGAAGTGAGTCATCGTAGAAGGGTGGAGCTCGACAGGCATCGCTGGAACCCAGTGCTAATCTCCTTCCTGCGGAAATGGATCCGTTAAAAAATGGACCAAGCAATTTCCATATTAACGGGGGGCTTAGAATTTATATATTATTTTTAAATATAAAATTGTATACTGAAAATCAAGTTAACAAGAATGAGCTTAGCAGCCTGACGGGCCTGTATTCAAATCTCAGCACTGATGGCTGCGACCTAGAGTAAACCTCATGTCCTCATTTGTAAAATGCAGGTAGTATCCCTCGTCACAGAGCTGTCATAGTGAGGCTTATACTAGCACAGAGTGAGCAATCCAGGAGCAGGAGCTGATACTGTAAGTCCTCAGTCAAACATTTGTACACTTGGACTTGTGTCATTTGTCAGTTTCAAATGAGCTAGTCTGTTTTGCAAATGAGCTGCTTTGGGCATATGAATCTTAATATAATTAATAATATGCTTTCATTAGGTTTGTTTTAAAGGTCAGGAAATTGCAACTTTTTTTTTTGGGGGGCAGGGTCTTGCTCTGTCGTCCAGGCTGGAGTGCAGTGGCGCGATCTCAGCTTATTGAAACTTCTGCCTCCCGGTTCAAGCAATTCTCCTGCCTCAGCTTCCCAAATAGCTGGGACCACAGGCCCATACCACCGCGCCTTGCTAATTTTTGTATATTTTGTATGGACGGAGTTTCACCATGTGGGCCAGGGCCAGGCTGGTCTTGAACTCATGGCCTCAAGTGATCTGCCTGCCTTGGGCTCCCAAAGTGTGGGATTATAGGTGTGAGCCACTGCACTCAGCCCATGGTTATTATCCGTGTGTTCTGTAAGCTAGTAGACCTCATCCTTCATTGAGGCCTTCAATTCAGCTGTGTAGTTTAACTGAGCAATAGTGAATTGCTTAATTGTTGAAGCGCTTCTCCTTCTCTTTTTGGAATAAAGAGCCAGAGTGACTGCCTGGATCAGTGTTTGAGAAGCCTTCCACCCTACCCGGAAGATCAACTTAGACAGATCATATTCCATTCTAGGTGGAATCTTTCTGGCATAGATTTTTTTTTTTTTAAATCCAGTACCCTGAGTCTCACTTGAGATGAGCAATTACGTGGGGCCTGTGGGTGTGTTGTTTCCTGGGCGTTTTTAAGTCCTGGAAACCTGAATGAAAATCACAGTGAATGAGCTTGTGTACCTTGTCCCTTCCCTATTCTTCTAAAGCCCCTGTGCTGTTCACTGTCACTGCAGGGTAGACACAGGTTAAATGACCCTCCCTAAAACAGGCCCTGCCATAGTATTTAGTGCACATGTGACTACGTCTGTCTTAGGTCAGTAACACTGCCTGGCTCCAGCCCATTCTGACAGGTTATCTGCTCTTTAACATATCCTCCCCTTACTTACACCCATGTCAGGATGATTGTGTCTAAAAGGGTAACACTTTTGTGAGTATGCACATAATGTTTTAGAAAACCAGGGCAAGTAGAAATGGAAGGGCTACCCCATAATAATTGATGAAGCTTCCCCTTGTATTGCAGAATAATGACTTGGGTATGGATAAATGGTAAATAGTCACTGAACTGGTTCTTAAGATCAAATGGGGCCGGGCACGATGGCTCACGCCTGTAATCCTAGCATTTTGGGCGGCCAAGGTGGGTGGATCACTTGAGGTCAGGAGTTCAAGACCAGCGTGACCAATATGGTGAAACCCTATTTCTACTAAAAATACAAAAATTAGTCGCCATGGTGGCGCATGTCTGGAATCCCAGCTACTTGGGAGGCTGAGGCAGGAGAATCACTTGAACCCAGGAAGCGGAGGTTGCAGTGAGCCAAGATCACGCCACGGCACTCCAGCCTCAGCAACAGAGCGAGACTCTGTCTCAAAAGAAAAAAAAAAAATAAAGATCAAACGGGTTAAAGTTCCAAATTGATAGTGTAACATGCATACATGCATTTACAAATGACGATAAACAATTGACAGATACTTCAGCTAAACTTCTTCATTTACCTGCCCTGAACTACACATGTCCTGAATTTAGTAGGTTCTAAGACACACGATAACCCTATAGGAAGTTACACGCATTGGACAACTTTGGGGATTAAATGGGATATCAGTGGTCAGAAACCCCTGACTTTAGACCAAGGCTAATTTATGGAAGAATGATTGTATAAAAATCACTTACAGAAAATGAGTTTATTTGTGAGTAATCTAAATAATGATCCAATTTAAATTCCCGAGAGCTTATATATATTCATAATAATTACATGTTTCTAGAGTACACTTTTCCATTTAATTTGCATCCCTACCTCTTCATTGTATGCTCATTAACCTTGTGAGACTGGAACAACAGAGGTCATGATTGGCCATAAGTTGTCAGTGAGTGAACAAAGAGTGACGTGCCTTAGGCTAAATTCACAACAAATGAAAACTTGCGCAGGGTCCTACTGAGCCAGTACACGTAGTAATAAGACCTGGAAATCTTGGTTTTTCTCATTCCAAATTGGAGGCCCTTTTTACCAGCTCCTTTTGCCTTTTTTTGCTAATAAATATGTCACTCCTTCCTTAGCTGAATCACTTTGGTGACTCCCTTTTTAACTTCTGGTAATAAAATAGAATCCTGCTCCTTGGCTTGTCATTTTAAAGATTCCAGATGGGGCTGTGCTCTGATAATTCGAGTTTTCCAGGACATCTCTCATTGCACACATACAGACTCCTCACATATGTAGCCACTCATAGGTAAGCCTGGGGAAATGGGAAACTTGCCCACGATATTCCAAGTCCATTACCCAAGCCCCTCAAATCAGGTATTTTTGACATTGAGAAAGATCACTTTTAGAAATTTAATTCAAGTCTTCCAGAAAAACGGGATAATTCTCCTCAAGCTGCAAAATTTCTCTGTCTTCCTACTACAGATTGAGGTTTGCAGAGCCCACACACTGCTATGTCTGAAATAAATTTTCAACAAACATTGTTCAAACTGCCTAAGGAAAGAAACTTTGATTAGTTTCAGGCAGGAATTTTGAACCTAGGACTGAATTCAATCTAAAAATTGTTCTCCCACATTTTTGTGGCCTTTACTAACTTATTTACTTGCTGTTTTCAAATTCATTAATTAATGTATTAATCCTGGCTTCCTGATACATGTTTCTGAGCACCTGCAGAATGTATCTAGCCCAGCAGTAGGTGCTTTTTTCCTGTTGGGATTATTGGATCAAGAGCTCATCCTTTTATTTCCTACAGATGCTGATTCCTATAATTGTAGGCATGATGTAATTTTAAAAAAGTGCAAATTACCAATGACCCCAACATGATGAGCTCTGCAATTGTTGGTTTCCACTTGTCAAAGTCCCCATTAGTTACATCCTTTCATCTACCCCTAGAAATCAAGGCGATGGAAAAGTAAGCGTGAGGGATCAGACTCTGGCAATCGACAGATCAAGGCTGCTGGGAAAGTCATCATCCAGGATGTTGCGTGCCTCCTGCCTGTTCACAAATCGCTGGGAGAACTGTACATGTAAGTACAAAATTTCAAGTCAGCTGTACTCGTCACTTAGCTAGGATTAGCAAACCTTTTTTTTTTTTTTTGAGTGTGGGAATCCTTTCTTCAAAAGCAATTTCAGGAGAAGCCCAGTGTGTTAGCTTTCTGTTGCTGTGTACAAATTCTCACAAACTTAGCTTCCAACAACATTCATTTCTCATCTTCCAGTTTTTGTGAGTCATGAGTCTGGGCACAGCTTTTCTGTGTCCTTGCTCAGGGTCTCAGCAGGCTGAAATGGCGTTGGCCAGGCAGTGGTCTCATCTGATGCACAGACTCCTTTTCCAAGCTTGTTCAGGTTGTCAGCAGAATTCAGGCCCTTGCAGCTGTAGAACTCGTATGTAAATTTCGTCTTGAGACCAGCAGGAATGGCTCATATATGCTTCACCTTCCCTCTGAGGCCTCACCTGACGAGGTCAGCCCCACCCAGGATAGTTTCTCTGTAGGTGACTTCAAAGTCAACTGCTTAATAACATAATCACAGAAGTGATATCCCATCCATATTCACTGGTGTCACCCATGTTCAAAGGGGTGGAGTATTGTACAAGGCATACTGCTTTACAAAGCAGAAGAGCTATTATACAAAGCAGAGCTACTTTTGTTTGGACGGAAGTGAGAGGTGAGTAATTGGCATGCAGAGGCCACCTGCAGTTCCCCTGCCTCTTCCTAAACTCGAACTCATAACAGAAAGTGTTTCCTTTGTAGTCTGTACATAGCACACTACTCTTTCTGTTAGGAACCATAGTCAGTGTCGCATGTATTTCAATTCATTTTTATTCAACCCTCAAGGCTTGGGAACTCCATAGAAAAGCTGGTTGGTAAATTGGTATTTGAGTATGGCCTCCTCTCCTGACTTTAAAGAGGTGAGCAATTTCACCTTCCCCAGGCTAGAACCCCCAGAGCCTAGCTAGAGCCATTAGCATCAGCTCTAGTTAAGCTTTTCCTCTGAGTCAGGTAGGAAGGAGGCCCAAGGCAAACACAGAGTAAAACATTTTGAGTAGCAACCAAAGAGGCAGTTTCTCATCTGTTTGTTGATGTGGGAAGTTACACGAGAACGAAATTTTTAATTCTTTAAAAATCATTTCAGATTGAATGTGAATGATATTCAGGAAACGTGTCAGAAGAATGCCGCTTCTGCCTTGCTTGTTGGAAGAAAGGATCTTGTCCAGGTATTGTCCATCCCTTTTGGTGGAGATTTGGATTTTTCTTCAGGAGCAAATTGTTTTTACTTTGTCGTGGCATTTAATGACATTTTCAAAGTGTGTGTCTTGACTTGGAATTCCTTTTCCATTTTCTTTGCCAGTCTGCAGGGTTAGAGTGGCTTTCCAAATCTGGAAATTTTTCTTCCTGGTGCTTAGTTGGGAAGATCCTAAAGCATTGATTAATTTTTTTTATTATACATCTCTTTTCTGTTCCAGTATCACGGTGATTGCTGTGTAGCTAAACTTGAGTGTCCATTTCTTTGCCATTTGCACCCTCAATTCTTTTTTTTTCTTTCTAAAGTGCTTCATTTTATGAAATATTTACCAAAGTGTTCCTTTAGATAGAGATGTTCAGTTTTAAAATATGATTTAACATGACAAATATTTCAATTTTCTTCATCTTTGCAGCAACGTATCAGTGTATTATAACAAACTATTTCTGTATTTTTTTAAACGGCTTAACTGAGGTATAGCCCATCTACCATGCAATTTACCCATTTAAAATACACCATTCAGTGGTTTGTTTTTGTTTTTGTTTTTTTGTGATGGAGTCTCACTCTGTCGCCCAGGCTAAAGTGCAGTGGCATGATCTCTGCTCACTGCAACCTCTGCCTCCTGGTTTCAAACGATTCTCCTGCCTCAGCCTCCCGAGTAGCTGGGATTATAGATGCATGCCACCAAGACCGGCTGATTTTTGTATTTTTTAGTAGGGATGGGGTTTCACCATGTTGGCCAGACTAGTCTTGAACTCCTGGCCTCAAGCAATCCTTCTGCCTTGGCCTCCCAAAGTGTTGGGATTACAGGCATGAGCCACCACACCCAGCCTTTTTGTTCGTGTTGAAGATATTTTTACTATTTTGCAAAGAGTTACAGAAGTAAATGCAAGAGTCACTGTTTCTGTTGAAGACATTCAGGAAATGTGTATTATCAGTGAGGAAATAACATGCCTAAATTTTCAGCCAGGGTAGCAAACATCTTATCTTATCCCAGAAAGTCATCAACTTCCTTTAGTACTGATTCAGTAGGTCATTGATTATAGAGATGAATGTGAACTTCAGGTTTCTCCTTTTCGACAATACCTTCTATATATTTTTCAAGTATGTTAGTACCACATGATTTAATTGATTTTGCATGCCTAATGCTTCTCTACCTGTTTCTCATTGTCTTTGTTTGCCTATTCTTTCTCCTTAAGATTGCAAACTCCTTGATTCGAAGTCCGTATCTTCTTTCTTTTGAGCATCTCAGAGTCTAGTATAATGTTTTCCAGTTAATGGGCATACAGTGATGTGCTGCTACTAAGAAAGGTTTTCCAGAAAATAGTATTTGTTTTTTTTTTTTTTTTTTTTTGAAACGGAGTCTCACTCTGTCGCCCAGGCTGGAGTGCAGTGGCGCGATCTTGGCTCACTGCAACCTCTGCCTCCCGGGTTCAAGCGATTCTTCTGCCTCAGCCTCCCAAGTAACTGGGACTACAGGCGTGTGCCGCCATGCCCAGCTAATTTTTGTATTTTTAGTAGAGATGGGATTTCATCATATTGGCCAGGCTTGTCTCGAACTCCTGACCTCGTGATTTGCCCTCCTTGGCCTCCCAAAGTGCTGGGATTACAGGCGTGAGCCACGGGATCCGCCGTATTTGATTTTTAAAGGTATTGCGGAAGTGGGGACTTTGCTTATGACATGATGGGTTTAGCCTGTGCCTTGGACTTAAATAGACACTTAGTGGCTATCGCTTTCTGCTCGATGGCTCCAGGCCCCATGGGATTTCAAGTCGGGAGGTATTCCTCAGATTTGACGTCAACAAAAAGAAAGCCAAATCCATTTTGCCTTGGCCTATTTTTTTTATTCTTACATTTTAGCTTCAGAGAGGATACTGAAACTTTTATAATGAAGGCAACAAAGTCTTTCATTATTCAGATAAAGAAGGACAGATCTTAAATGTGTTATAGACTGCCTTTTTTTTTCCTCCCTGCCAACCCAACTTACTGATGAAGCAGCATTTTAAGAAGTCAAGTGAGGTTAGGCACGGTGACTCACACCTGTAATCCCAGCACTTTTTGGGGCCAAGGTAGGCGTATCACTTGAGTCCAGGAGTTCCAGACCAGCCTGGCCAACATGGCAAAACCCCATCTCTACTAAAAATACAAAAATTAGCCAGGTGTGGTGGCACATGCCTATGATCCTAGATACTCGGGAGGCTGAGGCAGGAGGGTGGCTTGAACCCACGAGGCAGAGGTTGCGGTGAGCTGTGATCGTGCCACGGCACTCCAGCCTAGACGACAAAGCGAGACTCTGTCTCATAAAAGTAAAATAAAAAGTCATGTGAGTTAGTGGTTAAGTAGATGACCCATTGAAATTATTACACTGTGTCATTTCTCTGAAGTTTGCTTAATGAAAAGTTTTTAAGCCTAGTGTTTCTCAAATTTAGAGTGCACTCAACTCCCCGAAGGAGTGGGTGAAAATGTAAACGCTGATTCAGTAGGACTAACTGGGGCCTAAACTTCTGCATCTCAATAAGGTTCCAGCTTTTGCTGCCCCCAGAGCAGCAAGGCATTGGGTTTTCAATGGAAGACAGGTGGGGTTGCTTCACAGTTTCGGTTCTTGTCCTTTCCAGTTTGAGTTTGTATTTCTCTTTGATCTGTCCAGGTTTGGTCGCTGGCTACGGTAGCTACAGATCTTTGCCTTGGTCCGAAATCTGACCCAGATTTGGAAACACCCTGGGCTCGACATCCATTTGGGCGGCAGCTGCTGGAGTCCCTGTAGGTTTTGAGAGCTAAAAGTGAGAAAAATGAGTGATGTCCGTTTTTGGTCTGTAAACACTTGAAATGTCATCACCTAAGAGAGAGGTGCAGAGGCCCGAGGAATGAAAGGAAGGAGTAGGATCTTTCCTTTCAGTGCTGACATAATTTCTGTACAGAACAACTTCTTACAGCAGACAGAACTATACAATTCTTGTCATTTATAACAAGGATTTGAGACCC
Organism: Rhinopithecus roxellana; assembly: GCF_007565055.1. Lineage (NCBI taxonomy): Eukaryota > Metazoa > Chordata > Mammalia > Primates > Cercopithecidae > Rhinopithecus > Rhinopithecus roxellana. Next base: position 63,306,895 of record NC_044568.1, read on the forward strand.
CTGAGACTCATGTATCCTTTAGAGATTCATGCGTTAGTCCACAAATCACGTCAGTCTGAACACAGGAGTTTGAGCTCATGAGATGGTAAGTTTCTTGAAAGCTCTAGGGTCTCCCCTTTGAGAGTGGATTAGAGAACTGCGTGTTGGTGTTCATGTTTGCCAGAGACCACGACACTTTCACCCTGTTAGGCAATTCGAGAAAACATTGCCTTTGTGTTCAGTTTATTGCACTGACATGTGGCAAACTGGAATACACTATACAATATAATTTAACACCAAGTAAAACCATTTGAATCTCCATAACTTGGAGGCCCAGGGCCTGGGGAGAGAAACGCTCCTGCCTTCAGGTTGAGGTTTTATTTATGCATTAAGGCCACCCCTGGGACACGTGTTCATGCTTCCGTTTCCTTGTCGCTAACACAGGGATGATAAGGTTTGCTCTACCTACTTTGTGTGAGACTCAAATAAGATAGTGAGTGTGAAAACACAAATATTAGACATTGAGTGATACGAAGACAGTAATATTATTCATTCTTAAAGGCAAAGCCCCCCTGATTCCTTACTCACATTCTAGCATAACCTTCCTGAAAGGACAAAGGGGATATGAGTACCTAAAGGGTAGAAACACTCCTTGTTGTTCTTACCTAATAGCTTATCTTCATAACTGCACCTCCAAAGTCAATTGCCTGCTAGCATACTGTGGTGGTCCAGTGTCCTCTGGGCTCCTCCATGTAGCTTTAGGTTATAGAAATGACATGTATGGGAATCCCCCAAAAGCAGTGTGATTCTTCCTTGGAGCTGGGAGGACAGAGATAGCATGTATTGGCTCGTTCAGATGTCAGGTTAGTCCACTTAATTCTTGGAGAAGCCAATTCATGTTTAAGCCCATGCCTGAATGTTAGCCAGAGGCTTTGAGATGCATCCTCTAGATCATGTGTAATACGTCGATGCCTTGTATTGCAAAACAAGTTTAGGCAAACTCAAAGTAGGTCAAACCACTGGATCTGTAGAAAGCCCCCATTCCTGACGGGTTTTTGAGGCTGAATCAAGAATCCTCCCATCCCACCCCTGTGGCAGTAACACGCCATGACTGTGATCGTGTTCCTCCTCAGTCCCTCCTCCTGACTTGTCTTCTTTCCTCTCACCTTTTCCTCAGGTTGGCTCACTATTGCCGGCTCCGGGATGTCCAGACGCTGGCAATGCTCTGTAGCGTGTTCGAAGCCCAGTCTCGGCCTCAGGGGATACCAAACCCCTTTGGGCCTTTTCCCAACCGTTCTTCTAATCTTGTGGTGTCCCATAGTCGATATGTAAGTTTGTCCTTTTCTGGTTTTGTCTGTTTTTTTTTTTTTTTTTTAGACAGAGTTTTACCCTGTTGCCCAGGCTGGAGTGCAGTGGCACGATCTCAGCTCACTGCAACCTCTACCTCCTGGGTTCAAACAATTCTCGTGCCTCAGCCTCCTGAATAGCTGGGATTACAGGCATGCACCCCCACTCCCGGTATATTTTTGTATTTTTAGTAGAGATGAGGTTTCACCATATTGGCCAGGCTGGTCTCGAACCCCTGACCTCAGGTGTTTTCCCTTCCTTAGCCTCCCAAAGTGCTAGGATTACAGGCATGAGCCACCACGCTTGGCCTGCTGTTTTCTTAATGTGAACTGTCATGGGGAACAGTATTCTGATGCTAGTCCTGTTGGTTCTTCTCTTCCCATCTGTAGCCTAGCTTTACCTCTTCTGGTTCGTGCTCCAGTATGTCAGACCCAGGGCTCAACACTGGCGGCTGGAACATAGGTTTGTATGGAAATGACTTAGCCCACGCTGGATTTTTAGTTCTCTGATAGCTGTGCATATGTAAGCTTTAGTTGATGCTTAGTCTCCATATTTTTTTCTTGTTTCTTATTTCTCTTTACATTTACTGTGATAGGGATACTCTTGCCGGAGGCCTGGCTCTGCATGTTGAACAGGCCACGTTCTGGGGGTCTTTGTGCCTTTTGCTGTGTTGCTTTCCATCTCAAAACCTGGAGAAACTGACAATGGGACTTCCCACTGTTCACCCCCAAAATCCAACCCTTATCCTTTCTCCTTCACATGCCCTTTCCATGTTCATCTGCCACCTACCCCTGCCCACGAACGCTTTCAGAGTAGACAAATACAGCTGGGTCTGACTCCAGCTGATCATAAAGCTATTTGCGGAGTAGGTGTATTTGTATTTCCTGGATTTTTTTTAAAAAACAATTTTTTAAAATGATGTTAATTTTTCTGATTTCAAAAGTAGCTCATGCCCAGTGAAGAAAAGCAAACACGAAGTATTAGAGAAGAAAATTGTAATCGTTGATCTCCCACCTAGGAATAGCATCCATTAACGTTCTAGAACATTTCCATCCATTCTTTGTGTGCAGGAGTGTGGTCATTCCATATATGTGACTTTGTGTTCTGTTTTTAATTAAATCATGAGCAAATATTGTTCAAAAAGTCTTCATAAATAATGACTACATAACATTCCACTCTATCTCTGTGCCATCATTTGCTTTATTTATTTATTTATTTAGTTTTTTGAGATGGAGTCTTGCTCTGTTGCCCAGGCTGGAGTGCAGTGGTGTGATTTCGACTCACTGCACCCTCCACCTCCCAGGTTCAAGCAATTCTCCTGTCTCAGCCTCCCGAGTAGCTGGGATTACAGGCATGTGCTAGTAGCCCAGCTACTTTTTGTATTTTTTTTTTTAGTAGAGACGGGGTTTCACCATGTTCATCAGGCTGGTCTCAAATCTCTGACTTCAGGTGATCTGCCCGCCTCGGCCTCCCAAAGTGCTGGGATTCCAGGCATGAGCCACCATGCCCAGCCCATCATTTGCTTTAGCATCCTGTGTGTGTACTTAGCTATCAGGTTCTCTTAGTAATAAATACCTGGGCAAAAAGGTAAGGGTAGGAAAGAGTTCTGTTTAGTTATATTTCTCAGAATATTCAGCCTCACTTACTTTTCTTCTGGGAAATCCATTGGCCACATGCGGTCTTATGAGACTTTTCAGATATTTTCCATGCCTTCTCTGATTGCCATCTTCCCTTCGCATTTGATTTTCTTCAGCGGGAAGAGAGGCAGAGCACTTGTCCTCCCCTTGGGGAGAATCCTCGCCGGAAGAGCTCCGCTTTGGGAGTCTGACCTGCAGTGATCCCCGGGAGCGGGAACGCGACCAGCATGATAAAAATAAAAGGTAACCATCCTCTCAGGTGAGAGCTGCGATGCCAGACTCCAGTTTCTCCACAATCACAACTCTTGTGCTTTTTTTTTTTTTGACACAGAGTCTTACTCTGTCGCCAGGTTGGAGTGCAGTGGCGGAATCTGGGCTCACTGCAACCTCTGCTTCCCAGGCTCAAGTGATTCTCCTGCCTCAGCCTCCTGAGTAGCTGGGACTACAGGCACCTGCCACCATGTCCGGCTAATTTTTTGTATTTTTAGTAGAAACAGAGTTTCACCATGTTGGCCAGGCTGGTCTCAAACTCCTGACCTCAAGTGATCTGCCAGCCTCGGCCTCCAAAAGTGCAGGGAGTGACAGGTGTGAGCCACCGTGCCTAGCCAGGACTGTTGCTTTAAGAAGGGCATATTAAGTGCCATTTAGGATCAAGCTTATTTTTTCTTAAAGGATCTGACAGGAAATCTCTTTAACTTTCTCCAGGCTCCTGGACCCCTGCCAACACCCAGCAATTTGATGACTTTAAGAAATGCTATGGGGAAATCCTCTACCGTTGGGGTCTGAGAGAGAAGCGAGCCGAAGTGTTGAAGTTTGTCTCCTGTCCTCCTGACCCGCACAAAGGGATCGGTGAGAATGCATTTCTCTCTCTTCCTGTCACTGTCTGAAAGATCCTGTAATTTAATTTGTCCACAGCATCAGACTTGGAATGAAGTTTCAGCTTCTCATTTCTAAGCAGAAATTTCTGAGGCATTTTGAGTCTATTCCAAGCTTCTGAAAAGCCCTTGCATTTCATAACAGGATGAAATCTTTTTTTTTTTTTTGGGATGGAGTCTCACTCTTGTCACCCAGGCTGGAGTGCAGTGGTGTGATCTTGGCTCACGGCAACCTTTGCCTCCCGGGTTCAAACTTCTCCTCCCTCAGCCTCCCGAGTAGCTGGGATTACAGGTGCCTGCCATCATGCCCGGCTAATTTTTGTACTTTTAGTAGAGATGAGGTTTCACCATATTGGCCAGGCTGGTCTCGAACTCCTGACCTCAGGTGATATGCCCGCCTCGGCCTCCCAAAGTGCTGGGATTACAGGTGTGAGCCATGGCGCCTGGTCCAGGATGAAATTTCTATTGCAACAGAAGTAGTTTATACACAGTACTCCAGCATGGATCAGAGGGATGGATATTTCTTCATTTATTCCTCTATGTGTCCAACTCCTCTTAGGCACAGTGCCCACACATTCCTTTCCTGCATGGAGCTTACAACTGAGTGGGGGGGGGATATTAAATAATTTCAAATAAATATTCATAAGCAAACGAAAACGATGTGGGGGCAGGGAGAACAGAGAGGGAGAATCTTAAAAGAGGAATTGAGGTGTGTTAGGAAGGCCTCCAAGGAGCTGCGGTCTGAAGATTTAAAGGAACCATGGAGCCATCAGTGCAGAGTGGTGAAAAGAGCGTCCCACACTGAGGGTCAGGCCCCAGGGAAATGACTGTCGTTGTGAACAAGCGAAGGAAGGTCGCACAGTGTGGCTGCAGTACAGTGGGGAGAAGAGCGGTATCAAATTAGAGTGTAGAGTACTTAGGATTGAGTCAGGCAGGTGCTTGTAAGTTGTAGTAAAGAATTCGGATTCAGCCAGATATGGTGACTCATGCCTGTAATCCCAGCACTTTGGGAGGCCAAGTCTGGCAGATCACTTGAGGCCAGGGGTTTGAGACTAGCCTGGCCAACATGGTGAAACCCCGTCTGTAATAAAAATACAAAATTAGCCAGGCGTGGTGGCACACGCCAATAATCCCAGCTCCTTGGGAGGCTGAGGCAGGAGAATCGCTTGAACCCAGGAGGCAGAGGTTGCAGTGAGCCGAGATCATGCCACTGCACTCCAGCCTGAGTGACAGCAAGACTCTGTCTCAAAAAAGAAAAAAAAAAAAAGAATTTCAATTGTATCCAAGTCCAATGGTAAGCTTCCAAGGGCATAAGAAGTAAGCAGCGTGCTTGGGTTGTGTTTTAAGAGGGTCACTATGGCCTTCCTATGAGAAAAGGATGGGAGGAGGGCAGAGCAGAAGCCAGAAGCCGGTTCAGAGATGTTGTAGTGGTCAGAGGCGGTCAGCCTGGTCTGTGGGTGGCATTGCTGGAGTTTGAGAGAGATGATGGATGGGTTAAAATATATTGTAGAGCTAGACTCAGTGTGACTTACTTATAACTTGGATGTGGGATCAGGAAGAGAGATGAAACTTGGATGATTCCTAGATTTTCAGCATGAGCGACTGGGTCAATGGCAGTACCAGCTTCCCAGATGGAAACGACTGGAAGAACGCTGTGGGCTTAGCTTGGGATAGTCAGTGATATGTGTGAGATATCGGACTGGAGAAGTTGCATAGGCAGTTGGGTGTGAGTTGGGTTCTCAGAGGAGAGATTGGGGCTAGAACTGGGATTTAGGGATCCCCAGCATGTGGATGGCATTCCAGCTGTGGGAATGGGTGTGTTGACCCACCCAGCTGGGGCTGGGAAGGAAGAGTGCAGGGAGAGGCCGCCCGCGCTGGGCCTTGAGAGAAACCGATACCTGGAGCTTGGGTCCTAGAGGAAGAACAAGGCAGAGAGAGTTAGAATGAGACCCTAGTGAGTGTTGAGGAAAAGCAAGACTGAGCAGAGAGAGGTGTTGTACAGAATGAAGTGGAAGGCTGCAAATGTAGTGGACTAAACATATACTGATTTCCTCTTCTCCAGGACCCCACCAAAATGTCTGTACAGAGCTCTTCTGAAAAGCTTAACTGTACAAGAAGTAATGTTGGTAATAAAATTTGGGATCTGGGAAGTGGATAGCTTAGTGGCAGCTGAATTGGCAGGGCCTGACAAAGCTGAACCCTGAACTGTTGTCAGAAGCACAAAACACACTGCAGAACCCTCACGTGGCTCAGGGACCTGTGGACGTGGCTTGACAGTGAGATTAAAAATGGGTGTGGCCGGGCACGGTGACTGATGCCTGTAATCCGAGCACTTTGGGAGGCTGAGATGAGCGGATCACGAGGTCAGGAGATCGAGACCATCCTGGCCAACATGGTGAAACCCTGTCTCTACTAAAAATACAAAAATTAGCCGGGCATGGTGGCACATGCTTGTAGTCCTAGTTACTTGGGAGGCTGAGGCAGGAGGATCACTTGAGCTTGGGAGGCAGAGGTTGCAGTGAGCCGAGATTGTGCCACTGCACTCTAGTCTACAACAAAAAAGAAACAGTTAAATAAATGGAAAGCATTTCATCTAGGGAGTGATGAGGTGGGCAGTGGCAGGGAATGCTGGGTTTTGTAATAAGATGTGTAGAATGATTTGACTCTTTTAAATTGTGTAGATATAGTTTCTTTTCCTTTCTTTTCTTTTCTTTTCTTTTTTTTGTTTTTGAGACAGAGTGTCGCTCTGTTGCCCAGGCTGGAGTGCAGTCACGTGATCTCGGCTCACTGCAACCTCTGCCTCCCAAGTGCAAGCGATTCTCATGCCTCAGCCTCCCAAGTAGCTGGGACTACAGGCGCCCGCCACCATGCCACTTGTATTTTTAGTAGAGACACTAAAATACAATACAATTAATAGGAATCTTTAGTTGAGATAGTAAAATACAATACAAATACCACTTGTATTTTTGGTAGAGATGGGGTTTTGCCATGTTGTCCAGGCTGGTCTTGAACTACTGGCCTCAAATGATGCGTCCGCCTCAGCCTCCTAGAGTGCTGGGAGTACAGATGTGAGACACCATACCTGGTAGTTTCTATTTCAAGAAACAAACTAGAGTAATATGTAGGTTTAGGTAGTGAATTTCAAGGATTATTTTAACAGAGATTACGTTGGTATATGTACTTGAAGAAATGTAAAGACACAAAATGCTATGTGGGCAACATATTTTTTCAGAGCATCTAAATGAATGAAAGTATCTCAGGAAAAGATTAATGATAGCCTGGAGCAATTTGTCTTTTAAAAATTAGTTTTCAGGAAAACATATGAATCATGGAGATACAGAGCTGATGTATCAGCCCATCAGTCAGCTAAACCCTTATTGACATCTGCTTTTATAAAGTGTCATGCTGGATTCTGTGGGATGTACAAAGAAATAAAAAGTGTGGTTTGGTGGGTCAAGATGTCTGTAGTGCAGTCAGAGAGTCTGAAATACAAACTCAGGAAGACTTAATGGTAGTTAAGGATGAATAATGTATCCTAATTTCAATAAAAGCAATGTCACAAGGTTTATAAAGCACGGCAGGATTGTAAAAGATGAACTCACAGACAAAAGCAGTAAAAGAAGTATTTTCTTTTCTTTTTTCTTTTTTTTTTTTTTTTTTGAGATGGAGTCTCTCTGTTGCCCAGGCTGGAGTGCAGTGGAACAATCTCGGGTCACTGCAACTTCCACCTCCTTGATCATCCCATATCCACAGACTTCAGCATAGCAAATTTGAGGGACAAAGTTAGTTTCATTGGGATTCAATATTTACAGATGGGGCTCATGGTTTCATTCGTTTTGTGGGGATACTGTTAGATAGAGTATTCCCTTAAAGAAAGTCTCAAGATATGAGATGATTTTTTTGTTTTTGTTTCTGATTGTGGTATGTGATGTGCTTGGTCTTAATGGTGGCAGAGCAAAGCGATTGCTTTCCCAGCCTCCGCATGGGGAGGATTCCCTCCCTAGAGGCACAGAGCTGCTCACCTAAATTTCGTTCAGCAGTTTATTGGTTCAGTATATTAATTTAACGTCTTATTTCTTTGGCCAGTTTTATTTACTTTTGTGTAATAGGTGATGTTGATTAATACACAAGACTTTTTGTTGTATAGTTAACAGACTGGAGCCATATGATCCTGCACCTTTGGAGTTCGCTTCCTCCTGGAAGTTTTGAAAAGCCTTGGAATCATACTTTGATTGTTCTATGTGCTGGGAGTATTTTTATGGTCTTTATTAGTTTGTCTGTTAGGACCCAAGAATGATTCATTTCACCCTTATCAAGTTTCACCGGCAAAACCTATCCTGTCGTCCTGTGCCTCTTACCTGTGATCCTCAGGGTAGTCAGTGTTTCTGGCCTGTCAGGAAATGACATCTGTACTTTGTGCAAGGCTGGGATTCCCTAAGCCAAAGAAGTTTCCTGGGAGCACTTGTGGGCTTCATGTCCACGTATGAAGCAATCTCCTCCCCTTCATAATGACTTATCATACCTAATTTATTTTATTTTATTTATTTATTTATTTATTTATTTATTTATTTATTTATTTATTTATTTTGAGATGGAGTCTCGCTCTTTCACCCAGGCTGGAGTGCAGTGGTGCAGTCTCGGCTCACTGCAAGCTCCGCCCGCCGGGTTCACGCCATTCTCCTGCCTCAGCCTCCCGAGTAGCTGGGACTATAGGCGCCCGCCACCATGCCCGGCTAATTTTTTTGCATTTTTAGTAGAGACGGGGTTTAACCATGTGGGCCAGGATGGTCTCGATCTCCTGACCTCGGGATCCGCCCGCCTCGGCCTCCCAGAGTGCTGGGATTACAGGCGTAAGCCACCGTGCCTGGCCATATCATACCTAATTTAAATGAGATTTGAATCTAAATGTGATGTTTTGGGCATGACCTTGGCTGTAAATTTGATCTATCCATGTATATCGTGATAAGTAGGAGGGCAGCTTCTTTTGTTTTTTATTTTTAAAATTTTTATAAAATAGAGACAGAGTCTCACTATGTTGTCCATTGTGGTCTCAAATTCTTGGGTTCAAGTGATCCTTCCATCTCAGCCTCCCAGCATGCTGGGATTAGAAGCATGAGCCACCACACCCAGCCCCAGCAGACTCACTGAACCTGTATAAATATTTTGTCATGGAAAGAAAAGGCCTTTGTGTGGTACTTACCCATTGTTCTGAGCACTTCTGCAGATGAGGTTAATCAACATATGATATTTCCTATGGAATTATTGTTCTAAGGTTTTCCTAATGATTTGGTATCTTATAGTCTATATTAAGATCTTTTTTGGATTTTTTTCCTCCTGAAGGTAATTGGAACAAGATACCATTGTCAGAGTGTTTCATTTCAATGTTTATAATGTGTTAAACTGAGGGGTAGAGATGGAGCAAGAAAAAAGAAAGAATGTTTTCTCCTTTCTAGTAGAAAATAGATCATTAGCCAGAATTAAATTTTTCCATCAGTTGTATTCAGTCCCTGCTAAGTAATTCTTGTTCTGATTATCTTGGATTCTCTACCCATCTGCTTTCACTAAAGTCATCTGCTTCTGAACCAAAAAGTCCTAGAAATCCTGATCCATTCCACAGCCTGACAAGTGTCTCCTGGTGGCAATGGTGTTTGGCTTGTTTGTTTTTTGAGACAGGGTCTCACTCTGTCACCCAGGCTGCAGTGCAGAGGCATGATCACAGCTCACTGCAGCCTCGACCTGCTGGGCTCAACAACCCTCCCACCACAGTCTCCTGAGTAGCTGGGACCACAGGCATACACCATCATGCCCGGCTAATTTTTTGGAAAATGTTTTTGTAGAGATGGGGTCTCGCCATGTTGCCCAGGCTGGTCTCAAACTCCTGGGCTCAAGGGATACCCCCACCTCGACCTCGCACAGTGCTGGGATTACAGGCGTGAGAAACTGCTTCTGGCTGGTGTCAGCTTATTTGGAAAGTTGGTATTCAGGAATCTCTTCAGTAATATCAGTAGTGAAGAGTACCTTTATTAGTGCCTAAAGAGGCTTTATTTTGACATGTCTTCTATAAGTTTCTATTTATGACCTATTGTTTATAGCAGGTGACTTTAGGCAAGTGTGAGGCAAAAGCAGAAACTGGCAATTGGCAATAATGCGAAATGGCTCTGGCTAGTTTATGATAACAGTATCGTATGGAGCAGAAAAACACGTAATCATTTCCTAAGGATTCAGTTAGTGATTCCCCAACACTAAAATATTTTGGGCTCTGAGGATATTGACAAATCTCCACGCTCTTTTAATTCATCCCATAAAATGTTTGTAAGGTTATTGCCAAACAAAAGGAGTACTGTATTTTCTTTTTACTATTGTTTTCTTTTTTGGTGGAGTGGGTGCTGTGGGGGGAACAAGATCTCTCTCTGTCGCCCAGGCTGGAGTGCAGTGGTGCAGTCTTGGCTTGCTGTAACCTCCGCCACCCAGGTTCAAGCAGTTCTCCTACCTCAGCCTTCCAGGTATTACAGGTGTGCACCGCCACGCCCAGCTAATTTTTATGTTTTTAGTGGAGATGGGTTTTGCCGTGTTGGCCAGACTGGTCTCAAACTCCTGGCCTCAGGTAATCCACCCACCTTGGCCTCCCAAAGTGCTGGGATTACAGACGAGAGCCACGGCACCCGGCCAAGTACTGTATTTTCATTTTAAACATAAGTTTAAAAAATAAATTTGGGCCGGGCGCGGTGGCTCAAGCCTGTAATCCCAGCACGTTGGGAGGCCGAGATGGGCGGATCACAAGGTCAGGAGATCGAGACCATCCTGGCGAACACAGTGAAACCCCGTCTCTACTAAAAATACAAAAAACTAGCCGGGCGAGGTGGCGGGCGCCTGTAGTCCCAGCTACTTGGGAGGCTGAGGCAGGAGAATGGCGGGAACCCGGGAGGCGGAGCTTGCAGTGAGCTGAGATCCGGCCACTGCACTCCAGCCTGGGCGACAGAGCAAGACTCCGCCTCAAAAAAAAAAAAATAAATAAAATAAAATAAAATAAAATAAAAATAAAAAATAAATTTGTTGAAAGATATGCCAGTCTTTGTAACAGACATGAGTATCCTTCTATTGATCTTGAAAGAAGTTGCGGAAAAATTCCCATTAATAATCTTGCACTTGAGTAAAGTTCCCCAGGGAGGTTGAACTTCCCTATTTGATTTCTCATATTGTGGGTTTAATAAACACATGAGCTTTTACAATAATGCTAAACTATGAAAAGGATAGAGAATGCCAGACATTCCCAATCATTTCTGGCTTCCCTCCTTCCTATAGTGAGGGAACAAATCTGTAGTGTTGGCCACTTGTCATCTGGAGAGTTCTACGTGTAGCCGACATGTGTAGAAGACAGAGCTTTGTTTTTCCAAATTTGGGAAAAGGCAGTTTGAGAAAGAGTTGTCAGAGGTGATTCGATATAAGCATAAGTTATTATATGCCTAAAGACAAGACATTGTAACATGCTTAGTTCAGAATGATGATATTTAAAATAAACACGGCAGGTGGGGTGTAGTGGCTCACGCCTGTAGTCCCAGCACTTTGGGAAGCCGAGGCAGGCGGATCACCTGAGGTCAGGAGTTCGAGACCAGCCTAGCCAACATGGTGAAACCCCCTCTTTACTAAAAATACAAAAATTAGCCGGGCATGTTGTCAGGTGCCTGTAATCCCAGCTACTCGGGAGGCTGAGGCAGGAGAATCGCCTGAACCCGGGAGGTGGATGTTGCAGTGAGCCGAGATTGCGCCACTGCACTTCAGCCTAAGCAACAAGAGAGAAACTCTATCTCAAAAAACAAAGAATTAGGTATGAACACTGCTGCCAAAGCTGGTTTGCTTTGTTTTTTTAGATGGGGGGGCATGGGGGAGGGTCTCTATCACCCCAGATGGACAGCAGTGGCGTTGCAGCCTCAAACTCCTGGACTCAAGCAATCCTCCTGCCTCAGCCTCACCTCCTGAGTAAACGGTACCACCAGCACAAGCCATCATGCTCGGCTAAGTTTTTCATTTTCTGTAGGGATGGGGTCTCACTCTGTTGCCCAGGCTGGTCTCGAATCCGTGAGGTGGAGGTTGCAGTGAGCTGAGATCACACCATTGCACTCCAGCCTGGGTGACAAGAGTGAGACTTCATCTCAAAAAATAAATAAATAAATAAAAAGAAAAATAAATAAATAAACACAGCAGCAAATAATTAAGAACCCTAGACTTTTCAGAAGTAGATTTTCGTTTAATGTAATTCAAAAGCATGACAAAAAGCACCAGAAATTAACCAGCTGTCAAGTGAGATTATTTTGGTGCTGTAAGAATCACATTTGACATTTTCTTCGTCACTAAACAGTTTTCTTAGGAAGTATTGTTTTTTTCCTCTTAAAGTGTATATCATTTGATTTTGTTTAAAAATGTTAAGATACCTTTGTGTGTTTGTGTGTGCGTGTGTGTGTTTTGAGATGTACGCAAAACCAGCAAATTTAAATATTTTGACTTTAAAATATACTAACTTTATCAGCACATTCAGTAAGACAATACCCTCACCCCGTTGATTGATCGTTTTCATAAAACTGGAACATTTCTTTGATGAACTAACAGAACACATCAATTATTTTGAATACAGATTCATATCTCATACTTGCAAGTGGTATCTGCTTTGCAATTTGTATCTAGTATAGCCCCAGCCTCCCCAGAGTCATTCTTCTTCCCTCAGAGACCCAGAGAAAACCTGGAACCGTTAGCCACCGACACTATTAGTGGATTGTCAGGGAAAATTCTAAACAACCAGATGTGAGACACCTTGCCAGCTCTGTTTGGGGAACACATTCCACATCCCTTTGTATGCCCTAAAGTGGTGAGAGGAGGCGTGCACCAGCAAGGCCCACGGGCGTCTGCCCATCCTTCTCAACCGGTTCGTCTGCCGAGCCATCCCATTGCGTATATACCGGGAAAAGGCAAGGGAGCGCGTCCTGGGGTTTTAGTGTTTTCTGTCTTTGTGAATTTAGATCTCCTTAGAAATTGTCCAGATCCCCCCAAAGATCATTCACTAATTAATGAAATGAAATATTAGTTCAGGGTCTTAAAGTTAATAAGGATCTTGAAAACTATATTTAATCTGATTCCCTGTAGAGAAACACAATTATTAATGATACTATGAGATGACATTTTAATAATTTTACCCAGATAGATATGGAGAATAATTAAGTTTACAGTTCTCTCAAGTACCAAAGAACAAACCCTTTTAAACATTAGAATTAAATTTACCTGAACGCACAATATTTGCATTCTCTTAATGTGAAATGTTGGCCAATAAAACCAGTAATGAAAATTTGAGAGTTTTCAACTAATTAGGCTTTTCATGAGAATATAACCAAAGTTTGTACATAATATAAAAAATTATGCTTAGAGGGAGAAGATGTAGCTATTTTTAAACCAAAATTATCAAACTAGTCTGATTTGTCTCAGGATTTGCCTTAATTGGGACTATCATAAAATATGCCCTTAGGTACCACATATCAGAGGAGTTTTTACTGGCGTATTTTTCTAACCACCAATTGTCATTCAACAGAGCAGCCAGTTCTGCTGGAAGAAAGGACCCTCCCTCCATTGTAAGAGGGAAGGAGAGGTGGGAGATTGTAAGATGCCTGGTGTAATGATGAGGGGAAGTGAGAGAAGAGGCCGGCAGGTGCAGGAGTGGGGAGAAAAGGCCTGAGGGAGGAGTTTGCAGAATGTGGCAGAGGCCCGAAGTCACCATCTCGGGGACAGAAAGGAAACACAGGCTCTGTGCAGGGCTAGGTGTTGTGTCAGTTGGTGATTGTGTGTATGAAGTGAGATGCATTTCTTGACCATGGGCCTTTCTGCAGGATTGCTCAGCCTCTTGTGGGCAGGCATGGAGTGGGCAGGTGATATGGTTCATCCAGGGTAGAGGTTTTGCCAGGTGGTGCAGGAGATGGGCAAAGGAATTGAAGGCATTTGTAAAATAAGTGATTATTATAAAGTGAGTCCATGTAATTCAGGTTGGCCAAAGGGCAAACTGCAGCTCGAAAGGGGCAGGTGGACCAAAGGGTTAGTGGTGGTGGGTTAGGGACGAGGGCAAAGACCTGAATGGCCGGGTGGGCACAGGGTTAGTGGTGTAGGTTTGGGAGACCTCCAGGATTGTGCTAAGATCTAGGGTAGAGAGAAAATTGAGAGCCAAGAACAAGTCTTCAGTGAATCGAGGTGTGTCTCCAGAATGTCCGCAGATGACACAGAGAAAAGGGGGAAAGGCTAGTGAAGCTGGATGATGTTGGCCTCCAGCAGAAGGTCATGGTCTGGAGGTGGTGATGGGGCCCAGTCCCCACCCCACTGCCCCTGCAGTCAGAGGACTTAAGTAAGAAATGGCCTTTCATCCAAAGGCCAGCAGAGGCGGGAGGGTCAGTTGATGAGGAGATTATTGCCAGCAGAGTAGACAGAGCAGGTTTCACTCGGGGTAGCCCAGTGGAACCAGTCCTTGCCCGGCGATGGAGCAGCACGTGGTGTCCTGACTTGGGCCGGTGGCGAGTGCGCAGTAGCAGGCGTTGGTAAAACCATTCTGCCCTCTGCTGAAGCGTTACTACTAAGTCATTCAGTTCTTTCACCTGTTCAACATCTCCTGCGTGCCAGGCCCTGCCAGCCGTCAGGGTGGGAAGAGGCATCAGATGCACCTGCCCCCTGCTGTGGGGCACTGGGTTTCCACGTGAGACCCCTGAGAAAATACAGTACTCAGCCAGGTGCAGTGGCTCAGAAGGAGTTCTGATTTAAAACAAACAAACAAACAAACAAAAAACAGAACATGGGCTGGGCACGGTGGCTCACGCCTGTAATCCCAGCACTTTGGGAGGCCAAGGCAGGTGGATCACCTGAGGTCAGGAGTTCGAGACCAGCCTGGCCAACATGGTGAAACCCCGTCTCTACTAAAAATACAAACTTAAGCCAGGGGTGGTGGCAGGCGCCTGTAATTCCAGATGCTTGGGAGGCTGAGGCAGGACACTTGAACCCGGGCTGTGAAGGTTGCAGTGAGCCAAAATTGTATCATTGCACTCGAGCCTGGGCGACAAGAGTGAAACTCTGTCTCAAAAAGAAAAAACCAAAAAAACAGAAAATGCAAACCACTGGTCTAAGAATCTGCTGGAGTCTAAGAGGAGACGTCCTTCTTCCTGGCAAGCCCCAGTTTCCTTTTTCAGAACTAAACTCATGCTGCCTCTTGTTTTGCCCATCCCTGCCCATTTCCAGAGTTCGGCGTGTACTGCAGCCACTGCCGGAGTGAGGTCCGTGGCACGCAGTGTGCCATCTGCAAAGGCTTCACGTTCCAGTGTGCCATCTGCCATGTGGCTGTGCGGGGATCGTCCAATTTCTGCCTGACCTGTGGGCACGGTGGCCATACCAGCCACATGATGGAGTGGTTTCGGACCCAGGAGGTGTGTCCCACTGGGTGTGGGTGCCACTGCCTGCTTGAAAGCACTTTCTGAACCTACAGACCACGGGTGTTGTCTGAAATCCCAGATGACCCATGAATGCCGCTGACAAGCTGTCTGTCAGGGGAGGGGCTCCAGAACCTCCATTCGTCCCCAGTGAGACGGGAGGATGGTCCCCCCAGGACTGTGCAGTGTCAGCTCTTGGTGGGCCTCTGCCTTCTCTTCTGTTTGGCTACCTGGCGTGGATGTCACTGTGGGAAGATGAGGGCAGAAGTGCAGAGCTGCACTTGTGTGTTGTCTATGTCGGCTGAGCTACCAAGGGGGAGGTTTTCATGGAGAACAGCACCTGGCTCCGGGGCCGATGTTACCCTGTAAGGTGTTAGCCTTAAACCACCGAGCGGTGTTCTCCTGATGCCAACAGAGAGACCAGAGTCAGATGGAAAAGACAGCCTCCTGAGGCCGAGGACAGTGGGTCGGAATTGAATCAACAAATGGGCCTGTGGCATTGTGGCTTTAGAAGCTGGTACATTTACTGAGCTGATGGACAGTGGCCTTCTAAAATATGACACTTAAATTGTAAATATGCACTGTACTTAAGGATTCTTAAGATGTATTTTTTGTTTGTTATTTCTCCTCCAGCTGTTATCCCTTGGCTAATAAAATTCTAGTAATTATTTGAAAAAAAAAAGAAGAGAGAGAAAGTTAAACAACATTTTTGGTGAATCATTTTTTACCCTACTTCTAATTGAAGGTAGCTATTTTGAATAGGACCAAAGTCAGTGCTCTGATTTTTAAAGGAAATGCTGATTTACTTTTGTCATCTGACAGGAGAAAATAGAATTTGACATTTAAGGTTCTTCCCAACCCCAAGAGTCTTCTTATTTCTTCTAGCAAAAGGAGAACGAGATTGCTGTGCAGCATGGATAGAAAAGTCTCCCTTGGCCAGGCACAGTGGTTCACGCCTGTAATCCCAACACTTCAGGAGGCAAAAGTGGGAGGATCACCTGAGCTCAGGAGTTCGAGACCAGCCTGGGCAACATAGGAGATCCCATCTCTGCAAAAAATTTAAAAAATAGGCTGGGTGCGGTGGCTCATGCCTGTAGTCCCAGCACTTTGGGAGGCCAAGGTGGGAGGATCACCTGAGGTCAGGAGTTCAAGACCAGCCTGGGCAACATAAGGAGATCCCATCTCTGTAAAAAACTTTAAAAATAGGCCGGGCGTGGTGGCTCATGCCTGTAATCCCAGCACTTTGGGAGGCCAAGGCAAGAGGATCACCTGAAGTCAGGAGTTTGAGACCAGCCTGGCCAACATGGTATAACCCCATTTCTACTAAAAATACAAAAATTAGCTGGGCGTGGTGGTGGGAGCCTGTAATCCCAGGTACTGGGGAGGCTGAGATAGGAGAATCGCTTGAACTGGAAAGCAGAGGTTGCAGGGAGCCAAGATTATGCCATTGCACTCCAGCCTGGGTGACAAGAGTGAGACTCCGTCTCAAAAAAAGAAAAAAAAAATTTAAAAAAAATAGCTGGTTGTGGTGGCACATGCCTGTGGTCCCAGCTACTTGGGGTGCCGAGATGGGAGGATCACTTGCATCCAGGAGGTCGAGGCTGCAGTGAGCCTTGATTGTACCACTGTACTCCAGCCTGGGCAAAGAGTGAGACCCTGTCAGTAAACCAGTCTTCCTTGCCTCTGTGCAGATGGGCTGGGTTCCAGTGAGTGCCCTCACTCTTCCTTTGGATTCTCTTGCACACTGCCCGTGTTTGCCTGTGTTCTGAGTAGTTGTAACACCTGTGTCCACCGATTCTTCAGAATGACTTTCTTTTTTTTAAGTTAAATTTTTTTTTTTTTTTTAAAGAGACAGGGTCTCACTCTGTCACCAGTGATGCAATCATAGCTCACTGTAGCCTCTATCACCTGAGTTCAAGTGATCCTCCCACCTCAGCCTCCTGAGTAGCTGGGACTACAGGTGTGCACCACCACGCCTGGCTAATTTCAGAATGATTTTCAACTTTACATTTTGTATGTGCCAGTGAAAAGAAATCTTTTTTATTATTTATATTGAAATATCTATTTCTGTTTCTTAGAATGTTGCAGTTCCAAGTAGATTAACTTAGGGACTAGAACATGTCCCATAATGTGAGAGTATTGTGTATTCGTGTGTTTCAAACTCCAGGTCAGGACCCATTAGTTGATTGTGACATTGATCTGCTGCAGAAAATCACCATTTAAAAAAATGAAACGGTGCAGGAGAAAAATGATCAGAATGTACCATACATAACTAAGGAAAATGTTTTGTGTAACTTGTTTATGAGTGTGCAGCACACATGTACACAGGTGTACACCGAATCACAGTGTAAACTCATTTCTTACTGAAAGTTGTAGTCAAAAACATTTTCAGAACTCTTTTTTTTTTAAATGAAGCTTACACCTTGTCCCCTGTGTTACTGGGCATGAAATTTCATGATACAAGAAAGAACTCAAGCCTGTAATCCCAGCACTTTGGGAGGCCGAGACGGGTGGCTCACGAGGTCAGGAGATCGAGACCATCCTGGCTAACACGGTGAAACCCCATCTCTACTAAAAAATACAAAAAACTAGCCGGGCGAGGTGGCGGGCGCCTGTAGTCCCAGCTACTCGGGAGGCTGAGGCAGGAGAATGGTGTAAACCCGGGAGGCGGAGCTTGCAGTGAGCTGAGATCCGGCCACTGCACTCCAGCCTGGGCGACAGAGCGAGACTCCGTCTCAAAAAAAAAAAAAAAAAAAAAAAAGAAAGAAAGAACTTAGATCCTGTGCAGTGGAACCAGAGGTTTAGTGCTGGGCTCTGATCTGAGGTAAGGTGCCAGTGTCTCAGTAGAGTGAGCAGGAGGGCCTGCTGGGAGCATGACAGGAGGAGGCTGAGCCAGGAATTTGCACACACAAATTATGTTGTGATAGTGATCACAGAATAGGTTGGCTGATTTACATGGAGAGAAAGGATCTGTTGTGTTCTTCAGTGAAATCACACCGTTGGCAGAGAACAATCTTTTCCCGTTCCTGCCTGCTCAAGCTAGTGTAAAAATCTGTCCCTATCAGTCCCCATCCAGAATGAGATGTCTTTCTTGTTTTATTGTTAGAGGAACATTGGCTTTCAAAACTGATAAACCTTAATAATGGGTGTGAAGAAATTTCAAGTTTAAAATATTACATAATGTCTTCCTTCAATATGGAAATTCCTTTTGAATTCCCAAGTTACCAGAACAAAAGTCTAATATTTTTAAAATATTCATGTTTGGAAACAGGTTGGTTGTCTGGTTATGGGCCTTGGCCGATACTCTCTCAACCGCAGAATAGATGATTACATCTGAGTCTTTTTTTGTTGGTTTGTTTTTAAACGCAATACAAGGCCAAGTGGGATGGCTCACGCCTGTAATCCCAGTACTTTGGGAGGCTGAGGTGGGTGGATCACCTGAGGTCAGGAGTTCAAGACCAGCCTGGCCAACATGGCGAAACCTTGTCTTTACGAAAAATGCAAAAATTTTCCGGGGGTGATGGCGGTTGCCTGTAATCCCAGCTACTCGGGAGGCTGAGGCAGGAGAATCGCTTGAACCTGGGAGGCGGAGGTTGCAGTGAACTGAGATTGTGCCACTGCACTCCAGCCTGGGCAACAAAGCAAAACTCCATTTCTAAATAAATAAATAAATAAATACATGCATGCAATACAAACTATGTTTGAAAGTACCTTTGCAAGAAAACAGGCCCAGGAATCTTATTTGTGCACCAGAAACAAAAGGTTGCTCAGGCAGGCTACTGGAAAGGATGGGGGAAGGGGCAAGTCTCAGGGCAACCACCAGGTTGACTATTTGTTCCTGTCCCTAACCCCCCAAGACACAAATGGTATAATGCTTTCCTTGGTAATGTCACATAGGTAGAATCGATGTTGCTTTTAACAATTTTTGTTTGTTTGTTTGTTTTGAGACAGTCTTGCTCTGTCACCCAGGCTAGAGTGCAGTGGTGTGATCTCAGCTCACTGCAATCTCTGTCTCCGAGGTTCAAGCGATTCTCCTGCCTCAGCCTCCTGAGTAGCTGGGACTACAGGCGTGTGCCACCACGCCCAGCTGTTTTTTGTATTTTTAATAGAGACGGGGTTTCACCATGTTGGCCAGGCCAGTCTCGAACTCCTGACCTCGAGTGATCTGCCCGCCTCGGCCTCCCAAAGTGCTAGGATTACAGATGTGAGCCACCCGTGCCCAGCCAACTATGTTTTGTTTAATTTAATGTAAAAATGCATCAGTCTGAAGACACCAGGTTCACCTGCTGGGAGCTCCTTCCCTTACTCAGTGTGGTTCCCTAGGTGGCTGACAGGATTGGGGAGAAAGCCAGCTCCTTTTCAGTGGTTTAGTGCAGCAGGAACGCAGGAGAGGACCTAGGCTATAGCTACCCTAGGGTCGGGGTCTTTGAGATGGAGCCTCTCTCTGTCGCCCAGGCTGGAGTGTAGTGGCGCATGTGATGTCTGCTCACTGCAACCTCCATCTCCCAGGTTCAAGTGATTCTTGTGCCTCAGCCTCCTGAGTGGTTGGGATTACAGGTATGTGCCACCACACCTGGCTAAATTTTTTGCATTTTTTGTATTTTAGACAGGGTTTCACCATGTTGCCCAGGCTGGTCTCGAACTCCTGACCTCAAGTGGTCCACCTGCCTCGGCCTCCCAAAGTGCTGGGATTACAGGCATGAGCCACCGTGCCTAGCCCCTGAACAATTTCTTAAAGGGTTGGTTTTGCTAATTGTGGCAAAATAGTTCCGCAAACAGCGTGACAAATCACACCCTCTTCTTTATGGCTCATCTTTGCATGCCCACCCTCAAAGTGGCACCAGCCATGGGGTATGATTTACGCACCCAGTGGCGGGTCCTGGGCATGGGGGAAACACCTGGGTTTCTACATCCTTCTTAGAATCTAATGGTCTTGTCAGAATCAGAAATAAATCTCCCATGTTGGCATTCTGTCACATTGGCAAGTTTATGTCGCCACAATATCACTAATTTAGTATTTCTTCCTCAAATCTGAGAAGGTCTGGTACAATTTATCAAGTATTGGACATGAGGATAGACACTTGGGCAAAGATGAACCATACAGAATATGGTCTCTGGCCTGCTGGAGGCGGAGTCTTGCCGGAAACTTAAGTATGTAAGTGCTTACACCAAAACGTGCTGTTGGCCCCCAAGGAAAGAAGAAACTCTACCAAGGGCCGAGATTGCGCAGAGGAGGTGGCTTTGGCTGAGTTCATATGAAGGGTGTTTTCAATGAGGAAGAGTGGGACATGACAGCGTGGCATTGGGGGTGCTGTGTGTAGTTTCTTAGTGGAGCCTGTGATGCCCCCCACTTCAGATGCCAGTTTCAAGTCCCAGGTTGTGTGACCTGTGCTTCTGACTTACTGGCTCTAAATTGGGGGTTCCAATGACACCCTGCTCGGGTTTCACTAGGAGACATGCCGAATTCAGGGAAACACTTTACTTGCATTTATTTGTGTATTTCTTCTTCTGCTTCTTTTTTTTTTTTTTTTTTTTTTTAAATTGAAATGGGGTCTATGTTGCACAGGCTGGTCTTCAACTCATGGTCTCAAGCAGTCCTCCTGCCTCAGCTTCCCAAAGTGCTGGGATTACAGGCATGAGCCACTGCACCTGGCTCCTCATGTTTTATAAAGGGCCTTAAAAGGATACAGGTGGGCAGACAGATGAAGCGATACATTGGACAGTCACACAGGGTTGGTTCCCCTGGCAACCAGCCCCCATCCTGAGGCTGTGTGAGAAGCCACCAGGAGTCCACTCATTAGAACAAAAGCTGTTCCTCTCACCAAATTCCAAGGGATTTAGTAGCTCTGTGTCAGACGCTCCTATCACTCAGGAAATTACAAAGGTCGTAGGAGCTCTGTGTTAGGAACCCAGATCAAAGACTAAATATCAGAACAAAAGATTCTCTTAGCAGCCCTATTGCTCAGGAAATGACAGGGTTGAGGAGCTCTGTGTCAGGAACCAGGGCACAGACCGGATATACATTTCTTTTTAAATCACAGTATCACACCCAGAAAAGGAAAGCAGTGTCTCAACTCACACTCAGGTCTATCTGACCCACACATTTTTAAGAAAAGATTTTTATGTCTTGATTTTTTTTTTCTAATTATAGAAGCACTTTAAATATTGTTACTATTTTGTTCTGTCTGCCTTGTCTCCATATGATTTCCATTAAGTAGGGCTTATTTTTATTTTCATGAATCAGGAAAACACAGGCACAAGACAAAAAGAGGTAAAAGCCATTTGCTTATGAAGAAGGTATAGGGAGCCTCAGCACTGCTTCCCAGGGGGAGAAAACAGCTAGAGTTAAGAAAAAGCACAGGAGGCTGGGCACAGCGGCTCATGCCTGTAATCCCAGCACTCTGGGAGGCCGAGGTGGGCAGCTCACTTTAGCCCAGGAGTTCCCGACCAGTCTGGACAACATAGTGAGACCCTATGTCTATATTTTTAAAATATATATTCAAAAAAGAAAAAGAGCATAGGAGCTTCTACATGAGGGCAAGTCTTTCTGCCCACAGGAAGGCAAGACAAAAGAAACAGAAGAACAAGAAACGGAGGAAACACAGAAAACAAAGACTAAAGCGCAGATTTGTAATAGCCCCAAACTGAAACTGTCTTAGATGTCCTTCAGCAGGCGAATGGTTAGACAGACTCTAGCCTCTGTCCTGTAGGATGCTACTCAGCAATAAAAGGGAATCAGCCCCAGAAATGAAGCAGTGTTGTGGTCTGGGGCATGTCTTGGCATGTCGTTGCCTCATGCCAAGGAAATCGAGGACACGGACACACATGGAGTGAGGTTAAGAGCGGAGGTTCAATAGGCGAAAGAAAGAGAAGAGAGAATAGCTCTCTCTCCTGCGAGAGAGAGGGGCACCGAGTGGGAATTCTGGCCCAAGGCTGAGTGCACCAGATTTCATAGACAGGATTGAGGAGGCAGTGTCTGGTTTACATAGGACTCACAGATTGGGTGGACCAGGTGTGACGTTTAGCACACGAGGAAGCTGGTGGCCCCACCATAATCTTATTATGTAGATGGGGTCTTTGCCTGGCCTGCGCCATGCTGTCTCTTCCTTACTGTACACGTGGTTTGGCAAAGGGAAGGGAAGATGGAGCCGCCATGCTGAATATGCCTAGTCCCAGGTAGCCCTTTTTATTGGCACAGCTGCCGGCATTCACCTGTGCAAGCTTCCAGCTTGCTTGTCTATGTCTGCAGCTCGATTTTACAGGCTGCTCTTTGTTAGAAAAGAAAATGATTTGGGAGCTGCTTTTCATTAAAAAGGAAACCTTACCGAGGACTCCCATATGCACACTAGCTGCCTGAGTAATTTCTTCTTCACCCTTACATCATCAGATACACATAGCAGTCTAGATGATTCTCAAGCGAATTGGGCTGAGTGAAAAAAAGCCAACCCCAAAAGGTTACCTTCCACATGACTCTTTTTTTTTTTTTTTTTTTTTTGAGATGGTTCACTCTTGCCCAGGCTGGAGTACAGTGGTGAGATCACAGCTCTCTGCAACCTCCGTCTCCCAGATTCAAGCGATTCTCCTGCCTCAGCCTCCCGAGTATCTGGGATTACAGGCACTGCCACCTGACTCCTGGCTAATGTATGTATTTTTAGTAGAGACTGGGGTTTCTCCATGTTGGCCAGGCTGGTCTTGAACTCCTGACCTCAGGTGATCCGCCCACCTCGGCCTCCCAAAGTGCTGGTATCACAGGCATGAGCCAGTGCACCTGGTTGATAACTGTTATTATTGTAACATTCTTGAAGCGGCAAAACTCTAGAGCTATGAAACTGCCTTTGCAAAAATTAGAGCAGTGAGAAAATTATGACAGTGAAAGAGACCTGATCTAACAAACCCCCATCTTGCCTTCAACCTCCAGACTGCCCTTAATGATTCCTGGGCTTATGCCAAGCCACTTTGGGAGACAGGTAGTTTATAGTTTAAATAATAATAGCCCTTCTCCAAAACTAAACTGCCTTTGTAAAGCTAATGGAAGACCACCAGGTTAGGAGGATGAGAAGAGCCTGAATTCTGCTACGATGTAGACATAAACGATTACCAGCCATTATTCTGGAGGTCACAAGATTTGTAACTTCCCAATGACTCCTGCAGATAACATCACTATTGTAGAAACTAAGATTGGGGCTGGGCACAGTGTCTCAAGCCTGTAATACCAGTGAGGCAAGAGAATAGGGCCTGGAAGTAGGGAACCTAAGGGCTTTCAGTACATCTCTTTTGTTGCTTCATTCTTTCCTTGCTTTGTGCATTTCATCCATTTCTTTGTTCAGAATGCCAAGAACCTGGAAAACTTGCAGTCTAGACCCTCCAGCAGTAACACCAGCACTGTGGGAGGCCAAGGTGGGCAGATCGCATGAGCTCAGGAGTTCAAGACCAGCCTGGGCAATGTGGCGAAATACCATCTCTATAAACAATACAAAAATTAGCTGGGCGTGGTGGTGTGCACCTGTAGTCCCAGCTACTCAGGAGGCTGAGGAGGGAGGATCGGTTGAGCCCAGGAGACAGATGGAGGTTGCAGTGAGCCAAGCGAGATTACACCACTGTGCTCCAGCCTGGGTGACAGAGAAACCTTGTCTCAAAAACACCTCAAAAAACTAAGGTTGGTCTTTTGAGATGTTTTTTCAGGCTTTTTTTTTTTTTTTTTTTGAGATGGAGTCTCACTTTGTCGCCCAGGCAGTGGTGTGATCTTGGCTCACTGCAACCTCCGCCTCCCAGGTTCAAGCAATGCTCCTGCCTCAGCCTCCTGAATAGCTGGGATTACTGTCACCTTTTAGGGAGAGGACAGGGTTTCACTCATGTTGCCCAGTCTGGAGTGCAATGGTGCAATCTTGGCTCACTGCAAACTCTCCTACCGAGTTCAAGCGATTCTCCTGCTTCAGCCTCCCAAGTAGCTGGGATTACAGGCATGTGCCACCATGCCCGGCTAATTTTGTATTTTTAGTAGAGATGGGGTTTCACTATGTTAGTCAGGTTGGTCTCGAACTCCTGAAGTTGTGATCCAGCCTCCCAAAGTGCTGGGATTACAGTCATGAGCCACTGCACCCAGCCTAATTTTTGTATTTTTAATAGAGACTAAAAATAGAAAAATTGGCCAGTCTGGTTTCGAACTCCTGACCAAGTGATCCGCCTGCCTCAGCCTCCCAAAGTGCTGGGATTACAGGTGTGAGCCACAATGCCTGGCCATCTTTTCAGGTTTTTGCACTTCTGACTATTGATGGCTCCATTCCTACCCACCAACCAGTCCTGTGACCCCACCCAGAAGCAGACTCAGCCTGTGCAAGGACCGTACACTCCTAGGATTGCACCCCCAACCAGTCAGCAGCACCCTGGCCTGCCAAACTATCCTTGAAAAACCCTAGGCTCTGAGCTTTTGGAGAGACTGATTTGAGTAATAAAACTTCAGTCTCCTGTTCAGCCAGCTCTGCACCAATTAAATTCTTTCTCTATTGCAGTTCCCTTGTCTTGATGAATGGGCTCTGTCTGGGCAGCAGGCAAATGAACCCGTTGGGTGGTTACGACTGGAAAAGAGTTGGGCGGTCATGAGCGGTGGGCAGGGGCAGGAGTTTGGGAGGTGTGGCTATAAAAGGGCAGCACAAAGGACCCTTGTGGGGATGGGACCTTTTCATATGCTGATTGTGGTGGTGAGTGCACACCTACACGTGTGGTAAATTGCACAGAACTAAGTACCCACCATGGAGTGCAAGTAAAACCAGGGAAATCTGAGGAAGATGGGTGGGTTGTCTGAATGTCAATATCCTGAGTGTGATACTATACTGTAGTCTTGCAAGATGTTACCATTGGGGGAAACTGGGCAAAGCATACACAGAGTGTCTGCTTTCTTTCTTCTCTCTCTCTCTCTCTCTTTTCTTTCTTTCTTTCTTTCGATAAACTCTCGCTCTTGTTGCCCAGGCTGGAGTGCAATGGCGACATCTCGGCTCACCGCAACCTCCGCCTCCTGGGTTCAAGCGATTCTTCGGCCTCAGCCTCTGGAGTAGCTGGGATTGCAGGCATGCGCCACCACGCCCAGCTAATTTTGTATTTTTAGTAGAGATGGGGTTTCCCCATGTCGGTCAGTCTGGTCTCAAACTCCCAACCTCAGGTAGTCTGCCTGCCTCGGCCTCCCAAAGTGCTGGGGATTACAGGCATGAGCCACTGTGCCTGGCTGTCTGTGTTGTTTCTTAAAACTGAATGTGAATCTACAGTTCTATCAAAATAAAAAGTGTAATTATTTTTTAAAAGCTGCATACTGTGGGCCGGGCACGGTGGCTCAAGCCTGTAATCCCAGCACTTTGGGAGGCTGAGGTGGGTGGATCACGAGGTCAGGAGTTCCAGACCAGCCTGGCCAAAATGGTAAAATCCCGTCTCTACTAAAAATACAAAAATTAGCCAGGTGCGGTGGCAGGTGTCTGTAATCCCAGCTACTCGGGAGGCTGAGGCAGGAGAATCGCTTGAACCCAGGAGGCAGAGGTTGCTGTGAGCCAAGATCATACCACTGCACTCTAGTCTGGGCAACAGAGCAAGACTCCGTTTCAAAAAAAAAAAAAAAAAAAAAGCTGGATACTGTGATTCACCACACTTGGGTCTGATAAACAACTACGAATTTTGAACATCAACTTAGCTGTGCTAGAACCTCTCTGCATGTAACTGAAGACTTTTTTTTTTTTTTTTTTTTTTTTGAGACAGAGTGACTCTGTCGCCCAGGCTGGAGTACAGTGGCATAGTCAGAGCTTACTGCAGCTTCTGCCTCCTGGGTTCAAGTGATTTTCCTGCCTCAGGCTCCTGAGTAGCTGGGATTACAGGTGCCTGCCACCATGCCCAGCTAATTTTTGTATTTTTAGAAGAGATGGGGTTTCACCAAGTTAGCTGGGCTGGTCTCGAGCTCCTGACCTCAAGTGATCTATCCACCTCAACCTCCCAAAGGGCTGGTGTGAGCCACTGCACCGGGCCAGTGGGACTTGTTTTAACTAATTGCACAGGGGCTTGTAGGCTCATTCTGTCCTACCTCGGAAGCAGGATTTGATCCTTAATTAGCACACTCACTCCCTGACACAGACACCAACACCCCAGCTGCTCTCTCTTCTGGCCGAGCCATGCATGGTGTGTGTTCCCTTACCTGACAAGTAAAGAAACTTGGAGCTCGTTGTGCGGGTCATGGTAAAGATTTTTGTCTTTCCTTTGAGTAAAGGGAGTAACAGTAGTGAGTGAAACTCTTTTTGATAAGGAGTAGCAGTGGAGAGAAGGGGAAAGAGTCAGATATTTAGGTGGTAGACTCAGTCGGACTGACTTCAGCCCTGGTTTGCCACTACTAGAAGGGTTTGTCTGATGTTAAATAATAAGCATATCTAGTGTATTAGTCTGTTTTCACCCTGCTGTAAAGAACTGCCTGAGATTGGGTAATTTATAAAGGAAAGAGGTTCAATTGACTCACAGTTCTGCATGGCTGGGGAGGCCTCAGGAAACTTACAATCATGGTGGAAGGAGAAGCAGGCACATCTTACATGGTGGCAGGTGAGACAGTGTGTGTGTAAGAGGAACTGTTAAACACTTATAAAACCATGAGATCTCCTGAGAACTCACTATCACAAGAACAACGTGGGAGAAACTACCTCCATGATCCATTCACCTCCCACCAGGTCCCACTCTCCACACGTGGGGATTATGGGGATTACAATTCAAGGTGAGATTTGGATGGGGACACAGAGCCAAGCCATATCGTCTAGTTTGTGTTCTGTTTTGAGTTCTCTTTCTATATTTCCCTTATGGTAGTAGTAATTATTTTCCAGTTACACTTGTGGTTGAAAAGCAATATGAACTTTCAGGAATAGCAGACAACCATATTTGCCATCACTTTAGAAATACACAACTAATCTCAGGAGACTGGTTATATCCTTCCAAAGCAGATATCAGAAAATTCCACTGCTGCCATCAGAGAGAACGCCTATTATCATGTGGGAAGGCCCATGGATAAGCTGTTTTCACGGTGTGCTAACCAGAAAACGTAAGAAAACCACAGCCACAGCCGGGTGCGGTGGCTCACGCCTGTACTCCCAGCACTTTGGGAGGCCGAGGTGGGCGGATCACCTGAGGTCAGGAGTCTGAGACCGCCTGGCCAACATGACGAAACCCTGTCTCTACTAAAACTACAAAAAAATTAGCCAAGCATGGTGGCATGTGCCTGAAATCCCAGCTACTCGGGAGGCTGAGGCAGGAGAATCACTTGAACCAGGGAGGCAGAAGTTGCACTGAGTCGAGATCCAGCCACTGCACTGCAGCCTGGGTGACAGAGCAGGACTCTGTCAAAAAAAAAAAAAAAAGAAAGAAAGAAAAGAAAGAAAACCATGGACGTGAGGACCCAGCTCTTCTATCATAAATGTTTTTCTCTTACAGCAACATAAATTACAACACGATCTCTAACTACTGCCTTTATTTTGCTATGTGAATCCAAGATACAACATAAAGGATGAGAAAAACAATGAAAGAGAAATGGCTGCTGTTTTTTTCACTGAACTCAGCTCGTTGCTGTCATGGGCCTGAATTGCCATTCGGGAGAACATTTCTCTCCACCTTGGGTACTTCCCTATTGAAAGTTCTTTCAGCATTAACTGGCCCAAGCTACTGGTTGCTTGTGCAGTATAAATAGAGGATACACTCTTTCTTGTTTTTCCCACAAAAGGCTTTGAAAGAATTGGAAATCCTGTAAGAGATGGCTGCAAGAGCTCAGAGTGTAATTTTTAGAGCTGAGGGTGTAATCTTTAGAACATTGATCTCTTCCTGAACATTGATGTCTTTAAAACTGAGAAATTATTAACACTAGGTGGCAGCAAAGACCTAGTGCAGGTGAGTGCATCATCCATCTGAAATGCAGATAAGGATAAGAGTTAATTCAGTTTAGTCTACATTCGTTTTGCTAGTTGTGAAATGAAAGATCCGCTCACCTGTAATTCATTCTGGATTTGTCGATGCAGTGATTGAACAAAACATCAGAAAAGCTGTTTGAAATCCTGCCTCTCACCTTCTTGGGCACGAACGTGTCTTACACATTATTGCTAAAATCAGAGCTCTACACATTAACTTGAAATTACACTTTCTTTTTCTTTTCTTTTCTTTTTATTTCTTTCTTTCTTTTTTTTTTTTTTTTTTTTTTTGAGATGGAGTTTCACTCTTGTTGCCCAGGCTGGAGTGCAATGGCGTAATCTTGGCTGACTGCAGTCTCTACTTCCCAGGTTCAAGCAATTCTCCTGCCTCAGCCTCCAGAGTATCTGGGATTACAGGCACACACCACCATGCTCGGCTAATTTTTTTTTTTGTATTTTTAGTAGAGAGGGAGTTTCTCCATGTTGGTCAGGCTGGTCTCTAACTCCTGACCTCAAGTGATCTGCCTGCCTGGGCCCCACAAAGTGCTGGGATTACAGGCGTGAGCCACTGCACCTGGCCTAAAATTACATTTTAAAATGAGAAACATAGTTACAATGCACATACAAATAAGGAAGATGGATGTGGTCACATGAAATCCAGGAGCTTGGTCAGTAAGGTGGTGGGGGACTCCAACAACATAGAGCCCAGCATTGGAGGACGAAGGCGGAACTGAAATAAGCAATAAAAGATAAAAAATAAAAACAATGAGCTGAAACCAGGTTCATGCCTTTCTGTGTATTTCACCATTGACCTTCACACCAGCCCTGTCAGAGACAAAGCTCATTTGACAGTTCGGTGAGAATAAAGCTCAGAGACTTTTGCTGCAGTTCACAGGAAGAACAACGAAGCTAGGATTGGAACCCAGCTCTCCTATAGGTGAGCCTGAGTTTTTTTGCTCTGTCACATCGTTTTAATGGCAAGAATGTGTAGCTCCCCTGGTGGGGACAGTTCACAGACAACATATCCTTCTAAGATGGGTTGAAGCCAGAGAGCTGAGATAGTAATTCACGTGCTAGATAATTGCATCGAATCCAGATGAAAAAAATCTCAACAAGTGATGGTTGTAGATCCAGGCTGAAAAGATAAGTTTTACGAAGGGGCTGGGTGCGGTGGCTCATGCATGTAATCCTAGCACTGTGGGAGGCCAAGGTGGGCAGATCCGGAGTTCAAGACCAGCCTGGCCAACATGATGAAGCCCTGTCTCTACTAAAAAATACAAAAATTAGCTGGGTGTGGTGGTGCATGCCTGTAATCCCAGCTACTCGGGAGGCTGAGGCAGGAGAATCACTTGAACCCAGGAGGCAGAGGTTGCAGTGAGCCAAGCTCGCACCACTGCACTCTGGCCTGGGCAACAGAGCGAGACTCTGTCTCAAAAAAAAAAAAAAAAAGTTTTATGAAGGATGGATGCAAAGTCTCCAGTTGGTTGGAAATAACTGTAGAAGTGCAGGAGGAGGGCATTCCTATGAAAAAGACCCACAGGTTTTAGCGAATTGCTTGGTATGAAGCAACAATGTGCATTTATGATCAAAAAAGTCAATGAAATCTCAGAGCTCACTGAATGGAGACAGAAAAATAGCCCCATTTATTCTACTTTTTTAACCCACTTGTGAATCATTCTGTTCAATTCTAGGACATTGTTAGAGGGACAGAGTTCAAAGGATGGGCAAGGTGGTGATAAATTTGAAAACTATATACAATGAAGAATTACTGGCCAGGCGTGGTGGCTCACGCCTGTAATCCCAGCACTTTGGGAGGCTGAGGCGGGTGGATCACCTGAGGTTAGGAGTTCAAGACCAGCCTGGCTAACTTGGCGAAACCCCATCTCTACTAAAACATACAAAAATTAGCTGGGCACGGTGGCAGGTGCCTGTAATCCCAGCTGCTCTGGAGGCTGAGGCAGAAGAATCACTTGAACCTGGAAGGCAGAAGTTCGGTGAGCCAAGATTGCTCCATTGTACTCTAGCCTGGGGAGCAGAGCAAGACTCAGTCTCAAAAAAAAAAAAGAAAGAAAGAAAGAAAGAAAAAAAAGAATTACTGCAAAATTGGAAAATTTTAACCTGGTAAAGAGAAGATATGAAAAGCTGACTTTTTTTTTTTTTTTTTTTTTTTTTTTTTTTTTTTTTTTAAGAGACAGCGTCTCACTTTGTTGCCCAGGCTGGAGTGCAGTGGTCAATCACAGCTCACTGTAGCCTTGAACTCCTGGGCTCAAGTGATCCTCCCAAGTAGCTAGTGCCACTACAGGCACGTGCCACCATGTCTGGCTAATTTTTAAATCTTTTGTAGAGACGGGGTCTCGCTTTGTTGCCCAGGGTGCTCTCAAACTCCTGGCCTCAAGCAATCCTCCCACCTTGGCCTCCCAAACTGCCAGGATTGCAGGCATGAGCCACCAAGTCTGGCCTGAAAAGCTGACTTTTTTTTTTTTTTTTTTTTTTTTTTGAGACGGAGTCTCGCTCTGTCGCCCGGGCTGGACTGCAGTGGCTGGATCTCAGCTCACTGCAAGCTCCGCCTCCCAGGTTTACGCCATTCTCCTGCCTCAGCCTCCCGAGTAGCTGGGACTACAGGTGCCCGCCACCTCGCCCGGCTAGTTTTTTTTTTGTATTTTTTAGTAGAGACGGGGTTTCACCGTGTTAGCCAGGATGGTCTCGATCTCCTGACCTCGTGATCCGCCCGTCTCGGCCTCCCAAAGTGCTGGGATTACAGGCTTGAGCCACCGCGCCCGGCCCTGAAAAGCTGACTTTTAATGGCTAAAAGTAAATTAGATTTATTCTGTAGTTCCAGAAATCAAAAGTAGGATTAATGGAATCAAGCTACAAGGATATGGATTTCAGCTCAGTTTAAGTGTAGCAGAAAAAAATAACTTAAATCAATTGATAGTACTGACTTTCACATATTATGGCTGTAACATAACTCACCTGAGAGTATTTCTGTTTAGTCAGATAACCTTGATGAGCCTCTTTGGCTTTGCAAGGTGAGTTGCCTCTGGCTGCAGTCATAGGGGGAAGATACAAAAAATAAAGTCCAATTCCACTGCCTGGTAAGGTGGGAAGAATGTTTGCTTTCCCCAGGGAGCTATGGAAACAAGGAAGGAACATGAGGAGGGCTGGGGAAAGTCCAGGACTCACGGAGTGAGAAATTTGCCAAGGTGGGGAATGGCTGTTAAATTTCTCATTAAGTTTGACATTAGTGCCATAATGTCATTAAGTAGCTAGTGCTACTTAATGACAATTATTAATGTCATTAATAATTTCTCATTAAGTTTGGTGCCATAATTACCCTCGATGACCACTAACTCTTCAGGAAAGTCTGCCAGACACAGTGACCTTGTATCAGCGGTGTTTGGCGGGGGAAGTGACAGAAGAGGACTGGAGTTCATGGTGGATAGAGGGGCCCCGGAGGGAAGACGATGAAGGTGGACACTGAACGGTGGGCAAGGAGGGCAGGTGAGCGGCAGGCTGGACGAACTGCTCAATATGGGGAATGCTGGAGGAGGCTGCCCACAATCCGCCTTCCTTAGTTCTTAAAGGTGACTTCAGCAGGACAGGGGGACTGGGGTATCTAGATTACACTAGGGGAGACTTAAAAAATTGTCCAGTAATGAGGTAGTGAGCTCCCCGTCACTGGAAGAGTTCTCTTAGGAACATCTGTCAAAGCTGTTGTAGAGGGAATTCTTGCATTGGCTAAGAGGGTGTACCCATGAGCTATAAAGATCCTTATGAAACCCAGGCACAGTGGCTCATGCCTGTGATCCCAGCACTTTGGAAGGCTGAGGTGAGAGGATTGCTTGACCCTGGAGCTTGAGATCAGCCTGGGTAACATAGGGAGACCCTGTCTCTAAGAAAAAAAAAAAAAAATACAGCTGAGCATGGTGGTGTGTACCTGTGGTCCCAGCTACCCAGGAGGCTAAGGTGGGAGGATCGCTTGAGCCCAGGAGGTCAAGGTTGCAGTGAGCCATGGTCACACCACTGAACTCCTGCCTGGGCAATGGAGTGAGACCATATCTCAAAAAAATAAAATAAAATAAAAATGTTAAGATCCTTATGAAAGAAGCTGACTACCTTTCCTTTTACCTGCCTGATTATGTCCTATCATTCAAAGGTCGGCTTTGGGTTGGCAAAAATTTCATGCTACTCAATAAATTAATATTTAAATCACTGACTATTTTTTAAAAGGCCTGATTCTACTTTTCCTTCCATCCATTTAAGGAGTATCTGTTCAGTTTCAGGCAATTATGCTACCCTTTGTAGGGGCACACTTGTTAATTAGACATGATTCCTGTTCTTTTGTGATACATTTTTGTATGCACCGTGCTTATTGGAACTAATTTTCTGGATTAGGAATTCGGGGCAGTGGGAATAGCATCTGTGAATCTGGAGACCTTTGTTCTCACTGTAGCTTTGCTGTGTGACTGAGAGAAGACACAGAACCTCTGGCAATCTCCAATTACTCATCTGTAAAATAAAGATGCAGAACTATTCCAGGTGTTGCAAACTCCAAAGCCTACGGGGTTCAGGCACGTAACATAAGTACATGAAGCAAGGAGGTGTTATGATTTGTTTCATAACCACATTAAGTAGAATTCTCCAGGTGGACATTTCACCTGTTAAGCATATTGCATTATTTTCTCTTCCATTGAGAACTGTGTTCCCCATGGACAGAAAGAGGGGAACCACAAACACGGGCTTACTTTGAGGGTGGAGGGTGGGAGGAGGGAGAGGTTCAGGAAAACAAAACCCAACGATTGGGTACTACACTTAGTACCTGAGTGACAAAATAATATGTACACTAAACCCCCAAGTCACAAGTTTACCTAAATAGCAAACCTGTACATGTAGCCCTGAACCTAAAATAAAATATACAACTAATATATATAATAAAACTAATATATAATAAAAAATATATGAAATTGTATTCCGTCCCATTTTTCTTAAAACACTCAGCCTTCTAGATCTTTATTTTTCCACATTGATAGAGACACAATGTAAGGGGTTTTAGTGGCACACAACAGTCTCCACTACAGCTATGTTAAGCAGGAAAGAGATTTATGAAAGAGATACTGAGCCGGGCACAGTGGCTCACGCCTGTAATCCCAGCACTTTGGGAGGCCGAGGCAGGTGGATTACTTGAGGTCAGGAGTTCCAGACCAGCCTGGCCAACATGGTGAAACCTTGTCTCTATTAAAAATAAATAAAAATAAATTAGCCAGGTGTGGTGGCACATGCCTGTAATCCGTTACTTGGGAGGCTGTGGCAGGATAATTGCTTGAACCTGGGAGGTGGAGGTTACAGTGAGACAAGATCATGCCACTGTACTCCAGCCTGGGCAACAGAGCAGGACTCCATCTCAAAAAGAAAAGAAAAAAAAGTTACTGAGTAATTCACAGAAATTCCAGGAAGGCTGGAAAACCAGGCTTGAAGGCTATGGGAGCCAGTGCGAGTACTGTCAGATAAAATGCAGGCTCCTCAGGCAAATCTGGATGTCATTTGGAACATACTTATTTGTTCTTAACCTGAAGTTCAAATTTAAATGGACATCTGGTATTTTTATTTGCAAAATCTGGCCACCCTAGCCAAGGTGGCTAAATGCCTAAATTATACTCTGAGATGATTCTAGGTCCTAATACCAGCGATGCTACGCAGCCCTGACTCTGAGCAGGCATTGCCCTCCCCCCAACCAGGTCTCTGCCCACTCTGACTCTGAAAACCTGCTGTCCCACCCTGAACCTGTTCCTCACGGGTTCCCCTTTGTATACCTCTCCACATCGAGGTCTTGGAAAGAAGTCCAATAGCCAATCAATCGAAAAAGATGCCCCTTCTCACCAGTAATCAGGGAAATACAAGTTAAGACAAAAGATCGCATTGGTGAGTCAGTGGGTAGTAATTAAGAGCCTGGACCCTGTGGCCAGACAATGTGGACTTGCATCTCGGCTTGGTAGTATGTTTGGCACTGTGCCTCAGTTTCCTCCTCTGAAAAGTGCGGGTAATAGTCTTATCTCAATACATTTGAAGAATGTATTTCTAAATTTCTAATATGCTTTAAAGTTTTGTTTTTTGTTTTTTGTTTTTTTTTTTTTTTTTTTTTTTTTTTTTTTTTTTTTTGAGATGGAGTTTTGCTCTTGTTGCCCAGGGTGGAGTGCAATGGCACGATCTCGGCTCACCGCAACCTCCGCCTGTCAGGTTCAAGTGATTCTCCTAGCTCAGCCTCCCAAGTGGCTGGGATTACAGGCATGCGCCATCACGCTTGGCTAATTTTGTATTTTTAGTAGAGATGGGGTTTCTCCATGTTGGTCAGGCTGGTCTCATACTCCTGACTTCAGGTGATCCACCCGCTTCGGCCTCCCAAAGTGTTGGGATTACAGGTATGAGCCACTGTGCCGGCGCTTTGAAGTTTTCTATGCGCTGGTGTAGAATTCTGCCTGCTTTCTTGGTGGGGCCTCCTGGAAAGGACGTGCCCTTCCTGCGTCTTAATACTCAGCCTCACCACCATGATTTATGTTGGAAACCATCAGGACTCAACTCATCACGCCCTATATCCTTGTTTATGCCAACAGGGAAAGTTTAGAAATGCATTTCACTCAGTCAGGCCATCAAGGTCAACACCAACAGTGATCAAAGTCATGTCTGTAGTAAGATATGTTAGTTGGTATGATGCAGTGAAGAAGGCATTTTGCCACTGTGGCCATCCTGGTCTAAAACCAGAACCTCAGGCTAGGTTCGTGAGAAAGAAATTGAGAGAAAGAAATCCCATCTGAGGGACAGTCTACAAAATGCTTGACTGGAACTCCTCAAAACTGTCAAGATCATCAAAACCAAGGAAAATCTGAGAAAGTGTTACAGCCAGGAGGAACCTACAGAGGGAGAGAAGAAAACTAAATGTCGTGTGGGATCCTGGATGGGACCCTGGAACAGAAAAGGGCCATGAGGTGAAAACTAAAGAAATCTGAGTAAAGTGTGGGACTTAGTTAGTAATAATGTTCAAACACTGGTTCATTCATGATGACAAATACACCACACTAATGTATGATAGTAATAAATAGGGTAAACTATTTTATGGTCACGGGATGTAGGAACTCTGTACATCTTTGCAATTTTGCTACAAATCTAAAAATCTTCTAAAATAAAAAGCTTATTGGTAGGTTTGTGGGGTTTTTTTTTTTGTTTTTTTTTGTTTTTGTTTTTGTTTTTGTTTTTGAGACATGGTCTTGCTCTGTCTCCCACTCTGTCACCCAGGCTGGAATGCAATGGCACGATCTCGGCTCACTGCAACGTCTGCCTCCTGGGTTCAAGCGATTCCCTTGCCTCAGCCTCCTGAGTAGCTGGGATTACAGGCGCCCGCCACCACACCCAGCTAATTTTTGTGTTTTTAGTAGAGATGGGGTTTCACCATGTTGGCCAGGCTGTTCTTGAACTCCTGACCTCAGGTGATCTGCCCACCTTGGCCTCCCAAAGTGCTGGGATTACAGGCGTGAGCCACCGCGCCCAGCTGGTAAGGATTTTAAGACTTCTCATAACGGCAGTAATTACTTTCTTCCAAAGCTGTTCATTAGAGGTAAAGAAAAGGTGTGAGATTTACCATACTTATACTTGATTTATATTTAGTATATTCTTGAGGATGTTTGTATAAACATACAATATGGTGACCCCTATGAATTGTTACCATTACCATGATTTCAAATGACTTCTGCTAAATTTTTTCTTTCTTTTTTTTTTTTTTTTGAGATGGAGTCTTTCTCTGTCGCCCAGGCTGGAGTGCAGTGGTGCAATCTCGGCTCACTGCAACCTCTGCCTCCCGGGTTCAAGTGTTTCTCTTGCCTCAGCCTCCCAAGTAGCTGGGACTACAGGTGCATGCCACCACGCCTGCCTAATTTTTGTAGTTTTGGTAGATATGGGGTTTTATCGTGTTAGCCAGGATGGTCTTGATCTCCTAACCTTGTGATCCACCCACCTCGGCCTCCCAAAGTGCTGGGATTACAGGTGTGAGCCACCATGCCCGGCCTGACGTTTTTTCAATGGAGTCAGTGTCTCACTAAGTTGTCCAGGCTGGTCTTGAACTCTTGAGCTCAAGTAATCCTCCTGCCTCAGCCTCCCAAAGTGCTAGGATTACAAGTGTGAGCCACCATGCCTGTACGTGAGGTGACCTTTCTAAATAATTGAATCAAAATTGTAATTACTCTTTATGTTATCTTGAGGTTCTCTTGATTCTTAGCTTGACATTTTGAGATCAAGGAGTAATCAGAAAGTGGCACAAAAGTGCTACTTAGTACCTGAAAATCTTTCAAATTTAGGCTGCAAAGCCAATTAATCATGCTTAGAAATAAGGATAGGCCAGGCATGGTGGCTAACGCCAGTAATCCCAACATTTTGGGAAGCCAAAGTAGGAGGATTGCTTGAGGCCAGGAGTTCGAGACCAGCCTGGGCAACACAGTGAGACTCGGTCTCTACAAAAAAATTTAAAAATTAGCCAGGTGTGGTGGTGCATGCCTCAGGGCTACTCAGGGAGGCTGAGGCGGGAGGTTTGCTTGAGCCCAAGAGATCAATGCTACAGTGAGCTATGATCGTGCCACTGCACTCCAGCCTGGGTGACAGAGCGAGACCTTGTCTCTAAACAAACAAACAAAAAGCCAAAAACCAAAAAGATAAACTTTTGAAATAGCATTTATACCTCTTACTACTCTGCATTTATTTAATTGGGCTCCTGTATTCAGAAATGGCAGCAACCTTGAACTCGTTGTGTACTGGCTAAAAGCACACACACGTACATAGGCAATCCCGCTTCCTACCTCTCTGGCTGGCAGGATTAAAAGCTAAGAAAACACTGTTTGCAAGTGTATGGGGAAGCATGCAGAGCTGTATGCTGCTGATAGAAGTGTGAATTGCTGAAGCCTTCTTGAAAAACACTTTGGCAACAGTGCTCTCAATGTTCAATACTCAGTCCTTTCATTCAACTTCGTTAGAGGGAATGGACCCCATCGGTGTGCTTACACAAATGCACAAGAATGTTTGTATGAGAATGTTTTTCTTTCTCACTCTGTTGCCCTAGGCTGGAGTGCAGTGGCGAGATCACGGCTCATCGCAGCCTTGAACTCCTGGGCTCAAGCGATCCTCCTACTTCAGCCTCCTAAGTAGCTGAGACCACAGACATGAGCCACTGTGCCCAGCTAATTTTTTTTAAATTTATTTTTTGTAAAGATGGGGGAGTGTTATTTATGTTGCCCTGGCTGGTCTTGAACTCCTGGGCTCAAGTAATCCTCCCACCTCAGGCCTCCCAAAGTGCTAGGATTATAGATGAGAGCCACTGGACCTGGCCAGAACGTTTACTTTCACTTTGTTCATTACAGTGAGAAAAAGGGGAAGCAACCTAAATACATGTTCATCAACGGAGAACTGATAAAAGAAATTGTGGATCTATTCATACAATGGAATACTACAAAACACTGGGAAAAAATGGATCTGGATCATATGTGCTGCCGTAAATATTGTTCAAAGAACATACAGAGAAATTACATATCAAACATGCTTCTATTTCCTTTTTTTTTTTTTTTTTTTTTTGAAATGGAGTCTCGCTCTGTCTCCCAGGCTGGAGTGCAGTGGCGCAATCTCGGCTCACTGCAAGCTCCACCTCCCGGGTTCAAGCCATTCTCCTGCCTCAGCTTCCCAAGTAGCTGGGATTACAGGTGCCCGCCACCACACCTGGCTAATTTTTGTATTTTTAGTAGAGACGGGGTTTCAGCATGTTGGCCAGGCTGGTCTCGAACTGCTGACCTCGTGGCCTGTCCGCCTTAGCCTCCCAAAGCACTGGGATTACAGGTGAGCCACCGCACCCAGCCAGTATGGTTCTATTTCTTAAAAATGATATGTGATATATAAACTATATCAATGTTTAAACATATATAAGTGATATATATAATATATAAATTATATATAAATATACATTCTAAATGTATTTATAAATACATAGATAATTTCTGGAAGGCCACATTGTTAATGGGAATTTTCTCTGGTGAATCGGCCTGAGGGAGTTGGGGTGGGAACAGAATTTTACTTTTATATTTTGAATGTTTTGTACTGTTTGATTTTATTTATTAATTTTTTTTGAGACAGGGTCTCACTTTGTCACCTAGGCTGGAGTGCAGTGGCACAATCTTGGCTCACTGCAGCCTTGACCTCCCGGGTTCAAGCAATCCTGCCTCAGCCCCACAAGTAGCTGGGACTACAGGCGCATAACACCACACCCAGCTAATTTTTTTGTATTTTTTATAGAGACGTGGTTTCACCATGTTGCCCACGCTGGTCTTGAACTCCTGAGTTCAAGTCATCTGCCTGCCTTGGCCTCCTAAGTGCTGAGATTACAGGCATGAGCCACCGCGCCTGGCCCTGTTTGATTTTTTAATGTTTCTTTGAGTTTTTACATGTAAACAAAAGCTAGTTGACACTTTGGGAGGCTGAGGCGGGAGAATCCCTTGAGCCCAGGAGTTTGAGGCTGCAGTGAGCTGTGATTGCACAACTGCACTCCAGCCTGGGTGACAGAGTGAAAGTGTGAGACCGTGTCTTAAAGCAAAAAGAAAACAAAACAAAAGCTAGTTAAATATTGTAAGGTTTTCTTGCCACAAAAACCCAAAACAAAACTTTTTTAAATATAAAAAGGGAAGTTTTTGCAGGCTGCTCAGTGCGTGGCTAAGAAGAATGACATGTATTTTATTATTAGTCTTTTTTTTTCTTGAGAATGACACGTGTTGGAGGCAGCACTCAGCACCCATTGTTGGGTGCAAACCACTGTCATTCCTACACTTTGTTTTAATTGGGATGGCTATACTGGAGCCAAATGTTTATATGGGTCAAATAAAGCACACACCCAAATAATGTGTGCTTATCAACAGATTTATTATAAGGCAGCTTTCATGGGTGTGTTTGACATTTCAAATGTTATGCCAATATGGCCTGAAGTCATCAGCCTGACATTAAGGTTAATAGCTGACTTAATAGATAGTGACAATTAAAATTATATTTGAAAAGTCCCTCCCTAAAGAGTTTTGGCATTCTGAATATTACATAGTCCATGGGAATAATAGTGTCACCCAAGAAAACTTGACTCTTCTTTCCAAATAGTCTCAAAAGCCGATTGCAGAGAGTGAAGGGAAGAGAGGTTTTGTTAATAACTCAAACAGGCCAGCTGAAGTCAGTTCTCAGAGACTTGAATGCAAGGGACAATTGGAGCAAATAATGATAATTTATTAAGTAAAAAAGATGACAAAGCACTTATATTTATGTTAGTAGTTTTTGTTTAAAACAAAACAAAATTCTGCACATATACACATTTTAAATCATGGAAAAATTATCCCATTCACAATTCCAGTCCATCCATCTGCTTTTCCTATACCAACCGGCTGCTGAGGTCTAGGGGCTGACAGGTGTAGTGAGGCCGCCCACTAGCAGGGTTTAAGTGCTTGCCAGTCAGCTCGGGGCCCTGCAGGTGGGCCTGGAAGTTTCCTGGGTCCTGTGAAAGGAGATCTACTCTGGCTTCGTCTCTGAGTGCCTGGGTCTTGGGGGCTCCTGGAAGTCAACTTGTTGGACAGGTAGGCTGAGTGGGAGACGTTACTTGAAAAGTGGGGTTAGTGGTGGTTACCAAGAGAAATGGGAAATGGATATCGGGAAGGTGGTCATTAAATCCACTGTGGGAAGCAGTTTTTAACGAGGGTTGGCCTATGAGTATTTAGGTCAGGATTCATTGTCTTTCCTTCCCTTTCTTTTATTTTCTCTTTCTTTTCTTTCTTTCTTTCTTTCTTTCTTTCTTTCTTTCTTTCTTTCTTTCTTTCTTTCTTTCTTTCTTTCTTTCTTTCTTTCTTTTCTTCTTTTTTTTGAGATGGAGTCTTGCTCTGTCACTCAGGCTGGAGTGCAGTGGCACAATCTCAGCTCACAGTAACCTCCGCCTCCTGGGTTCAAGCAATTCTCCTGCCTCAACCTCCTGATTAGCTGGGACTACAAGCACGTACCACCATGCCCAGCTAATTTTTGTATTTTTGGTAGAGACAGGGTTTCACCATGTTGGCCAGGCTGGTCTAGAACTCCCTATCTCAGAGGATCTGCCTGTCTCAGCCTCCCAAAGTGCTGGGATTACAGGTGTGAGCCACTGGATTCATCGTTTTTCAAGTTTTAAAGAAAATCCCTGTGAATACCTCCAGCCAAAGACCACCAGGAACACACCTGCAGTTAACCAAGTTGGGTTTATTGCTCATTTCAGGGAAGGAAAATCTCACACCAGG
The DNA here is from genome assembly GCF_007565055.1 of Rhinopithecus roxellana. Lineage (NCBI taxonomy): Eukaryota > Metazoa > Chordata > Mammalia > Primates > Cercopithecidae > Rhinopithecus > Rhinopithecus roxellana. The sequence goes on from NC_044568.1 coordinate 63,347,405, forward strand.
GAAACCTGGGACATTTCAGAAGGAAAGTGCTCTAAGGGCCTTATTGCAGGATTTGCACTTCTGGCTGGTGATTTGGGGGTGGGTTTATGGAAGTGGAGATTTGCTCAGGGTTAGATGTTGCTGTTGGAAGCAAGGATAATTCTGTGATTGGATATCTTACTAAAGCTTAATCATAGGAAGGGTAGATAAGAGTGAGGCTACAGCTGTAATTGGTACAGAAGTAGCCATCCCTCAGACTGACTGGGAGAAGGCGGGGCAATCGTTGGTGTTTGTGACTTCGAAAATGTTCAGGTTTTGTCTGTGTTCGAACACCATACCCAAGTGGTCTTGGTTTTTGTCTTGATCTGTCACCATCGTGGAGATGCTTGTCTGATGTATATGCTGTGTGAAATTGTGTGTGCTCACCAGCAGAACAGCAACACACAGCTAAGGGGGTCAGGGGTGCCTTCCTCTATCTCACGCGCAATTATGACAGATTTTGTCAGACCAACTCCACTTTCAAAGTAACAAACCCAGGGTTTATCTACTCAGCCAAATCCTTAGCATCTTGGTAGCTTTGCTTATCCTCCAGTGTTTTAGTCTCTTCTTCCTTTTCTTCCTTCCTTCCAACGAACGATGTATAGGTCTGTATCTTAATGATCACGTACTTTTAATCAAGATTCATAGAACAGTCAGATGACAGCAAGGAAGGAGATCGAGACGAATGTATTAGTCTGTTCTCACTCTGCTGTAAAGACATACCTGAGACTGGGTAATTTATAAACAGTTTTAATTGGCTCACAGTTCTACATGGCTGCAGAGGCCTCAGGAAACCTACAATCATGGCGAGAGGCAAAGGAGAAGCAAGGCATGTCTTCACATGGTGTCAGGAGAGAGACAGCAAAGATCTGGTTGTTTATAAGTGTGTAACACCCTCCCCCCCGCCCACCTTCGCGCTGTCTCTCCTCACTCACTATCACGAGAACAGCAAGGGGGAAATCTGCCCCCATGATCCAATCACCTCCCACCAGGTCCCTCCCCCAACACCGGGGATTACAATTCAACATGAGATTTGGATGGGAACACAGAGCCAAACCGTATCAACAAGCACACAGAAATACACAAAACAGGCCAGGCGCAGTGGCTTATGCCTGTAATCTCAGCACTTTGGGAGGCCGAGGCGGGCTAATCACTTGAGGTCAGGAGTTTGAGACCAGCCTGACCAACATGGCAAAACCCCAGCTCTACTAAAAATACAAAAAAATTAGCCAGGCGTGGTGGCACATTCCTGTAGCCCCAGTTACTCGGGAGGCTGAGGCAGGAGAATTGCTCAAACCCGGGAGGCAGAGGTTGCAGTGAGCCAAGACTGCGCTACTGCACTCCAGCCTGGGCAACAGAGAGAGTCTCCATCTCAAAAAACAAAACCAACCAAACAAAAAAACAAAATGATGCCTTATGTCTGCTATGGTACATGTATATAGCTGTAAATACACAGAGAATGTTCTGGAAGGACACACCAAACCGATAACTGGTTACCTCAGAGCAGCACAGGAGACCAAGGTTGGCAGTGATGCTCAAAGGGAACCTTGCTTTTTTAAAAAATAGACTATGTTTTAGAGCAGTGTTAGGTTCACTGCAGGTTGAGCGGAAAGGACAGAGTTCCCATAGAGCATATCATTAAACTATTGTAAATAACAAACTCCGGCAGACTTCAGCATGGTGGCCCCCGTTCATCTGAGCACCCCAAACAACAAGTGCTTTATAAATAGTTCGTTACCTTTAATCCTTATAGCAGTCCTGAACAGGAGGTATTTTCTTCCCACATTTACACATGAGGTAACTGAGACCCAGTTGAGAGCGGTGCCCAAGGCCATTAGGCAAGTATTTGGCAATGCTGGAGTCAGAGGTACATGGTCAGATTCCCGAACCCATTCTTCTTTCATTCTGAAAACCTAGGTTGGCCTTGGCATGGACCCCTCTTTCCCGGCTCCCACCCATTGGCTGGTGACCCACCTGTGAATGGACCCTGTGGTGTGCTGCTGACCCACTGGCCACATGGCCACAGTCTGACACAGGAGATGACCAATGCCTCTTGTGCTTAGGGAGCTTTTTTGGGGCTTCCTGTGTGTGGTTTCCCCACCCCACAAATTTGAGCAGCTCCTAGAAGCCCGCCCTTCACTGCTTATATCACTCACCACCTCTCATCTGCCTACTGTAATGTAAGGCCTCTCCATCTGGATTAGACAATCACAATGTTTGATTTAAGTTATTATTATTTTTTGAAATGGAGTCTTGCTGTGTTGCCCAGGCTGGAGTGCAGTGGGGCAATCTCAGCTCACTGCAACCTCTGCCTCTGGGGTTTAAGTGATCCTCCCGCCTCAGCCTCCCATGTAGCTGGGACTACAGGCATGCGCCACCACATTCAGCTAATTTTTGTATTTTTAGTAGAGATGAGGTATTTCCATGTTGGCCAGGCTGGTCTCGAACTCCCGAACTCAAGCAATCTACCTGCCTCGGCCTCCCAAAGTGTTAGGATTACAGACATGAGCCACTGTGCCCAGCCTGGTTCAAGTTTTAACATTTCCTTTACTATAAAAGCCATACAAACTTTTTTCTCCCTTGTGTAGGATACTCGTTTCTTGTTTCCCTGGTAGTGTAACTGTTGTGCACACACAGTGGACCTGTGGCTGAGGGCTCGAGCCTCCCCCCTGCTCTTCCCTGTATGCCTTGAATGACCAGTAGCCAAGTTACAGCAAAAACCTGGGGGTAGACTTTGGCAAATGTATCGTGATTTTTATCTCCTGGTTCTAAGATTTCAGAAATGATCGTTTTGAGCTTATGGGGATTTCTTAGGCAGCAACAAGAAAGCCTTGGTAATAATTCTGAAAAATCATTGAGCTTTTCCAAGTTGACATCCAAGAGACCAGATATAAGCATTTGTTGTTACTGTTCACAGGCAAAGAGAGTACAGGCGTTCTGGAAAAAGGAGTCGGCATTTGCTCCCCAGCATTTGAGGAAGCCAAAAACAAAAAAAAGCATTGTTAGTCATTATTGTGGTAAAAACAAAATAAATACAAAGAAAAAAGAATTTAAAAATTAATTATAAAAAGAGCATTTCTATCAAATGGACCTTAATTAGTGCATAGTCCAGATCCACTTTGTGAATGGATGCTTTTTTTTTTATTGTGGTAAAATATATATAACATAAACATTTACCATTTTAAACATTTTCCCCCATTTTTACCATTTTAAAATGTACAGTTCAGTGGCGTTCAGTACATTGATGATGCTGTGCAATCATCACCACTATCCATATCCAGGACTGTATCTTCCCAAACAGAAACTCCATACCCATTCAATAAGAACGCCTCACTCTCTGCACTGCCCAGCCCTTGGTAACCTCTACTTTCTGTGTTTATGAATTTGCCTATTCTAAGTTCTTCCCTATACCTAGTGAAATCGTAATATTTGTCCTTTTGTGTGTACCTTATTTCACTCAGCATGAGGCTTTGCAGGTGCATCCATGTGGTAGCGTGTATCAGAACCTCATTCCTTTATATAGAGGAATCATATTCCATTGCATGGATACACCACATTCTGTTTGTCCATTCATCTGTTGATAGATACTTGAGCTGTTCCCACCTTTTGGCTATTGGGAATAAACCTGCTGTGAGCATTGGTGTACAAGTATCTGTTTGAGCTGAGTGTCTGTATTCTTTTGTTTTGATCCCTGTTACTAATACAATATGGCGGAAGTGATACCATCTCACTTCTGAGATTGGGTTATAACACACTGCTGCTTCCAGTTTGCGTGCTCTTTCTCTCATCACCACAATGGCTAACGTTGAAAAGATTAGCAATCTCTTCTCGGCCATTTGGCCAAGATCAAGTGTAAAAAGATGGGCAGTACCACGTTTTGCAGAGAATGTGTGGCAACCAGTGCTCTGAAACATTGCCGGTGACAGGATAAATGGCACAACCGCTGGGCACAAACTTTTTGGCAATTTCTCAAATTAAACATACAGCTATCCAATGACTGAGAAATTCTTCTCAGGTGTAGAAATTAACATACAAGTCTTTTTATGAATGTATATGTCCTGGTTTGCCCATGACAGCCAAAAAGTTGAAACGATACAAATATCTGTCAATAAGACAATGGATAAACTGTGTTATATTCATATGATGCACCTGCTGACACTGACCTACTGATGCGGCTATGTGGATCAATGTCAGTAACATTAAGTTGAGCAATGTAAGCCAGACATAAAACAGGTCATGCCTCACAATTCCACTTCAATGAAGTTCAAGAACAGGCAAAACTACGATGACAGAAGTCAAGATAGTGGTGTCCTCTGGGTGCTGAAGGGCTGGGAAAAGGGACTGGGAACCTCTGGGGGTGAGGACAGTGTTCTATATCTTAATGTGAGTGTTGGTCACCGAGCCGTACACTTCAGATTTGTGTACTGTAAACTATACCTCAGTAAAGGACTGTCAGTTGAAAAACATTCTAATAGGAATAATTTTCCCCTCTATTCCAAAGTCCAGATATAGATATTCCTTGTTTTCCTTTGAGAAAAGGGGACTGTTTTCTACTCCAGTAAAGAATTGGGCATGATGCAAGTGTTCCCTAGTACTGAACCCCAGTTCTCATGGGGCCCAGGGGTCATCTGCCTGGGTTACTGCAGAGACTGGCTGCCTCTCATTAAAGCAGCAGTGTCTGCTCATACACCTCACTCAGTCCCCTTTCTTTCTTGTTAGCTCAGCGTTCACAACTATGTTGATTATACTGTATCCAGTGCGTTCAGGGGTTTGCAGCAGGGAGGTTTGCAAGTTATTATATCTTGGTCATCAGACTGCAGAACCAGAAGTCTACTGTATAACCCTAAAGTTTTAAAAGCCAGTAATCATAACAGGAAACATGGAGCACTTCCAGTGTGCCCGGTGGTGTTTTAAATGCTTTTCTTCTTATTATCTTCTTATTTTATTATTTATTTATTTATTTCATTTTGAGGCAGAGTCTCGCTCCGTCACCCAGGCTGGACTACAGTGGCGCGATCTCAGCTCACTGCAACCTCTGCCTCCCGGGTTCAAGCGATTCTCCTGCCTCAGCCTCCTGGATTACAGGCATGTGCCACCACACCCAGCTACTTTTTTTGGTATTTTTGATAGAGACGGGTTTCACCATGTTGGCCAGGCTGGTCTGTAACTCCTGACCTCAAGTGATCCGCCCGCCTCACCTTGGCCTCCCAAAGTGCTGGGATTACACGGGCGAGCCACCGTGACTGGCCCAAGTCTCTTTTAATCTAAAGAATCTATAGATTTTTCTCCCTCTTTCATTCCTGCAACTTGTCAAAGAACAAATTGGTTTTTTTCCTTTCAATGAGCAAATGAACTATTGTTTCCTTGCCATTTATTTTTTGAAGAACATTTGTCCTGTAGCATTTTCTACATTTTAGACTTTTCTGGCTGTGTCTCTATGTATTTCCTGTGAACTGGTGTTTAGATTTAGAGTAGGTTTTTCAGATAAAATGCAGCTTGCTCAGTTAAATTTGAATTTCAGCTAAACAATGAATAATTTTATTAGTGTAAGTATGCCCCCTGTAATATTTGGGCATCCTGTATTTTTTTCTTTTGAGACAGGGTCTCACTTTGTCACCCAGGCTACAGTGCAGTGATGCAATCTCTGCTCACTGCGGCCTCAACCTCCTGGGCTCAAGTGGTCCTTCCACTTCAGCCTCCAAGGTATCTGGGATTACAGGCGCATGCCACCATGCTTGGCTAATTTTTGTATTTTTTGTAGAGACAGGTTTCGCCATGTTGCCCAGGCTAGTCTTGAACTTCTAAGCTCAAGCAGTATGCTCACCTGAGCCTCCCAAAGTGCTGGGATTATAGGCGTGAGTCCCTGCGCTTGGCCCCTGTATTTTTTTTTTTAATCATTCTGCATTTTTTGCTAAATTTGACAACTTTAACCTAGAGAAGTGATCACACTCAGGAGTGGTTTTTCGGCAGGACTGTGTTCTAGGTGGTATTGTGTACTTTCAGCAGGAGACAAAAGTCTGGCTATTCCTCTTTTTGTGATGTGATGTGATGTGATGTGATGTGATGTGATGTGATGTGATGTGATGTGATGTGATGTGGACATGAATGGATTCAGGTTTTATTAATATCAGCCAGATAGGCCAGGTGCAGTGGCTCATGCCTGCAATCCCAGCACTTTGGGAAGCTGAGGCGGGTGGATCCCTTGAGGCCGGGAGTTCAATACCAGCCCGGCCAACATGGCGAAATCCTGTCTCTACTAAAAATACAAAAATTAGCTAGGTGTGGTGGTGCACGTCTGTAATTCCAACTACTTGGGAGGCTGAGGCAGAAGAATTGTTTGAACCCAGGAGACAGAGGCTGCAGTGAGCTGAAATTGTGCCCCTGCACTCCAGCCTGGGTGATAGAGCGAGACTCTGCCTCAAAAAAAAAAAAAAAAAAAAATATATATATATATATATATGTGTGTGTGTATATATAGTACATATCATCATTCCACAAATACTAAGAAAGTAGTGATTCTAGACCCTCAGCTGCCAAAACCATCAGGTGAACAGCCAAGGGGACACTCCCAGATGCATGTGTTGTGACAGTGTCCCAGATGCACGTGTTGTGACAGTGTCCCAGATGCACGTGTTGTGACAGTGTCCCAGATGCGCGTGTTGTGAGAGTGTCCCAGATGCGCGTGTTGTGAGAGTGTCCCAGATGCGCGTGTTGTGAGTGTCCCAGATGCGCGTGTTGTGAGAGTGTCCCAGATGCGCGTGTTGTGAGAGTGTCCCAGATGCGCGTGTTGTGACAGTGTCCCAGATGCGCGTGTTGTGACAGTGTCCCAGATGCGCGTGTTGTGACAGTGTCCCAGATGCGCGTGTTGTGAGAGTGTCCCAGATGCGCGTGTTGTGAGAGTGTCCCAGATGCGCGTGTTGTGACAGTGTCCCAGATGCGCGTGTTGTGACAGTGTCCCAGATGCGCGTGTTGTGAGAGTGTCCCCAGATGCGCGTGTTGTGAGAGTGTCCCAGATGCGCGTGTTGTGACAGTGTCCCAGATGCGCGTGTTGTGACAGTGTCCCAGATGCGCGTGTTGTGACAGTGTCCCAGATGCGCGTGTTGTGACAGTGTCCCAGATGCGCGTGTTGTGACAGTGTCCCAGATGCGCGTGTTGTGACAGTGTCCCAGATGCGCGTGTTGTGACAGTGTCCCAGATGCGCGTGTTGTGACAGTGTCCCAGATGCGCGTGTTGTGACAGTGTCCCAGATGCGCGTGTTGTGAGAGTGTCCCAGATGCGCGTGTTGTGAGAGTGTCCCAGATGCGCGTGTTGTGACAGTGTCCCAGATGCGCGTGTTGTGACAGTGTCCCAGATGCGCGTGTTGTGACAGTGTCCCAGATGCGCGTGTTGTGACAGTGTCCCAGATGCGCGTGTTGTGACAGTGTCCCAGATGCGCGTGTTGTGAGAGTGTCCCAGATGCGCGTGTTGTGAGAGGTCCCAGATGCGCGTGTTGTGAGAGTGTCCCAGATGCGCGTGTTTGTGACAGTGTCCCAGATGCGCGTGTTGTGACAGTGTCCCAGATGCGCGTGTTGTGACAGTGTCCCAGATGCGCGTGTTGTGACAGTGTCCCAGATGCGCGTGTTGTGACAGTGTCCCAGATGCGCGTGTTGTGACAGTGTCCCAGATGCGCGTGTTGTGACAGTGTCCCAGATGCGCGTGTTGTGACAGTGTCCCAGATGCGCGTGTTGTGACAGTGTCCCAGATGCGCGTGTTGTGACAGTGTCCCAGATGCGCGTGTTGTGACAGTGTCCCAGATGCGCGTGTTGTGACAGTGTCCCAGATGCGCGTGTTTGTGAGCAGTGTCCCAGATGCGCGTGTTGTGACAGTGTCCCAGATGCGCGTGTTGTGAGAGTGTCCCAGATGCGCGTGTTGTGAGAGTGTCCCAGATGCGCGTGTTGTGAGAGTGTCCCAGATGCGCGTGTTGTGAGAGTGTCCCAGATGCGCGTGTTGTGACAGTGTCCCAGATGCGCGTGTTGTGAGAGTGTCCCAGATGCGCGTGTTGTGACAGTGTCCCAGATGCGCGTGTTGTGACAGTGTCCCAGATGCGCGTGTTGTGACAGTGTCCCAGATGCGCGTGTTGTGACAGTGTCCCCAGATGCGCGTGTTGTGACAGTGTCCCAGATGCGCGTGTTGTGACAGTGTCCCAGATGCGCGTGTTGTGACAGTGTCCCAGATGCGGCGTGTTGTGACGTGTCCCAGATGCGCGTGTTGTACGTGTCCCAGATGCCGTGTTGTGACAGTGTCCCAGATGCTCGTGTTGTGAAAGTGTCCAGATCGCGTTTGTGACAGTGTCCCGATGCGCGTGTTGTGCAGTGTCCTCAGATGCCGTGTTGTGACAGTGCCCAGATGCGCGTGTTTGTTGGACAGTGCCCAGATGCGCGTTGTTGTGACAGTGTCACGCAGATGCGCGTGTTGTGAACAGTGTCCCAGATGCGCGTGTTGTGACAGTGTCCCAGATGCGCGTGTTGTGACAGTGTCCCAGATGCGCGTGTTGTGACAGTGTCCCAGATGCGTGTGTTGTGACAGTGTCCCCTTGGCTTTTCACCTGATGGTTTTGGCAGCTGAGGGTCTAGAATCATTACTTTCTTAGTATTCGTGGAATGATGATACTCCAAGGCGTTCACTCCTGCGCTCATTAGTCTATATTCTTCTAAAAGAAGAGCTTACCCTGCAGTTCACAGGAAAGTTCAGCTCTTTCTTTAAATCTGATTTTTGCAGGCACCATATCGCAGAATAAAATTTTGATAGGGATTTAGATAACTCTTATAAGTCAAATATACATTAATCAAAATTTACCTTTAGTAAGATGAAAATCTTAAAGTGTTTCTAGATGTTGAAAATCATACTTATCTATTTAGAAAGTCAGAACTCTTTAGCATTTAAACGTTGATTGCACACCTAAATAGCTAAAGCTTGCTAAGGATTACAATTAAAATGGTATGTTAAATTCTCTAGTATGTCAGGCCTGAAATGTTTCAAACCACTGAAAACTGAAGAAAGCATATAAAAAGAAACACAGTGATTACAAAACTTTTCACACCAGGATTGATATAGTTTGTGTTACAATTTATTTCCTGTGTCACCTATATGTTTATTTCTTTTTTTGTTTTTTATTTTTAAAATTTAAAAATTTTTATTTTTTAGAGACAGGGTTTTGCTATGTTGCCCAGGCTGGTCTCAAACTCCTGAGCTCAAGTGATCTTCCTGCCTCGGCCTCCCAAAGTGTTGGGATTGTAGGCGTGAGCCACCATGTCTGGCCTATGCTTATTTATTATGACTTTCTAGGATTGCAAATTCATGAATCCACTTAAGCAGATCTGAGTGAGTATCTCAAGCTTGTACTGTAAACACCAGTTCACAGGAAGTGCGTAGGGATGCAACCAGAAAGGTCTAGAATATAGAAAACTCTACAGGACAAATGTTCTTCACAATTCAAGAAATAAATTGCAAGGAAACAATAGTTTATTTCCTCATTGAATGAAGAAAAACTGTTTGTTTTTTTTGACAGATAAAGGGTGACTCAGGGCTACTGGCCAAAGGCAGCCGGAACACAGGAACCTGGGTTCAACAAACTGGAGGCAGACCAGCATAATCCATTCTCAGTGTGTGGTTCTAGAGGCCACATCTTCAAACGAGTTAATTGTAAATTTCTCAACCCAGTGCATCATACGTTCCAATGATCTTTGAAATGTCATTCTTACTAATTTTACTTTTCAGATTTCAGTAGATGGAATTCATCAACTCTCCTCGTGCCCCCAACTTGGGTTTCTTCCTGCTGCCTGTTAAGAGTGAGCTGAATTCTGCACTCTCTTTATGTTGAGGGCATCCACCCATTAGCCGCCATCCTGCAGTGTTGACAAATTGAACTCAGAACTTCTAACAAAACGTGAAAAGTGTCCCCTTGCTAAGTTTCTCTTCCCTATTGGTATTTTTTTCAGGTAAAGAAATAGCCACTGCCGGGTGCGGTGGCTCAAGCCTGTAATCCCAGCACTTTGGGAGGCCGAGACGGGCGGATCACGAGGTCAGGAGATCGAGACCATCCTGGCTAACACGGTGAAACCCCGTCTCTACTAAAAAAAATACAAAACACTAGCCGGGCGAGGTGGCGGGCGCCTGTAGTCCCAGCTACTCCGGAGGCTGAGGCAGGAGAATGGCGTTAACCCAGGAGGCGGAGCTTGCAGTGAGCCAAGATCGCGCCACTGCGCTCCAGCCTGGGCGACAGAGCGAGACTCCGTCTCAAAAAAAAAAAAAAAAAGAAATAGCCCCTGAGAAATGAAGCGAGTGTCTCTCATTACGAGATTTCAGTTGAAAGGCCAGGACTATAATCAGTGCTGCTTACTGACTAGGTCAAGAGTAGGCAACATGTGAGTTGGCTGCTGCTGGGCATCTGCAGGTGATGGTCTCATTCACCCTTCAACTGCCTGCCTCTACTCTTCTATTTCTTCTACCTCTATAGGTGAAAGATCATGGGAAAAAATTTACAAAAATACTATGATGCAACAAATTGACTGTGACATCTGTGTACCACAAACGCAAAAAATATCTTACAGTCATTGTTCACTAAGTGATATAAAAAACTGACATCCACTGACTTATTAGAACAGGCCTTGGGCTTTCAGGCAAATATATTGTTTAAATTATCCTGTATCACTGCCTTTACTATTAACACACTCCAATCTAAAGACACAGATTAACCTAAAGATTACTGTTGCCTCAGCTCATTTAGCGCATTCTTATTGTTGATCTGTCCATATGTTATACGAAAACATGAGTTTCTATTATATCTGAAATAAAAATCTCTGGAAATACCTAAATGTAAATAAATATATATATATATATACACACAACTTAATTTGTAAAGTTTGGACTCAATTAAAATATGTATATGGTCCAATTCTGTACGGTAGTTAATTTTTTAAAAAGTTTATATTATTAATTTTATGTTATTATTTTATCCTATTATTTTTGAGACAGGGTCTCGCTCTGTTACCCAGCCTGGAGTGCAGTGGTACAATCTCGGTTCACAGCAGCTTCCACCTCCTGGGCTCAAGTGATCCTCCCACTTCAGCCTCCCAAGTAGCTGGGACTATAGACTCATGCTACCATGCCTGGCTAAAAACATTCTAGATGCTCGTTTAAAAAGAAAACGCCAGATAGAATTTACATGATGACATTCTAGTCTGGCACATTGATTATTATGTATGGGGTGACTATAAAAAGGACTGTTATTTTTCTTCCTGATTATAATAGCTTTCTTTTTTCTCACAGACTCCGACTTTTTTCTTGTTTTGTTTTAATATTTCATCTGGAAGATTGTGTGATCTTGGGAGTGGAAAAGTACTTTGTAGTTGGAAACATCCCAAAGGAGTAAAACCAGCCATGCCTTGGCAAGCTCACAGAGAAGAGAAGCCATAAGCACCCATTGTCTCGAACCTTTTCAGATGACATTTATGCAGCTCAGTCTTAAAGGGATTTTCGCAAACTCTCTGAAGTTCCCATGCTGGCTTGCTCTGGCCACAAGATGCCAAGTTGGTAAACAAGAGCTGAGCAAAAAAAATCAAGAGTAGAATTAAAATTCTATTTACTATTAATTTGTAAAAGCCTTGTTGTAGGCAGCTTACAGTAGAAGATCTTACTCTGGTAGGCTTAACAATGTCCCCTGTTAGGCAGATTCCCTATGCACTAGCACCATGTTAGCCCACTGCATTTCAGCTGCAATTTCTACCACTTGCGTGAGTCCAGTGAGACAGAACACTCACACAACTTACAAAACAATTTTTTTGGGGGGGAGGATGGAGCCTCAATCTGTCACCCAGGCTGGAGTACAGTGGCACGATCTCAGCTCACTGCAACCTCTGCCTCCCGGGTTCAAGCGATTCTCCTGCCTCAGCCTCCCGAGTAACTGGGATTACAGGCACCTGCCACCACCCCGCCGCCTGGCTAATTTTTATATTTTTAGTAGAGACTGGGTTTCGCCATGTTGACCAGGGTGGTCTTGAACTCCTGACCTCAAGTGATCCACCCGCCTCACCCTCCCAAAGTGCTGGGATTACGGGCGTGAGCCACTGTACCTGGCCACAAAACAACTTTATTATTGACAGATAGGCAGCAAGGGATGGCAGAAGCCTAGGATTCATGGAGAGCCAGTCCCCTGAGGCTCAGGAGAGCTTCCTGGGGTGGATGGAACCCACTTGCACCACAGCTGAGGGACCTTGGAAAGGAGGCTGTCCTGGGTTTTAAACCTTGGGAGTCATGAGACTTGTTGGGCTAAGGAGTGAAGGGCATCTTGTTCAAGGAGGAACAGAAACAGAGCCTGGGCTGTTGTGCTGGTTCCTCTCTATCTGAGGGTATTGCGTTCTCAGCACATTCTACAATCGTTCTTGAGAACTAGAAGTGAGAAAGAGGGAGGAACTGAATTGGTCCAAGGCCACCCGGACAATGGTCATGCACCCCTCTTCCCCCAAAGATACTCACAGCCTCATCCCAGCAACCTGTGAATTCATGTCACCTTACATGGTAGGAAAGGCTTTGCAGATGCGGTTAAATTAAGGATCTTAAGATGAGGAGGTTACCCTGGATTAAGTAAGTGGGGCCAGTGTAATCACAAGAGTCCTTATAAGAAGAAGACAGGAGGCCGGGTGCGGTGGCTCACACCTGTAATCGCAGCACTTTGGGAGGCCAAGGTGGGTAGATCACCTGTGGTCAGGAGTTCCAGACCATCCTGGTCAACATTTGAGACCCTGTCTCTACTAAAAAAATTACTAGTTTTTGAGACAGGATCTCACTTTGTCGCCAAATTAACCAGGCTTGGTGGCACCTGTCGTCCCAGCTACTCGGGAGGCTGAGGCAGGAGAATCACTTGAACTGGGGAGGCGGAGGTTGCAGTGAACCAAGATCGTGCCACTGCACTCCAGCTTGGGTGATGGAGTGAGACTCTGTCTCAAAAGGAGACAGGAGGATCAGAGCAGAGAGGAGAGATGAAGGTGGAATCGATGTTGGAGTGATGTGCTTGGAAGGTGGAGGAAGGGGCCATAGGTCAAGAAACATGGGTGGCCTCTAGATGTTGGAACAGGCAAAAAAGGAAATTCTCCCCAAGAGCCTCTGGAAGAAAACCCACTTTGGACTTCTGAGATAAACAAATTTGTGTTAAGGCAAAAAAGCAAAAGGCATTGTTGTAGCTCTTTCCTCTGGCCCAGAAAATATAGAATAAAGTCAGTGAGGCAAAGAACAAGACAGCAAGAAAGTCTGGACTCCACAGAGGGTGAATGGCCTGTTTTGCCGGGCGCAGTGGCCCATGCCTGTAATCCCAGCACTTTGGGAGGCCAAGGCAGGAGGATCAGTTGAGCCCAGGAGTTCAAGACCAGCCCAGGCAACAAAATGAGATAAAAATGAAAAAATCAAATAGGTATGATGGCACGTGCCTGTAGTCCCAGCTACTCGGAAGGTTGAGGTGGGAGAATCGCTTGAGCCTAGGAGTTTGAGGCTGCAGTGAGCTGTCACTGTGCCACTGTAATCCAGCCTGGGCGACAGAGCGAGGCCCTGTCTCTAAAAATAAAAACAAAATTACATTAAGTTAAATTTAATTTCATTTAAAATTCAGTTTCTTAGTCACAGAAGGCACATTTCAAGTTCTTCATTATCAGTGTCAGCTGGACACAGTGGTACATGCCTGTAATCACAGCACTCAGGGAGACTGAGGCAGGAGGATCACTTGAGCTCAGAAGTCTGAGCAAGATCAGCCTAGGCATCATGGCAACCCCATTTCTACAAAAAAATACAAAAAAAATTAGTCAGATATGGTGGCATGCAGCCGTAGTCCCAGCTACTTGGGAGGCTGAGGTGGGAGGATCACTTGAGCCCTGGAGGTCGAGGTTGCAGTGAGCCATGATTGCTCCACTGCACACTAGCCTGGGTGACAAAGTGAGATCCTGTCTCAAAAACTAATAATAATCGTGGCTACCATATCTGGATAGCACACATACAAAATATTTCCAAATATTCTACTGGAAAGTTCTACTGGACGGTGCTGCTTTGGAAGGCAAAACCAAGATGTGAAGTGATTCTGACTTAGTAGAGATCACAAGACAAGCCAGTGGAAATGGAGGGAAACATTTTCCATACACAACCCCAGAATATTAAATAATGGCTGGGTGGTGGAGGGCCGGGGACGGGGTGTGGCAATATCCTTCAACTTTGGCTGGTTTCTTTGGACGTCTGTATTTGGGCATGTGCCTGCCATTCCAGGTCCTCTCCTGACATCCTGATTCTTGAAGCCTCCTTCTGCACAGCTTCCTTCTACTGCAGAATGCAGAGGCAACCAGCTTTTTTTTTTTTTTTTTTTTGAGACAGTCTTGCCGCTGTCACCCAGGCTGGAATGCAGTGATGTGATCACAGCTCACTGGAGCCTCGAACTCCTGGACTCAAGTGATCCTCCCTGCTCAGGCTCCCCAATAGCTGGAACTACAAGCACGTGTTACCACACCCAAATAACTTTTTTTTTCTTCTTCTTTTTTATGAGACAGAGTTTCAGTCTGTCGCCCAGGCTGGAGTACAGTGGCACGATCCTGGCTCACTGCAAGTTCCGCCTCCCGGGTTCACGCCATTCTCCTGCCTCAGCCTCCCGAGTAGCTGGGAATACAGGCACCCGCCACCGTGCCCGGCTAATTTTTGTTTGTTTGTTTGTATTTTTAGTAGAGATGGGGTTTCACCATGTTTGCCAGGATGGTCTTGATCTCCTGACCTCGTGATCCTCCCTCCTTGGCCTCCCAAAGTGCTGGGATTACAGGTGTGAGCCACTGCATCCAGCCCCAAATCACTTTTTAAACATTTTTTGTAGAGATGAGGACTCAGGATATCGCCCAGGCTCCGACTTTGTTTTTGAAGTTGCCCAACCTTCTGATAATCTGATGCAAGTATCATGACCAGCTGCTGCCGCACCCACTCCACTTCTCTCTGAATTAAACAAGGAACTGGGAAGAAATCTGGAAGAGATGACTGTAGTTATGCCTTTGCTTTTAGACAGAGTCATTTATCCACTTCCAAAAGCAAATCAAGTTCAAATGAATCTGTTTTCTAGGAAAACGTGAGTAGATAGAGCCCCAGAGCCTCAGTTTTGTGTGGGTGAACCAAAGACCTTTCAGCCAGGCCGGGCGCAGTGGGTCACGCCTATAATCCCAGCACTTTGGGAGGCTGAGACGGGCTGATCGCTTGTAGTCAAGAGTTCGAGACCAGCCTGGCCAACACGGTAAAACCTCATCTCTACTAAAAATACAAAAAGTAGGGAGGCCAAGGCGGGCGGATCATGAGGTCAGGAGATCGAGACCATCCTGGCTAACACAGTGAAACCCCATCTCTACTAAAAATGCAAAACATTAGCTGGGTGTGGTAGTACGCACCTGTAGTCCCAGCTACTTGGGAGGCTGAGGCAGGAGAATCGCTTGAACCTGGTAGGTGGAGGTTGCAGTGAGCCAATATCGTGCCACTGCACTCCAGCCTAGGCAACAGAGTGAGACTGTGTATAAAAAAAAAAAAATTATCTGGGCATGGTGGCAGGCACCTGTAATTCCAGCTACTCAGGAGGCTGAGGTGGGAGAATCACTTGAACCCAGGATGTGGACTGGGACGCAGAGGTTGCAGTGAGCTGAGATCAAGCCACTGCACTCCAGCCTGGACAACAGAGCGAAAACAAAAACCAAAAGACATTTCAGCAATATCTCTAGAGTGCCTATGACCCTCTGAGGGACCCATCACTGCTAACATTGATTGGGGTGATGTGGTGTTCCAGGCGTGATGCTGTCTACTTGCCATACTTCATTTCATAATAGCCTCTGAAGGCATTACTATTAACTTCTCTTTACAAGTGAGGAGGCAACTAGAGGTTAAACGCCTTTTCAAGCTCACACAGCTTACATCTCACAGAACCAAGATTTATCTCCTGCTCATCTGACTCTGGGGAACTATATCTTGATTATGTCTCTAGCACAGCATTTATTATTGGGTTTTGATTTATTTACTGTCTTTCTCTCCTTGAAGATAGGGCACTTTTCAAGGACAGGGTCGGTGCCATGCAAGGTCATGCAAGTGCCATGCAAGACCATGTTCTTGGCCATGCAAGGACAAGGTCAGTGCCTCTATCTTCCTGGGCCCAAATGATCCTCCTACCTTAGCCTCCAGAGTAGCTGGAGCTACAGGCGCATACTACCACGCTCAGCTCATTTTCGTATTTTTTGTAGAGATAGTGTCTCGTTCTGTTGCCAAGGTTGGTCTGGTCTTGAACTCCTGGGCTCAAGCGATCTGCTTGCCTCCCAAAGTGCTGGGATTACAGGCGTGAGTCACTGCACCCGGCCTCCGTTCCTAAAGTTGAGCTCCGCAACCACTGAATGTTTTCCCTCTCACCTTGGAAGTATGAAAGTGTAAGAAATACCCTTTCCCTGTGTCAAGTGACCAGGGCATGGACATGGGACTTGGCTTGGCCAGTCACTTTCTCCTTCCTGAGGCACAGAATCTTGAGCAAGTGCCCCAAAGACCAACAGTTGGGCATCATTCACAGGGATGGTGGTGTCCAGCAGTGGTACCTTGTGGTGGCATTGGTAGTAGCATCCTGACCAAATGGCTTCTACTGAAAAATAGTGGTTATCTTCCTGTTCCCTAGCCCTCTGCCATAGTCCTGTTTCCTGATCATTTTCCAAACCCTTGCCTCCCATCTGCTTCTTCCAGAATATACCCTTTCTGTGTAGAGTTGTTTTCTGCAGCTTGAAACCAAGAATTATGACTAACATAGTCATCTTTGCATACCCAAAGGATGGGGTGGTGCATTAGTAAATGCTTGTTGAAGGAATAAATAAATGAAAACTTTTAAGTATCAATATACCTTTTGTAGAAGGGATGACTAAAAGGGCGAAATAGG
The DNA here is from genome assembly GCF_007565055.1 of Rhinopithecus roxellana. Taxonomy (NCBI): domain Eukaryota; kingdom Metazoa; phylum Chordata; class Mammalia; order Primates; family Cercopithecidae; genus Rhinopithecus; species Rhinopithecus roxellana. Next base: position 63,364,368 of record NC_044568.1, read on the forward strand.
ATGAGAATGAATATGTTAGAATTGTAGAAAGTGGAGTGGAGAGGAAGTTTCCCATTAAATTTTTCTCCTTTTCACTTGCTAGCTGTGTTTGTAAGAAGCTCTGATAGACAAGGCATGGTGGCTCACAGCTGTAATCTCAGCACTTTGGGAGGCCAAGGCAGATGGACCTCTGGAGCCCAGGAGTTTGAGACCAGCCTGGGCAACATGGCGAAACTCCTTCTCTACAAACAAAACAAAACAAAACAAAACAAACAAAAAAATGACGTTGATTAGCTGGGTGTGGTAGTGTGTGCCTGTGGTCCCAACTACTCAGGGGGCTGAGGTGGGAGGATTGCTTGAGCCCAGGCAGTTAAGGCTACAGTGAGCCAGGATCGCACCACTGCACTCCAGCCTGGGCAACACAGTGAGACCCTGTCTCCAAAAAAAAAAAAAAAAAGCTCTGGTAAATTCAGGGCATGGGAAATGAAATTTCATTCTTAGAAGTCCGATTAAAGAAAGGGATATCCCTCTGTGAAGTGTGAGGTGCAAGCCTTCCACTCTCTCTGGAGCCTCCTATGAATTCCACAGCAAGTCCTTCCACAACTGCTTTTTCAAGCATGGTAACCCTGTCCCTGTCCAGATCATTAGTCATTCAGCACTCAGGGTGACATGCCTGCAGGAACCTGCTCCATGTCCCTGCTTCTGGCAACATGGATGAAGAGCAAGGATTAGTGGGGTCTGTCTTTCATGACTCACACCAAGAGATGAAGAAGGGTAAATCCTGGGTCAGGGCATCAGCAAGATGTGTTTATGAAGTTAAGCTTCATTAATTCAGCACTGTGATAATCCAGAAGAAATCCAAGTAGACATTTGACTTGACACAAAATACAAATCAGTGAGTGAACAGTGTGAGCAAGAATGCAGGAATATCATTGAAACCTACACAGAAACAAAAGATTTACCTCTCTGAAAATGTACCACAGTAGCTCATTATAAATTATTCTTACGCATTCCAAGAAGTTGTTCTTCCTTAAATAATTATTTGGCGGTCTAAACCAAGCTGGACTTTCTTAGTTTGGCTCTACACACTATTTGTTTATACTTGCATCAGACCCGAGCTCAGTGACTGATACCTGTAATTCCAACACTTTGGGAGGCCAAGGTGGGGGGATTGCTTCGGCCCAGGAGTTCAAGACCAACCTGGGCAACATGGTGAAACCCCATCTCTATGAAAATTAGCCAGGTGTGGTGGCTCACACTTGTAATCCCAGCACTTTGGGAGGCTGAGGCGGGCAGATCACTTGAGCCCAAGAGTTGGAGACCAGCCTGGGAAACATGACAAAACTTCATTTCTACAAAAAAATTAGCAAGCTGTGGTGGTGTGTGCCTGTAGTCCCAGCTAGTCAGGAGGCTGAAGTGGGAGGATCACCTGAGGCCAGGAAGTTGAGGCTGCAGTGAGCTGTGATTGTGCCATTGTACTCCAGCCTGGGCAACAGAGCAAGACCCTGTCTCAAAAAATTAAATGAAATAATTTAAAAAATAACATTAAGAAATATGCTTGCATCAGTTGTGAGTCCTAGAAGACAGGAGATACACTCAAGACTCTGCCTGCTGTTCATTCTCTTGATTAGAGAGAGACGCAGAGATAGAGACAATAGAATCCACCGCACTTTTGCCCTTTGAACAAACTCCAAACTCCCTGGCTTAGCTAACAAGGCTGGGTCTGACTTATTAGGATGTTGCCCAAATCTCCTACTTATCATCTCACACTGCACGTTCGCTTCCCCAAGACCCTTGGTCTGTTTACTCAAACACGTCTCCATTACTGCCTTTGTTTGTGTTAAATAGATATTTTCTAATGTGCCATTTCTTTTTTTTTTTGAGACGGAGTCTCACTCTGTTGCCCAGGCTGGAGTGCAGTGGCCAGATCTCAGCTCACTGCAAGCTCTGCCTCCTGAGTTCACACCATTCTCCTGCCCCAGCCTCCCGAGTAGCTGGGACTACAGGCGTCCGCCACCTCCCCGGCTAGTTTTTTTGTATTTTTTAGTAGAGACAGGGTTTCACCGTTAGCCAGGATGGTCTCGATCTCCTGACCTCATGATCCGCCCGTCTCGGCCTCCCAAAGTGCTGGGATTACAGGCTTGAGCCACCTGCGCCCGGCCCTAATGTGCCATTTCAATTCCTTTGTCACTTCTATATGTTTTGAGTTGGTTGCCATGGTAATTATGAACATCTTATAGGAATCTAGTTCTGATTAATACATCTTTATGTCAGTATTACACAAAACCTTTATTCTCCCCTTCCTCCTTGGTGTTATTATTGTCTTACAGATTATATCTTTATAGATTATATGGACATTAACACTGATTTATAATTTTACTTTATGCAGTTGCCTTTTAAATCAGCTAGGAGATAAAAGCGTTACAACAAAAATACATTAATACTGTCTTTTATGTTTACCTATGCAGTTATCTTTACAAATGCCCTTTATTTCTTCATATGAATTCAAGTTACTACTGTCTAGAGTCTTCTCATTTCAGGCTAAAAGACTCTCTCTTTTTTTTTTTTTTTTTTTGAGACGGAGTCTCGCTCTGTCGCCCAGGCTGGAGTGCAGTGGCCGGATCTCAGCTCACTGCAAGCTCCGCCTCCCGGGTTTACGCCACTCTCCTGCCTCAGCCTCCTGAGTAGCTGGGACTACAGGCGCCCGCCAGGTCGCCCGGCTAGTTTTTTGTATTTTTAGTAGAGACGGGGTTTCACCGTGTTAGCCAGGATGGTCTTGATCTCCTGACCTCGTGATCCGCCCGTCTCAGCCTCCCAAAGTGCTGGGACTATAGGCTTGAGCCACCGCGCCCGGCCAAAGACTCTCTTTTAATATTTGTTATATGGCGGGATTGCTAGTAATGAATCCTTTCAGGTTTTGTTTATCTGAGAACATCTTAATTTCTCCTTCTTTTTTTTTTTTTTTAGATGGAGTCTCGCTCTGTTGCCCAGGCTACAGTGCAGTGGTGCGATCTCCACTCACTGTAAGCTCTGCCTCCTGGGTTCATGCCATTCTCCTGCCTCAGCCTCCTGAGTAGCTGGGACTACAGGTGCCTGCCACCTCACCTGGCTAATTTTTTGTATTTTTAGTAGAGATGGGGTTTCACCATCTTAGCCAAGATGGTCTTGATCTCCTGACCTCGTGATCTGCCCACCTCGGCCTCCCAAAGTGCTGGGATTACAAGTGTGAGCCACCAAGTCCAGCTTCTCCTTCATTTTTAAAAGATAGTTTTGTTAGATATAGAATTCTTAGTTGACAATGGTTTGTCTTTTGTCTTCTGGCCTCTGTGGTTTCTAATGAGAAATCAGCTATTAATCTTACAAGGCTCTTGTGAATATAGTTTAATTAGATCCCATTTGTCAATTTTGGCTTTTGCTGCCGTTGCTTTTGGTGTTTTAGACATGAAGTCCTTGCCCATGCCTATGTCCTGAATGGTACTACCTAGATTTTCTTCTAGGGTTTTTATGGTATTAGGTCTAACGTTTAAATCTCTAATCCATCTTGAATTAATCTTCGTATAAGGAGTAAGGAAAGGATCCAGTTTCAGCTTTCTACTTATGGCTAGCCAATTTTCCCAGCACCATTTATTAAATAGGGAATCCTTTCCCCATTTCTTGTTTCTCTCAGGTTTGTCATAGATCAGATGGCTGTAGATGTGTGGTATTAGTTCTGAGGACTCTGTTCTGTTCCATTGGTCTATGTCTCTGTTTTGGTACCAGTACCATGCTGTTTTGGTTACTGTAGCCTTGTAGTATAGTTTGAAGTCAGGTAGCGTGACGCCTCCAGCTTTGTCCTTTTGACTTAGGATTGTCTTGGCAATGCGGGCTCTTTTTTGGTTCCATATGAACTTTAAAGCAGTTTTTTCCAATTCTGTGAAGAAACTCATTGGTAGCTTGATGGGGATGGCATTGAATCTATAAATAACCTTGGGCAGTATGGCCATTTTCACGATATTGATTCTTCCTATCCATGAGCATGGTATGTTCTTCCATTTGTTTGTGTCCTCTTTGATTTCACTGAGCAGTGGTTTGTAGTTCTCCTTGAAGAGGTCCTTTACATCCCTTGTAAGTTGGATTCCTAGGTATTTGATTCTCTTTGAAGCAATTGTGAATGGAAGTTCATTCCTGATTTGGCTCTCTGCTTGTCTGTTACTGGTGTATAAGAATGCTTGTGATTTTTGCACATTAATTTTGTATCCTGAGACTTTGCTGATGTTGCTTATCAGCTTAAGGAGATTTTGGGCTGAGACGATGGGGTTTTCTAAATATACAATCATGTCATCTGCAAACAGGGACAATTTAACTTCTTCTTTTCCTAACTGAATACCCTTTATTTCTTTCTCTTGCCTGATTGCCCTAGCCAGAACTTCCAACACTATGTTGAATAGGAGTGGTGAGAGAGGGCATCCCTGTCTTGTGCCAGTTTTCAAAGGGAATTTTTCCAGTTTTTGCCCATTCAGTATGATATTAGCTGTGGGTTTGTCATAAATAGCTCTTATTATTTTGAGGTACGTTCCATCAATACCGAATTTATTGAGCGTTTTTAGCATGAAGGGCTGTTGAATTTTGTCAAAAGCCTTTTCTGCATCTATTGAGATAATCATGTGGTTCTTGTCTTTGGTTCTGTTTATATGCAGGATTACGTTTATTGATTTGCGAATGTTGAACCAGCCTTGCATCCCAGGGATGAAGCCCACTTGATCATGGTGGATAAGCTTTTTGATGTGCTGCTGAATCTGGTTTGCCAGTATTTTATTGAGGATTTTTGCATCGATGTTCATCAGTGATATTGGTCTAAAATTCTCTTTTTTTGTTGTGTCTCTGCCAGGCTTTGGTATCAGGATGATGTTGGCCTCATAAAATGAGTTAGGGAGGATTCCCTCTTTTTCTATTGATTGGAATAGTTTCAGAAGGAATGGTACCAGCTCCTCCTTGTACCTCTGGTAGAATTCAGCTGTGAATCAATCTAGTCCTGGACTTTTTTTGGTGAGTAGGCTATTAATTGTTGCCTCAATTTCAGAGCCTGCTATTGGTCTATTCAGGGATTCAACTTCTTCCTGGTTTAGTCTTGGGAGAGTGTAAGTGTCCAGGAAATTATCCATTTCTTCTAGATTTTCTAGTTGATTTGCATAGAGGTGTTTATAGTATTCTCTGATGGTAGTTTGTATTTCTGTGGGGTCGGTGGTGATATCCCCTTTATCATTTTTTATTGCGTCTATTTGATTCCTCTCTCTTTTCTTCTTTATTAGTCTTGCTAGCAGTCTGTCAATTTTGTTGATCTTTTCAAAAAACCAACTCCTGGATTCATTGATTTTTTGGAGGGTTTTTTGTGTCTCTATCTCCTTCAGTTCTGCTCTGATCTTAGTTATTTCTTGCCTTCTGCTAGCTTTTGAATGTGTTTGCTCTTGCCTCTCTAGTTCTTTTAATTGTGATGTTAGAGTGTCAATTTTAGATCTTTTCAGCTTTCTCTTGTGGGCATTTAGTGCTATAAATTTCCCTCTACACACCGCTTTAAATGTATCCCAGAGATTCTGGTATGTTGTATCTTTGTTCTCATTGGTTTCAAAGAACATCTTTATTTCTGCTTTCATTTCGTTATGTACCCAGTAGTCATTCAGGAGCAGGTTGTTCAGTTTCCATGTAGTTGAGCGGTTTTGATTGAGTTTCTTAGTCCTGAGTTCTAGTTTGATTGCACTGTGGTCTGAGAGACAGTTTGTTATAATTTCTGTTCTTTTACATTTGCTGAGGAGTGCTTTGCTTCCAATTATGTGGTCAATTTTGGAATAAGTGCGATGTGGTGCTGAGAAGAATGTATATTCTGTTGATTTGGGGTGGAGAGTTCTATAGATGTCTATTAGGTCCGCTTGGTGCAGAGATGAGTTCAATTCCTGGATATCCTTGTTAACTTTCTGTCTCGTTGATCTGTCTAATGTTGACGTGGAGTGTTGAAGTCTCCCATTATTATTGTATGGGAGTCTAAGTCTCTTTGTAAGTCTCTAAGGACTTGCTTTATGAATCTGGGTGCTCCTGTATTGGGTGCATATATATTTAGGATAGTTAGCTCTTCCTGTTGAATTGATCCCTTTACCATTATGTAATGGCCTTCTTTGTCTCTTTTGATCTTTGATGGTTTAAAGTCTGTTTTATCAGAGACTAGGATTGCAACCCCTGCTTTTTTTTGTTCTCCATTTGCTTGGTAGATCTTCCTCCATCCCTTTATTTTGAGCCTGTGTATGTCTCTGCATGTGAGATGGGTCTCCTGAATACAGCAGACTGATGGGTCTTGACTCTTTATCCAGTTTGCCAGTCTGTGTCTTTTAATTGGAGCATTTAGTCCATTAACATTTAAGGTTAATATTGTTATGTGTGAACTTGATCCTGCCATTATGATATTAACTGGTTATTTTGCTCGTTAGTTGATGCAGTTTCTTCCTAGCCTCGATGGTCTTTACATTTTGGCATGTTTTTGCAATGGCTGGTACCGGTTGTTCCTTTCCATGTTTAGGGCTTCCTTCAGGGTCTCTTGTAAGGCAGGCCTGGTGGTGACAAAATCTCTAAGCATTTGCTTATCTGTAAAGGATTTTATTTCTCCTTCACTTATGAAACTTAGTTTGGCTGGATATGAAATTCTGGGTTTAAAATTCTTTTCTTTAAGAACGTTGAATATTGGCCCCCACTCTCTTCTGGCTTGTAGAGTTTCTGCTGAGGGGTCTGCTGTTAGTCTGATGGGCTTCCCTTTGTGGGTAACCCGACCTTTCTCTCTGGCTGCCCTTAAGATTTTTTCCTTCATTTCAACTTTGGTGAATCTGGCAATTATGTGTCTTGGAGTTGCTCTTCTGGAGGAGTATCTTTGTGGCATTCTCTGTATTTCCTGAATTTGAATGTTGGCCTGCCCTACTAGGTTGGGGAAGTTCTCCTGGATGATACCCTGAAGAGTGTTTTCCAACTTAGTTCCATTTTCCCCCTCACTTTCAGGCACCCCAATCAGACGTAGATTTGGTCTTTTTACATAATCCCATACTTCTTGCAGCCTTTGTTCATTTCTTTTTCTTCTTTTTTCTTTTGGTTTCTCTTCTCGCTTCATTTCATTCATTTGATCCTCAATCGCTGATACTCTTTCTTCCAGTTGATTGAGTCGGTTACTGAAGCTTGTGCATTTGTCGCGTATTTCTCGTGTCATGATTTTCATCTCTGTCATTTCGTTTATGACCTTCTCTGCATTAATTAGTCTAGCTGTCAATTCTTCCACTCTTTTTTCAAGAGTTTTAGTTTCTTTGCGCTGGGTATGTAATTCCTCCTTTAGCTCTGAGAAGTTTGATGGACTGAAGCCTTCTTCTCTCATCTCGTCAAAGTCATTCTCTGACCAGCTTTGATCCGTTGCTGGCGATGGGCTGCGCTCCTTTGCAGGGGGAGATACGCTCTTATTTTTTGAATTTCCAGCTTTTCTGCCCTGCTTTTTCCCCATCTTTGTGGTTTTATCTGTCTCTGGTCTTTGATGATGGTGACGTACTGATGGGGTTTTGGTATAGGTGTCCTTCCTGTTTGATAGTTTTCCTTCTGACAGTCAGGACCCTCAGGTATAGGTCTGTTGGAGATTGCTTGAGGTCCATTCCAGACCCTGTTTGCCTGGGTATCAGCAGCAGAGGTTGCCGAAGATAGAATATTGCTGAACAGCGAGTGTACCTGTCTGATTCTTACTTTGGAAGCTTCCTCTCAGGGGTGTACTCCACCCTGTGAGGTGTGGGGTGTCAGACTGCCCCTAGTGGGGGATGTCTCCCAGTTAGGCTACTCAGGGGTCAGGGACCCACTTGAGCAGGCAGTCTGTCCGTTCTCAGATCTCAACCTCCGTGTTGGGAGATCCACTGCTCTCTTCAAAGCTGTCAGACAGAGTCGTTCGCGTCTGCACAGGCCTCTGCTGCTTCCCCTGTTGTTTTTTAGCTGTGCCCTGTCCCCAGAGGTGGAGTCTACAGAGACAGGCAGGTTTCCTTGAGCTGCTGTGAGCTCCACCCAGTTCGAGCTTCCCAGCAGCTTTGTTTCCCTACTTAAGCCTCAGCAATGGCGGGCGCCCCTCCCCCAGCCTCGCTGCTGCCTTGCGGTTAGATCGCCGCAGACTGCTGTGTTAGCAATGAGGGAGGCTCTGTGGGCGTGGGACCCTCCCAGCCAGGTGTGGGATATATTCTCCTGGTGTGCCCGTTTGCTTAAAGTGCAGTATTGGGGTGGGAATTACCCGATTTTCCAGGTGTTGTGTGTTTCAGTTCCCCTGGCTAGGAAAAGGGATTCCCTTCCCCCTTGCGCTTCCCAGGTGAGGCAATGCCTCGCCCTGCTTCAGCTCTCGCTGGTCAGACTGCAGCAGCTGACCAGCACCGATTGTCCGGCACTCCCTAGTGAGATGACCCCAGTACCTCAGTTGAAAATGCAGAAATCACCGGTCTTCTGTGTCACTCGCGCTGGGAGTTGGAGACTGGAGCTGTTCCTATTCGGCCATCTTGCTCCGCTGAGAGTCTCTTGTGAATATAAACAGTCAATTTTCTCTTGCTACTTTTGAGATTCTCTCTTTGACTTTCAACAATGTGATTATGATGTGTCTTGGTGTGGTTCTCTTTCTATTTATTCTACTTGGAGTTTGTTGGGCTCGGATATGTAAATTTAAAAAACTGGGGAGTTTTCAGCTATTCTTCAGAAAAGCTATTTTTAAGACAAGGTCTTACTGTCACCCAGGCTGGAGTGCAGTGGTGCCATCTTGGTTTACTGCAATCTTCGCTTCCTGAGCTCAAGCAATCCTCCCACCTCAGTCTTCCAAGTAGCTGGGACCCCAAATGTACACTACCACATCCAGCTAATTTTTGTATTTTGTTTTTAGAGATGAGGTTTTGCCATGTTGCCCAGGCTGCAATATTCTTTTTGTTCCTTTGTATCCTTTTTTTCTGGGTCTTATTATGTGTTTGTTGGGATTGTTCTACAGGTCCCTGAGGCTCTGCTCATTTTTCTTTCCATTCATTTTTCTTGCTTGTCCTCAGGCTGGATAGTCTCAATTGATCTGTCTTCAGGTTGTCTGATTCTTTCTTCTGACTACTCAAATCTGCTGTTGAGCTCCTCTAGTAAATTTTTCATTTCAGTTATTGTGCTTTTCCACTTCAGAATTTGTATTTGGTTCTTTTCATAATTCTATCTTTTGATATTATCTATTTGATGAGACATTATTCTCAAACTTTTCTTTAGTTCATTGTAAATACCTTCATTTATTTGAACATATTGAAGGTAACTAATTGGAAATCTTTGGTAAATTAACATCTGGACTTCCTCAGGGGCAGTTTCTATTGATTATTTTTTCTTATGTTTGGATTATACTTTTTTGTTTATGTGTCTCATCTTTAAGTGAAAACTGGATATTTTAAGAAATATAATATGGCAACTCTGGGAATAAGATCTTTCTTCACCCTCCCACCAGATTTTGTTGTTGCTGCTATTTTTTGTTGTTCATTTGTTTAATGACATTTCTAAAGTAATTTTATAAAGTCTGTATTCCTTGGTTGTGTTAGCCACTGAAGTCGCTGTGTGATTTGTTTAGTGGTTAACTAGTGAATGGACAGAGATTTCCTTAAATAAGTGGAATCAATAAGTCTTTGTAAAGGGGCTTTGTGTGCATGTGCTTTCAATAAGCAATGGAGTGTACAATTGACAACTCCACCTTAGCCTTCACTTCCCATTTGTGCAGAGCCTCAAAGTCAGTCAGAAGTGACAGCCTAGGGATTTCTCATGTCATTCTGGAGCATGGACACAACTCTACACATGCGTGGCCTTCTAGATTCCTGGGAATATATCAGAGCTAATCAAAGCTCTGTGAAAATCTCATTCCCAAGCTTTTCCTCTTAAGCCTTTTTGTTAAGTCTGTTGTTTGTCCTTGCTGTTATCCATGATGTCAGGCAGCCATGAAATCAAACAATTGCTTCTAAATGTTATTGACAAATGCACTTAGGGAAAAGGACCCCCTACACTACCCCATGGGGCGAGCTCCAAGTCAGGTGACATAAAGAAAGCTTTGCACGTGGTTTTGCAGGGAAACACTAGATGGATCAAATAATGAGAATTCTCTGGAAAACAGACTTCGAAGGTGCTCCAACCTCAGCCCCTTCTGGTGGCTTCCAGACCACTGGATTTCCTCATGAGTGCAGTCTGTTGGTTGTCAAGGTTACCATGGAGCTGGAGAGAAGGGGTTAGGACTGGAATAAATAAAAACACACAATGCTTGCTAGCTGTTCTTACCAAGAGCCATTTTTCTTGAGTAAATGCTTCCTGGATTCCTGAAACCATGTGGTTAATGTCTAGAATTCCAAAAAAAGTTGATCCTGATTATTTTTGCCGGTTTTCTCACTGCCCTGTGGAGAACAGAATTTTTGGAAGTTCTGTAGATTCTTGGGCCCCACCCCAAATATACTGAATCAACTTTCCAGAGGGTTAGAGTGAAAATCTGCTGTTTTATAAGCATCCAAGTGATTTGCACCAAACCCTAAAATTTGAGAAACTGCTACTTAGGGTCATTGTTTGGTCACCACATTTAAAAAGTCAACCTTACTGAGCCAGCAAAACAACAGAATTTACATGATACCAGAAATTGTAAGGCTTTTAGAATCTGCAGACAAAGATCACATCACTTTTTTCCTTGCTTTCTCTACCCCTTCCCAGAGCAAACAGAAAACATGCTAATCTTAGAAATCCCATGTCCAGATAGTGTAGAAATTGCCACAAGAGCTTGGGGTCCTTGCTTTCCTTAGACTACCTCTGAATGACGCTGCTTGTAGCTAGTTCTATAGCACCCTGCAAGCTACTGGAGAAGGTTGAAGGTAATGCATTTTGGCACATCTAAGCCAAAAATTCAGAACCATTTAAATCACATTGCAAAACATGGATAGAAGTCGAAGCAGCCATTTCCTGTTCTGATCTCTGCTTGAAAAACGACAGCCTGCATAACTGGAAATCATAAATCAATATGAAAGTAAATTACAACCTTTTAACTTCTGAACTAAAAGTGGATAGATGGATGCAATCAAGCTCACCCCTGACTTCTTAAAAACATTTAAGCAGTCAATGATGTTGTGGTGGTGAGAATTCAGTTGGCCAAAAGGCATGCATATTTAGAGCTAAATCTTTATTAACTCAGCCTGATAGAATGTACAGATAGGCTTCTATTTCAAAATGCCCTGTAATAGGAACCTGCTTTAGAAGGTGCATGTAGGGCTTTAGGGAGACCATGTGGAGGCTGTTTGTGGAGACAGATTCTGCCTAAGGCTTCCTGGCTTGGCTACCTCACTCAGTGGCTATGCAGCTTTGGGCTAGTTTCCTAGTATCTTTAATACTCAGTGTCTTCATGGGGAAAGTGAGTGTCACAATGGTGTTTATTTACAGGACTGCTGGGAAGATTAAACACAATAATCCAAGCGAACCCTTTAGCGGATCACCTAGGGTAGCAGAAGCATGAGGCAGGCGGAGCAGGCTGATTCTAATCGTTTGTGTCACAGGGATGTGGGTATAAAAGGCTCAGCATAATAACTACTGTATGATTCAGATGCCCTAAATCTGTGCTGCTCAATATGGTAGCCACATGTGGCTACTGAGCATTAGAAATGTGGCTTATCTGGATTGAGATGTGCTGTAAGCATAAAAGAAAACATACAGTGGGTTCTAAAGACTTACTACATTTAAGGCCGGTCGTGGTGGCTCATGCCTGTAATCCCAGCACTTTGGGAGGCCGAAGCGGGTGGATCACCTGAGGTCAGGAGTTTGAGACCAGCCTGACCAACATGGCAAAACCCCGTTTCTGCTAAAAAATACAAAAATTAGCCTGGCGTGATGGATTTGGCCTGTGATCCCAGCTACTCAGGAGGCTGAGGTAGGAGAATCGCTTGAACTTGGGAGGTGGAGGTTGCAGTGAGCTGAGATCGTGCCACTGCACTCCAGCCTGGGCAACAGTGAGACTCCATCTCAAGGAAAAAAAAAAAAAAAGTCTTCATTAAAAAAAAATAAAATGTCTCACCATGATCTCAGGCAGCCATGAAATCAAACAATTGCTCCTTAATGTTATTGACAAACGCACTTGGGGAAAAGGCTCCCCCTACCCTAGCCCATAGGGTGAGCTCCAAGTCAGGTGAAATAAAGTTTCTATATTGATTACATATTGCCTTCATCATATTTGGAGTATGTTGGGTTAAATGAAATAAAGTATTAAAATTAATTTCACCTGTCTTCTTACCTTTTTAAATGTAGTTACAAGAAAATTTAAATTTCTATGGGTGGCTTGTGTTTTGTGGCTCCCACCTAATTTCTGGTACAATATACTTTATTAGATTTACATGCAACCAATTTATTGAATGTCTGCTATGAATCAGGCCATGTGGAGGTGGTCTAACAGGGGAATGTGTCACGTGCCACAGGGGTACACAGAAGGAAAGGCTGGTCCCAGGCATCAGGGAGGTCTTCATGGAGGAGGTGATGTCTGAGCTGGGTCCTTGTCTCTCCGGAGATCAGCAGGAAATTCAAAGGTGCTGATTTGCTGTGGGTTTGCTCCCTTCGGAATGTTCAATCACATTTCAGAGGCATGGAAGACACCATGAACTTCCATACCCTACAAAAACCCAATAGCCAGACAAGCCCAGCAAAGGGCCAGGTCAATGTCAGGGTTTGATACTTGAGCCTTCATCTTACCATTGGGCCTCATGTACTTGTTTGTCCAGTTAGTGAGGAGTGGATAAGCATTGCTGGAATTTTTTTTTTTTTTTTTCCTTGTGAGAACATCCAAGTATAGTAATGATTTTTAAAAATACAGTGCCAAGTGAAGCCAAGTAAAGGTTTAGGAAGTCAGTGCTCAGCTTCTGCTATGATAATCTTGAGGTCTAGGGCACTTTGAGGCCCTGTGTCAGGCGCAGTGGCTCACACCTGTAATCCCAACACTTTGGGAAGCCAGTGCAAGTGGATCGCTTGAGCCCAGGAGTTTAAGAGCAGCCTGTAATACCTCATTTCTACAAAAAAAAAAAAAAAAAAAAAAAATTAGCCAAGTGTTGTGGTGTGTGCCTGTGGTCCCTGCTACTCAGGAGGCTGAGAGGGGAGGAGCACTTAAGCTGGGGAAGTAGAGGCTACAGTGAGCCATGATCACGCCACTGCACACCAGCCTTGGCAGCAGAGCGGTATTCTGTCTCGAAAAAGAAGAAAAGGCCCTGCTAACTCGCCAATTTTCCGTCTTTCAAAAACAAAAACAGTTGAAAGTTTGGAGTTGTTTCAAAAACAACGTCATGAGTGGGATATTCAATGACTCTGTGTTCAGGGAGTCCTACCATGTTGAAGATGCTAGAAGAGAGGCAATTCTTTGTTCATTTCTACCAGGCGTGGCTGCATGAGCAATAGAGGGTGCAAGAAGATACTGTGAATGTTTTTCTGCTTTTTAAAAATTTATTATTACTTCTCGGCGCTTTTGGCTAAGGTGAAGTACAGTATCTGTTCTTACCACTTTACAAATTTATTTAAAAAATTTTTAAATTTAATTTTTAATTTTAAAGTTATCTGTTTATTTATTATGACACCAGGCTATGAGACTGGCTAATTTTTGTATTTTTGGTAGAAGTGGAGTTTCACTATGTTGCCCAGACTGGTCTCAAACTCCTGGGCTCAAGCGATTGACCTGCCTCAGTCTCCCGAAGTGCTGGGATACAGGTGGGAAGCCACCATGCCTGGGCTGTCATTTGTTTTTCTAATAATAGCTTTATTCTTCACATGTCCGATGACTTACCCATTTAAAATATACCATTCGATGGCTTGCAACCTGTTCACAAAGTTGTACAGCTATTACCACAATCAATTTTAGAACATTTTCATCACCCCAAAGAAACCCCGTACTATGTAGCCATCACGCCTAGTAGCGGATTGAATTGTGGCCCCCTAAATCTTTGTCCACGTGGAATCTTAGAATGTGACCTTATTTCGAATAAGGGTCTTTGCAGATGTAATTAAGGTAAGGAGCTTGAGACGAGATCATCCTGGATTAGGGTGGACCCTAAATGCAATGACAGGTGTCTTTATAAAAGACAGAAAAGAAAACGCAGAGACATAGACAGAAGGCAACATGAAAACAGAAGCTGAGGTGAGACTTATGAAACCCAAGGCATGCGGCACGAAGGGTTGCTAGCATTTTACAGATAAATAGCAGTCCCCGCTTATCTGCAGGAGGTACGTTCCAAGAACCCCAGTGGATGCCTGGAACCATGAATAGTACTGGACCCTACATACACCGTGTTTTTCTTATCTGTATATATCTATGATAAGGTTTACTTTATAAATTAGGCACACAAAGAGACTGATGACAATAAAAGTAAAATACAACAATTATAACAATACACTGTAATAAACTTAGAGTGAGTGTGGTCTCTCGCCTCGCTCTCAAAATATGCTCTTGTACTGTACTCACCTATTTTTGGACCATGGTTGACCATGGGTAACTGAAACTGCAGAAAGCGAAACCACAGATAAGGGGGCGCTACTGTGCCATGTTTTGTTTCTCCTTTCATTGGTTGATGGACATCTGGGTTGCTTGCACTTTTTGGTTATTATATATAATGCTGCTATGAACATTTACGGGTAAGTTTTGGTGTGGACATACATTTTCATTTCTTTTGGGGACACCTAGGAGTAGAATTGCTGGATCCTATGGTAACCCTATGCTTAACATTTTAAGGAACTTCTAGCTGTTTTCCAAAAGGGCTGTACCATTTGACATTCCCACCAGCAGCGTAAGAGGTGCCCATTTCCCCATATCCTTACCAACACTTGTTATTATCTGTCTTTTTATTAGAACTATATCCAGGCTGGGTGTTGTGGCTCATGCCTGTAATCTCAGCACTCTGGGAAGCTGAGGTGAGAGGATCGCTTGAGCGATCACCACAAGCCTCTAAGGCATACACAGCCTTTTATCCACACAAGAAATCTCCTTAGGTACATATAGCCTTTGTGCCACATCACACATGTCCTCGTGTATAACCTCCTCCTGTGTCTCCATTAGAAGTCTTGCTGGGAATAAACAGCTTTCTACTCCACTCCACAAGTTGTCTTAAGTCTACATACCTCGGTGTGTATGTCACGACCCCTCGCAGGTATATACCTCCTTCTTGGTCCACATCCAGTGTCCACACCACGAGCCCTCACAGCTATATACCACCTTCTTGGTCCGCACCACAAGCCCTCGCAGGCATATACTGCCTTCTTGGTCCACATCCAGTGTCCACACCAGAAGTCCTTTGAAGTTCACACAGCCTTGTTTTTTAAACTCCCAAGTCCCTGGTACTCTTGAATGACACAGCCTTCTGTGTCCTCTGTCCACATCACAAGTCCCCTCAGGAACACATGATTTTCAGTGTCTGCACCACAAGTCACATCACATATGGACAGCTTTGTTTTTTTTTTTTTTTTTGATGGAGTCTCACTCTGTCACCAGGCTGGAGGGCGGTGGCGCCATCTCGGCTCACTGCAAGCTCCGCCTCCCGGGTTCAAGTGATTCTCCTGCCTCAGCCTCCCAAGTAGCTGGGGTTACAGGTGCCCGCCACCAAGCCCAGCTTATTTTTATATTTTTATTAGGACGGGGTTTCCTCATGTTGGCCAGGATGGTCTTGATCTCCTGACCTCGTGATCCGCCTGCCTTAGCCTCCCAAAGTGCTGGGATTACAGGCGTGAGCCACCACGCCCGGCCAAGTCATATCACATATGGACAGCTTTCTACTTTCACAACCACAAGTCCTTTTAGGGACACACAGCCTCCTACCTCCACTCCAGAAGTTCCCTCAGGGATCCAAGGGCACCTCCGCCCACACCGCAAGTCCTCCTGTCTTCTGTCACAGGCTGTCTTCTGTGGCCACAGCACAAGTGTCTCCCCTCCACTCACTAACCATCAATGTCCACACCACCAGTCCCCTAGGGGCTCACAGCCTTCTATGTCCACGCTGTCAGGTCTCCGGGTCACAGACAAACATCATGTCCACATCACAAGTCTCCTTGTGTCTATACAGCCTTCTGGAAACAAATCACATGTTCCCTCAGAAGCACACAGCCTTCCCTGTCCATACCACTGGTCCCCAAGGTTGACACACCCATGCCACACGTCTTCTCAAGTACACAAAGCTTTTCGTGTCCACGCAGTAAGTCTTCTCAAGTACGCACAGGCCTCCATGTCCACACTACAGGTTTCCTCTAGTACTCTTCTTCTTGGTCTCAGGCCTCTGAAAGCACTGCCCTAGACAATCAGTCATCTCATATTTACAAAAATCAGGATGATTCAAGTTCACTGTGCTAGTGCATCAGTCAACACGGGCTGATATTCTCATGAAGTATATATTTTTTTCTTTCTTTTATTTATTTATTTTTTTGAGACAGTCTCACTCTGTCACCCAGGGTGGAGTAAGGAGTACTTTGGTGCAATCTTGGATCACTGCGACCTACGCTTCCTGGGTTCAAGCAATTCTTGTGCCTCAGCCTCCAGAGTAGCTGGGCCTACAGGTGCATGCTAATTTTTTGTATTTTTAGTAGAGACAAGGTTTTACCATGTTGGCCAGGCTGGTCTCGAACTCCTGACCTCAAGTAACCCACCCACCTTGGCCTCCTAAAGTGCTGGGATTACAGGTGTGAGCCACTGTGCCTGGCCTTTATTTTTTCTGGACATTTTTTTTCTACATCCAAGTCACTGATTCTCATGGCTTTTTTTTTTTTTTTTTAAATATCTGGGGATTATTCAACTATTTGTGAAGTATAAGCTGGCTTATTCAAGCAAGCTTCATAAGTGATTTGTAATCTTTTTTTTTTTTTTTTTTTTTTTTTTTGAGGCAGAGTCTCGCTCTGTCGCCCAGGCTGGAGTGCAGTGACGCAATCTCGGCTCACTGCAAGATCCGCCTCCCGGGTTCACGCCATTCTCCTGCCTCAGCCTCCTGAGTAGCTGGGACTACAGGCGCCCGCTACCGCGCCCGGCTAATTTTTTGTATTTTTAATAGAGACGGGGTTTCACCGTGGTCTCGATCTCCTGACCTTGTGATTCGCCCGCCTCGGCCTCCCAAAGTGCTGGGATTACAGGCGTGAGCCACCCCGCCCGGCCGTGATTTGTAATCTTAAGTGGAATTGTGAAATTCTTTCCCTAGCTTGCTATCTTCTTTTTCTTTTCTTTTCTTTTTTTCTTTTTTGAGACAGGTTCTCACTCTGTCACCCAGGCTGGAGTGCAGTGCTACGATCTAAGCTTACTGCAACCTCTGCCTCTGCCTCTCTGGCTTAAGCAATCCTCACACCTCAGCCTCCCAAGTAGCTGGGATCACAGGCACCTGCTACCATGCCCGGCTAATATTTGTAATTTTTTGTAGAGACGGGGTTTTGTCATGTTGGCCAGGCTGGTCTCGAACTCCTGGGCTTGAGTGATGCACCCACCTAGGCCTCCCAGAGTGCTGGGATTACAGGCATGAGCCACCACGCCCAGCCACCCCAGCTTTCTTGAGATATAACTGACAAATAAAAATTGTATATATTTATTTAAAGTGTACAACATGATGTTTTGATATTTGTGTACATTGTGACATGATTACCACAGTGAACAGATCTGCCATGTTTGTGTTGGCATGACTTTTCCCCATCACCGCGGACCTGTCAACCCTCTTCGTGAATAGACACTAAGTCCCACACATCCTCATGGAGCAGAGAAAAGAGAAGCTGGATTATGATAAACTGGTCTCCTTTGTCAGTTAACAAAAAGTTACCAGTTTTCTCTAGTCAAACAACATTCTTCCAGCTTGGCAGTGAAAGGAGGAGAGGTGGTCATGCTGTGTAGTCTTTGGGCAGAGTGAGGTCCGAGGGAGTCATGACAACGGTTAACAGTGAAGCCAGCAGGGCGGGACACATGAGGCTTCCTTACCCATAAGCTGGGGTTTGGGCTTATTCTAACCTCATCATTTGTGTTCAGGGTTGGACTTGAGAGACTACTGGTCTGGAAGCTTCCCCAGGGTTACCAGCTAGCCACAGAACAAACCCTCTCTCTAATCCTCAACCAAACCCAATTCCAAACCTTAAAGCCAGCCTTAGAATAGACTGTTTTCTTAGACTACTCTAGAATAGTGATTCTGCCCAATCCCCCTTTCCCATCCCCTGTCCTGCTCCTTCTGAGCTTGACTGGCTCCTTGAGGCACATTGCCTGGATGAGTCTCCCTAAAGTGTCTGATATTGATAGGATGGAGCAAGGGTAAGCAGGTTTCTTCGTTGCAGTATTTTTCAGGACCTTTAATAGGCATTTTGACTCTCCAGGAGAAGAATAAAATTGCAGTTGCTCAAATTTACTTGGCCATTAAGTTTATTTTTCATCAACATCTCAGAGGACTGGTGTTGGGTGGGACACTGTTATAGGCTGGGTTTTCCAGAGGCAAGACCTGAAATGGTGATTCTTGTGTACATGATTTTTGAGGGAGGGGTCTCTGGAGAAACTTATATAAGGCAGGGAACAAGCCAAGCAATGATGCAAGTTCAGGCTAAGTTTAACCTTAGCCCAATCCCACAGGGAGCATTGGAGTATAATAAACTCTACTACAGGGGTTGCCCCTGTACCCCTGCCCAGATAAGGAGGCTGGGCTGTTATATATCCACCTCCATTAGTCATTGGCCACAGGCTGCCCCCTGAAGATGGTACATAACCTTCCAGGCATCTCCAGGCAAGGCAGCTGTGTCCACCAAGAGCAAGAGAAAGAGGTAGGTGTGAGCAGTGGCAACACCCAGGAGCTAGAGGGCAAGGTGTACCAGCCCAGGAAAGAAGATATGGGCAGGGCACCAGGTCTGCTACAGTCACACTTTGTGAAAAACAACATGGCACCTCAGTCCTGTCTATGGCTTCTCCCCAAGGCTACATGAGAATCAGACTACTCTTTGGACAAATATTCATCTGGCTGTTCTCATGTCACATTTTCATTATCTCTAAGGTAGAGAGAAATTATCTTGGAGATACCTTATCAAGATGAAGAGGATTCAGAGCAATTAGGTAAGATAATGAAATAAAGGGCATCCAGATTGGAAAGGATGAAGTCACATTGTCCCTGTTTGCAGACAACGTAATCTTATATATCGAAAAAACTCTACCAAAAGACTCTTAGAACTGATAAATAAATTCACTAAAGCTGCAGGATGCAAAATCAACACATAAAAACCAGTAGCATTTCTATACACAAATGACAAACTATCTGAAAAATAAATCAAGAAGACAATCCCATTTACAGTAGCTACAAAACTTAAAATATTTAGGAATAAATTTAACCAAGGGAGTGAAAGACATCTACAAGGGAAACTACAAAACACTGATGAAAGAAATTGAAGAGGATAAAAACGGGCAGAAAGACCTCTCCTGCTCATAGATAGAAGAATCATTATTGTTAGAATGACCATACCACTCAAAGCAATCTACAGATTCATGCCATTCTTATTAAAATACCAAAGACATTCTTCAATGAAATAGGAAAAAAAAAATCCTAAAATTTGTATGGAATCACAAAAGACCCCAAATAGCCAAAGCAATCCTGAGCAAAAGGAACAAAACTGGAGGTATCACACTACCAGACTTTAAAACATACTACAAAGCTATAGTAACCAAAACAGCACAATCGTGGCATAAAAATAGACATAAACTAGTGGAACAGGGAATGCAGAAATTAATCCATGTATCTATAGCCAACTGATTTTTGACAAAGGTGCCAAGATCACTCACTGGGGAAAGGACAATCTCTTCAATAAATAGTGCCAGGAAAACTGGATCTCCGTATGCAGAAGAACAAAACTAAACACTCATCTCTCAAGCTATACAAAAATCAACTCAAAGTGGATCAAAGAACTAAAGGTAAGACCCAAAACTATAAAATTACTAGAAGAAAACCTAGGGGAAATGCTTTAGGACATTAGTCTAGGGAAATATTTTATGAATAAGACCTCAAAAACAGAGGCAACAAAAGCAAAAATAAACAAATGGGATTACATCAAACTAAAAAACTTCTGCATAGCAAAGGAAACAATAGAGTGAAAAGAAAACCTACAGAATGGGAGAAGATATTTGCAAACTATTTGTCTGACAGGAGATCATACTCAGAATATACAAGGAATTTAAACATCTCAACAGCAAAAAAATATATATATATATTATATATATATATATATATATTAAAATGGCGATTTGAACAGACTTTTCTCAAAAGAAGACATACAAATGGGCCAACAAATAGATGGAAAAGCTGCTCCACATAACTAATCATCCAGGAAATGCAAATCGAAACCACAGTGGGGTATCATCTCACCCCAGCTAGAATGACTGTTATCAAAAAGACCAAAAAAAAAAAAAAAAAAGAAAATGCTGGCAAGGATGTGGGGAAAAGGGAACTCTTATACACAGCTGGTGAAAATGTAAACCAGTAAGGCCGGGCGCGGTGGCCCATGCCTGTAATCCCAACACTTTGGGAGGCCAAGGCAGTCAGATCACCTGAGGTCAGGAGTTCAAGACCAGCCTGGCCAACATGATGAAAGCCCATCTCTACTAAAAATATAAAAAATTAGCCGGATCTGGTGGCAGGTGCCTGTAATCCTAGCTACTTGGGAGGCTGAGGCAGGAGAATCGCTTGAACCTGGGAGGCGGAGGTTGCAATGAGCTGAGATCACGCCACTGCACTCCAGCCTGGGTGACAGAATGGGACTCCATCTCAAAAAAAAAAAAAAAAAAAAAAAAAAAGAATGTAAACCAGTAAAGCCACTATGGAGAACAGTATGGAGGTTCCTCAAAAAAACCGTAAGTAGAGCTACCATAAGATCCCACAATCCCGCTAGTGGACATTTATCCAGAAGAAAGGAAATCGGTCTATTGCGGAGATCTGCATCCCCATGTTTATTGCAATACTATTCACAATAGCCAAGATATGGAATCAACCTAGGTGTCCATCAACAGATTAATGGATAAAGAAAATGTGGTATATGCACAATGAAATGTTATTCAGCCATAAAAAGAATGAAATCCTGTCATTTGTGGCAACATGGATGGAACTGGAGGACATTATGTTAAGTGAAACAAGCCAGGGACAGAAAGTTAAACACTGCATTTTCTCACTCAACATGGAAGCTAAAAAAACGTTGATCTCATGGAAGTCGAAAGTAAAACAGAGGATACTAGAGGCTGGGAAGTGTGGAGAAAGGGTGGCAAAAGGAGACCTTTGTTAAAGGATACAAAATTACAGCTAGGGCCGGGCGTGGTGGCTCAAGCCTGTAATCCCAGCACTTTGGGAGGCCGAGACGGGCGGATCACGAGGTCAGGAGATCGAGACCATCCTGGCTAACACGGTGAAACCCCGTCTCTACTCAAAAATACAAAAAAAAACTAGCCGGGCGAGGTGGCGGGCGCCTGTAGTCCCAGCTACTCGGGAGGCTGAGGCAGGAGAATGGCGTGAACCCGGGAGGCGGAGCTTGCAGTGAGCTGAGATCCGGCCACTGCACTCCAGCCTGGGCGACAGAGCGAGACTCCGTCTCAATAAATAAATAAATAAATAAATAAATAAATAAATAAATAAACAAAATTACAGCTAGATAGGAGGGAAAGTTCATCAGTTCTCTGAATATACCACTGTAAGATGACTATAGTTAACAAGATTTATGTAGTTTCAAATAGCCAGGAGGATATTGAATATTCCCAACACAAATAAATGATAAATGCTTGAGATGATGGATATGTGGAATATGGAATTATCATAATCTGATCACTACATATTATATGTTTGAAACATCACTATGTACCTCATAAATATGATTATTATGTATTAAAACAAGATGAAGGGGAAACTTCATCTTGAGGTTGCTAGACTATGAAGTCAGGACCCATGTGTGTATATAGAGTAGAGGAAGTTTCTTAGGGAAATGGGCTTTTCAACAAGACCATGAACTTTTTTGGTTTAGAAGGAACAGGTGGAGGAATAGAAAAACTCTCACTGCTCCACAGTCGGGGCAGAGCGGGGTCTGTTAGAGATAGGGGGTCTCGCTTGAATTTCTTGGGTGTGCTACCTCTGGAAGCAGGACAGGCAGTAATGCTTGGAGTTCTTGGGGGTGGGGGACAGGGAGCTAGTGGCTATGTGGCCCTGGCTATCAGAGAGGACAAGAGGATGTGCATTCAGCTAGGGGCGTGGGGCACATTCAGATCAAGATAAAGGGACTCTGGAATTCACATTTCTGCCCTGCCAGCTGGCTCCACCTTGGGTTCTTGGCAGAGTCCAAGCACCACTAAGTGGTGCTAAAGGGAGACTGAAATGCTGGAAGAAGGGAGAAGGGAGCAACTTCATCTTGTTCTGCTCTCCATTCCCGCCAGCAGCACCACAGCACCTGTTCTTTACCCTGAGAGTGACACTTTTTTTTTTTTTTTTTTTTTTTTTTTGAGACAGGGTCTGGCTCTGTCGCCCAGGCTGGAGTGCAGTGGCGCTATGTTGTTATAGCCACCTCCCAGACTCAAGCCATCCTCCCACCTCAGCCTCCCAAGTAGCTGGGATCACAGGCCCAATCTACCGCACCTGGCTAATTTTTGTTTTTGCTTTTTTGTAGAGACAGGGTTGTGTCAAGTTGGCCAGGCTGGTCTTGAACTCCTGGACTCAAACGACCCACCTGCCTCAGCCTCCAACAGTGCTGGGATTAGAGGCATGAGCCATCATGCCTGGCCCTCAGAGTGACACTTTGCATGCTCCCCAAGCCAGCTTGGTCACCCCCATCAGAGACAGCAGCAGCAGCCAGGCAGTGCCCACTCCATAGGGATCTGGGTCCTGGCTCTCAGGACCATCCATCCACCTTCCAAGGCACCAGCACCCGCCTGGCAGTGCCCTCTCCTCGGAAGCCTGAGCTGCGGTTTCCCCAGACTCCCCTATCTATTCCTAGGTTCTAATAAATCCACCTCTCCCCCTTGTTCTCCCGGTCCTTGGGGTGGGAGTTACTTCCTGAAGTTACAATGTCTGTTTTTTGTCCTTTCCTCCAGTATTTGTTAATTCTCTCTATTAAATTCTCTCTGTTGAGATAAACATTGTGGTTGCTGTTTTCCTGAATGAACCATGATTGATATGCTTACTGAACATTTCAAAGCTTCCTGGGGTTCAGTGGGGCCATGGATGGCTTCTGGAGGACTTCGGATCAAATGGGAGAGTCTAGGGCAAAGATCATAAGCAAAAAATGGAGAGGGTCAGGCCAGCCTTGACTGGCTGGGAGAGAGAATCCCATGTGGACTGTGGGAAGCATCTGAAAGGATTACTATCTCTTAAGAGTTATTTTCAACATCAAATCCTCTACAAGACCCCAAAACTCATCTTGTCCCTCCAGCCCCTTCCTAGGCAGCATCCATACAACCCCACCCCTTCACCTGTGGCAGGACACTGTCTCGTCCTCATTTCTGCACACCTGTGTCACTGTTCATCTCCTCCCACCCTCAGGCCTCACAGGACTTATGGTCATCATATGAGACTGGGGTAGCTCAGTGCGGAGGCTGCTGGCGCTTTCTTCATTTGCTGCAACACTATTACCTGGCACACCACCCAGTTACTTCTCTTGATTTGTCTCTGGGTTGCCACAAAGAACTTTCCTTCCAGCAGTTTCCTCATGCATTGCCCCGGGGTTTCTGCAGGCACCCTATCCAGGAATCCTGCTTGACCCAGATTTCAAGATCACCTGGAAGGCTCTGGCAGCCTCTTATTGTAATATCCACTTTCATCAGGGTGTCCACCAGACAAATAGATATTTCCAATTCAGGTGGTAGAAGGGGAAATTGTCATTTAGGGTTCTGTTAATCTAGGATTATGTCCTCTTCTTTCTCACAGACGGCAGGAGTTTCACTCCTAAGCTCCAGAAGTGATTATGAAACATCTTTCAGTTATAGGCAGGGCTGAGTTTGTGGATGTGTGACCTGTGTAAATCACACAGGTCCCTGTGCTTGGTTTAATGTTCTGCTGTCCCCATCTTGAAATTCTTAATCATTTTTGAAGAAAGGGTCCTGCGATTTCATTTTGCCCTGGAATTATGTAGCTGCAAATTATGTAGCTGATCCTGGATATAGGGTATGTGAAATCCCAGCAAAAGGCAATAGAGAACATTTGCATATTGAACTATGAACACAACTTGCCCCACATACTCTTCGCTCTAAACCTTGAACTTCTGCTTGGGACATGAAAATGCTGGGGGAGTACAGCCCCCTGGAGCTGGGTCACTATTAGACATGAGAGTCTCTGGTCCAGGCTCTAGGTAGGACAGCCAGGGCTGTCCCCATCATCTCCAGATTGAAGCATCATTTCTCCCCTACATCCAACTGACTCCTCAACAAGTGTGTGGGGGCCAGGCAGTAACAGGCAGAAGGGGTGGAGCACAGGAACCAGGGCTCACCATGGGCAATCAGCATCTGCCAATGGCTACGACTTCAAAGTCTAATCGATGTCTTGAATTCACATCTCAAAAGCTAAATTCGGGCACTCTCTCCGTTTCTCACCACTTCCACTGTGGCCACCCTAGTCAGAGCTACTGTTGTCTCTTGCCTGGATCAGTTGCCATGGCATCCTGACTAGTCTCCCTCTTCCCATCTTTGCCCCCTTCAGTCCATTCTCAGCACAGCAGCCAGGCCATCCTGTTAAAGCAACCATAATTGACCCCTTCTTTGAGAGTGAAAAGAAATGCTATTGATAATTACAATGGATAATAGGAGTAAGCCAGTCCTGGCCCTGGCAAACCAGAACATGTGATCACCTTGATTAAAACAAAATCAGGCCGGGCGCGGTGGCTCAAGCCTGTAATCCCAGCACTTTGGGAGGCCGAGACGGGCGGATCACGAGGTCAGGAGATCGAGACCATCCTGGCTAACACGGTGAAACCCCGTCTCTACTAAAAATACAAAAAAAAAAAACTAGCCGGGTGAGGTGGCGGGCGCCTGTAGTCCCAGCTACTCGGGAGGCTGAGGCAGGAGAATGGCGTAAACCTGGGAGGCGGAGCTTGCAGTGAGCTGAGATCCGGCCACTGCACTCCAGACCGGGCGACAGAGCAAGACTCCGTCTCAAAAAATAAAATAAAATAAAATAAAATAATATAAAATAAAATAAAATAAATAAATAAAACAAAATCAGATTTCATTCCTCCTCTGCTCAAAACCCTCTTTTAGTCTGTTTTCTGTTGCTGTAACAGAATAACACAGACGGGGTAATCTATAAACAAAAGAAGTATATTTAGCTAACAATTCTGGAGGCTAGGAATTCCAAGGATGTGGTGCCAGCATCTGGTGAGAGCCTTTTACTTTCATCCTAACATGGCAGAAGGCATCACATGGCAAAAGGGCAAAACAAAGCATGTGCAAGAGAGAGCTCACTTTGGTAACAGAGGCATTCTCATGATTACCCAATCCCCTGACAGTGACAACATGAATCCATTCATGAGGGCAGAATCTTCATTAATTCATGAACCCATTCATGAGGGCACAGTTTGTAACACATGGACTTTTGGGAGACACACTCAAACGCCAGTAACTCTATGCCAGGTCCATGTTTCACACAGCATAAAAGCCGAAGTCCTTATAAGAGGATGATTTTCTAGATTGGGTCTCCGGCCACCTCTCTGACCTCATTTACCCTTCACTCCGCCTCAGCTACATGGCTTCCTTCTGGAAGCATGCCAGGCCTATCCACCAGGGCTGCTGCACCAGCTGTTTCCTCTTCTTAAAGTTATTGCATATTTAAATAATAATGGGGCCAGGCACAGTGGCTCTAGCCTGTAATCCCAGCACTTTGGGAGGCCAAGGCAGGTGGATCACCTGGGGTCAGGAGTTCGAGACTAGCCTGGCCAACATGGTGAAACCCCGTCTCTACTAAAAACACAAAAAATAGCCAGGCGTGGTGGTGCACGCCTGTAATCCCAGCTACTCAGGAGGCTGAGGCATGGGAATCACTTGAACCTAGGAGGCGGAGGTTGCAGTGAGCTGAGATCACACCATTGCACTCCAGCCTGGGCAACAGAGTGAAATTTGGTTTCAAATAAAATGATGATGATAAATAAAAATAATGGGGTGGCAAAATTCATGAGGGTGGTGTTGACTGTGCTCAGAAATCAAAAACTGCTGGAGACCAGCTCGGTCGGGGAGACCCTAACCCTGTAGCGCTGGAGGAATTAAAGACACACACACAGAAATATAGAGGTGTGAAGTGGGAAATCAGAAGTCTGAGCCTTCAGAGCTGAGAACCCCAAAGAGAGATTTACCCACATATTTATTAACAGCAAATCAGTCATTAGCATTGTTTCTATAGATATTAAATTAACTAAAAGTATCCCTTATGGGAAACAAAGGGATAGGCCGAATTAAAGGAATAGGTTGGGCTAGTTAACTGCAGCAGGAACATGCCCTTAAGGCACAGATCACTCATGCTATTATCTGTGATTAAGAATGCCTTTCAGTGGTTTTCTGCCCTGGGCAGACCAGGTGTTCCTTGCCCTCATTCCCATAAACCCACGAACTTCCAGCGTGGGCGTTAGGGCCATTATGAGCATGTTACAGTGCTGCAGAGATTTAGTTCATGGCCAGTCTTGGGGCCAGTTTATGGCCAGATTTTGGGGGGCTTGCTCCCAACATGTCTCCCTTCTCTGATTTGCAAATCGATAAAAGCAAGGGCAGCTTTGTCACGGTGAGCTACTTCTCGCAGGAGTCAGGATCCACATCTGCACACTGTACAAAGACAAACAACATAGATTAAAAGCACAATCATGATTGAAATCACAGAGCTTCCAAGTGTTCTAACCATTTTAATGGGTTACTAGTTGCTAATTTGTCTGCAGCTTCTTTAAGCACTCTAGTTCCTGGCATTAAGGTCAGGTGTGCCTGGGATGCTTTAAATATTTGTTCTTTTAATTTTGCTATATCCAAAAACAAGTTTGTAGAGTGTCCTTCTAGATACTTTTTTATTCTTTTCCAAATTTTGATCTTATTAAGAGCGTTTAATAGTTTCCACAAATCCTTATGTTTAGCTCCTAGAGCGGGCCATATGATTTGAGGTTGAGGTGCCACTATACTGCCATGGTTCCAGAAAATAGGAACTTTTGCTGTACTTCTTATCATTTCTACCATCTGACCGTTTTGTTCAGATCATCTGAACATAGTGTGACCGTGGCACACAGACTGAGAGGTGCAATTCAAGCTAAACATCCTCTTAGGGGACCAATTAATAATGATTCCATAGGAATCGTTGCGCAGCACCTCTGCCTGTTCTGCAAAGCAATCTTCCTAAACAAGTACGTTCATTTTTTCTGACTGGGTGCAGTCTTGTTTACAAATAGGTTTTTGAGGGCAGTATGCCTCAATTATAGGAGCAGATTTATTATGGTAAATACTCAGATCAGAAAGCATGTGTAACTGTGTCATAGAGTGATTGCATCCATGCATTATTACCAGCCCTTATTGAAGGAATACTCACGGCAGTGGTGATAACTGCTATCATAGCTACCATTAAATTATTCATTGTGACTGGCTGTCCCGCTTTCCTCAGGTTTTCTTCTGCCATCTGTGACATCTTCTTGATCTGTCCCCAGGTGGGTGACTGTGTTCGACGAGTGTTGCTCATGACATCTGGGGTCCTCCTCAGTGTCAGTCTCGACATGGCTGCAACCGGGGGATCCTTGGGATCTTCCCGGAGTCTCTCCCTTGGCATCTGGCTTGTGATAAGGTTTGAGATGTCTTGATGGTATCCAGATTGGCTGTTGATTTTGGCCTGGAGAAATATAAGCATAACCTCTACCCCAAGTTATTATTTCACCTATTTCCCAATTTTTTGTTATTGGATCTCGCCACCAAATCAGTTGTTCTGTTTCTGTCTTTGCAGGTGGTTTCCGTAGATGCGGTTCAGCTGCTGATAACATCTGGCCTTTGGGCAGGCTCAAAAAATTTTAAGTTAATAATGCTGGGTTCAGTTGCATCTGTGGGGTTCTATATTCTCTGTCTCCCTTCTGCTTTTGCAACTGCTGTTTTAGGGAGAGATTCTTTCCACTATAGCTTGTCCTTGAGAACTATATGGGATACCAGTAATGTGTTTAATATTCCACATAGAGAAAAATGTAGCTAGAGCTTGGCTAGTATAGCCTGAGCATTATTTGTTTTAATAGAAGCTGGAATGCCCGTCACCACAAAACACTGCAAAAGATGACATTTAACACAGGCAGAAGACTCTCCTCATTGGCAGGTAGCCCAAAGTGAGAAAAGGTGTCCTCACATGCAGGTACATAAGCTAGTCTCCCAAACGAGGGAACATGTGTGACATCCATTTGCCAAAGAGAGTTAGGTTCCAGTCCTCGAGGATTAACTCCTCCTGTAAAAGATGAGGAATGTACCATTTGGCAAGTTGGGCATCACTGGATAATAGCTTTAGCTTCTCTCCAGGCAATGCTGTATCTGCGTTTGAGAACAGAAGCATTAACATGGGTCAAATTGTGAAAGTGTCTAGCATTAGATATTGCCTTAGCAAATAGGTGATCGGCCATTTGATTCCCTTCAGTCAAAGGTCCTGGAAGAGGTATATGAGCGCTAATGTGAGTGATGTAAAAAGGGTGCATTCTACTCCTAACTGCTGTTTGCAGCTGGGTAAATAAAGTCATCAGTTGTTCATCTGTATGAAATTGTAGCTGAGCGTTTTCAATTAACTGTGTGGAATGAACCACATGTGAAGAATCAGAAATCACGTTAATAGGCATATCAAAAGCAGTCAATACCTCAATTACAGCTTCAAGCTCCATTTTTTGAGCTGAAGTATAGGACATCCGGAAAACTTTACTTTTTGATCCAGAATAAGAAGCTTTACCCTTACTAGAACCATCTGTAAAACAATGAAAACGCTTAGCAGGCTGCAGGTTGTTTACTGCAGGAATTGTAAATACAAACCATTCACAGTCTTGCTCAGCTAAAGGGATAGTAAAGAAACAGTCTTTTAAATCTATGACTATTAAGGCCAATTTTTTGGAATTATAGCAGGAGAAGGCAATCCTGGCTGTAATGCTCCCATAGGTTGTATAACTGAACTGATGGCTCTTAAGTCAGTTAACATTCTCCATTTTCCTGATTTTTTCTTAATTATGAAAACTGGAGAATTCCAAGGAGAAAATGTTGGCGCTATGTGCCCATTTTCTAATTGTTCAGTAACTAATTTCTCTAAAGTCTCCAGTTTTTCTTTACTTAACGGCCATTGTTCTATCCAAATTGGCTTATCTGTTAACCCTTTTAAAGGTATAGGTTCTGGAGGCTTAACAACGGCCGCCATCAAAAATTATTTCTTAATCTTTGGCGGGAACTTTGTTTTTCCACTTGAAGAGGGTCTTTCAAACCTTGCAAATTTTTTTCTAGTCCCATACCAGGGACATACCCCATTTCATGTATCGTATGTTGACTTTGAGGGCTATCTAATTGTTCTGGAATTAGAACTTGTGCTCCCCATTGTTGTAATAAATCTCTTCCCCATGAATTTATAGGTACAGAAGTTATAATTGGTTGAATAGTCCCAGGTTGTCCATCGGGCCCTTTACAATGCAAAATATAACTACTTTGATATACTTCAACGGCTTTACCAACTCCAACTATGTTAAATTGAGCAGGTTGAATTGGCCACATGGACGGCCAGTGCTGTAGAGAAATGATTGAAATGTCCACTCCTGTATCTACCAAACCTTTAAATTTCTTTCATTGAATAGTTATTTAACAGATAGGATATTTATCAGTAATTTGATTTACCCAATAAGCTGCTTTGCCTTGTTTATTTGTGCTTCCAAATCCTCTTGTTCGTTTAACTTCACTTTTTCCCATTCCCACATACGGCACAATCAGGAGCTGTGCTATGTGCGCTCCTGGCTCTGCTTTCCAGGGAATAGAAGTAGATATAACATTTTGAATTTCCCCATTATAATCGGAATCAATGACTCCTGTATGTATTTGTACGCCTTTTAAACTTACACTAGACCTTCCTAAAAGTAATCCTCTTGTCCCTGCTGGCAAGGGTCCACAGACTCCTGTTGGGACCTTTGGCGGGGGTTCCCCAGGCAGAAGGCTCACAGCCTTTGTGCAGCATAAATCTACTGTGGCACTGCCGGCTGTGGCAGGGGACAGACATTGTACAGGGGTGAGGGAATGGCCTGAGCTGGAAATGCCTCGGTTTAGAACGGGTCCCGGGATGGGCCCCTCATGGCATTTCCCAAAATCGAGTTCCCTTCTTTATCAAACTTAGAGTGACACTGACTAGCCCAATGTTTTCCTTTTTTACATTTTGGACATATTTCAGGCTCAACAGTTTTCTCTTTTCCCCGATCTGGTGGTCTGACTCGCTGATTTTTTCTACATTCTTTTTTAGTATGACCATGCTTCCCACAGTTAAAACAAGCTCCAGGAAATAGAGTATTTCCGTTATCCACTCTCAGTCCTGCCATTGCCTGTGCCAACAAAATAACTTTATGCAGATTACCTCCAATACCATCACAGGCCTTGATATAATTAACTAAATGTGCTTTCCCTATGTTAGGTCACAGAGCAGCCTGGCAATCGGGATTAGCATTGTCGAAAGCTAATAACTGCAACACTATATCCTGAGCAGCCAAATCTGCAATCATCTTTTTGAGGGACTTCTGTAACTGAGCTGTAAAATCAACATATGGTTCTCTTGGTCCCTGTTTTATAGCACTAAAGGAAGGGTATTGTTCTCCACCTGAAGTGATTTTTTTCCCAAGCTCTAATGCACACTCCTCTAAGCGGTTCCATGGCATCATCCTGCATGACCACTTGTGCATCTAAACCAGCCCAGCCGCCAACCCCCAAAAGTTGGTCTGCAGTTATATTAATTTGAGGTTGGGCCTGGGGATTGGGAGCAGCCCGAATGGAAGCTTCATCTGCCCACCAAGTTTTAAATTGTAAGAACTGAGCAGGAGTTAGATAAGCTCGAGTAAGAGCGTCCCAGTCAGTAGGAATCATCCAGCGGGAAACAGCAACATTCTTTAACACTCCCTTTACAAAAGGAGAACCTGGTCCATACTCATTTATAGCTTGTTTAAATTCTTTGAGCAATTTAAAAGGAAAGGGCTCAAAAGTAGCTGTAATATTTCCCTGTTGATCTGGGGGGTGTATTCTAGCAGGGAACTGCCAAGCCTCTATATCACCCTCTCGTCTAGCTTGCTGAATTCCTGCCTGAATAGAACTAAGAGCAGTTGCTCGAGGTGCTGCTCAAACGGTCACTGGGGCAACTACTTTTTCTCCCAGTGTCCTCTGGAAAAGAAAGATCTGGGGGGTCATTCTCTTCAAAATAATAAGGAGGGGGTGCAGAAGGGTAGGGATGAACCTCTCCTTCCTTTGCCACTTTAGCTTTAGCTAGTAAATAAACATGCTCTGTAACCTCTTCTGTTACTTTGCTATACTCTTGTTCCTCCTCATTGTCAGTGTGAAAAAGTTCCAAGGTGAAACGAACCAGACCCCACACCTGTCCCATTGTTACCCTGACGCTTCCGAGCTCCCCTTCTTACTCACCATGGGGATTGCTTTAAGAGTACTCGGGTGTCCTCCAGCTAGTTTTCTGTTCCAACCATTGCTCTGGTGACCCTTAGACCTGGATTCGAGCCCCCACAATGGACGTCACTTGCTGAGACCAGCTCGGTTGGGGAGACCCTAACCCAGTGGCACTAGAGGAATTAAAGACACACACACAGAAATATAGATGTGTGATAGTGGGAAGTCAGGGGTCTCACAGTCTTCAGAGCTGAGAGCCCAGAACAGAGATTTACCCACATATTAACAGCAAACCAGTCATTAACATTGTTTCTATAGGTATTAAATTAACTAAAAGTATCCCTTATGGGAAACAAAGGGATGGGCTGAATTAAAGGAATAGGTCAGGCTAGTTAACTGCAGCAGAAACACACCCTTAAGACATAGATCGCTTATGCTATTGTTTGTGGCTTAAGAATGCCTTTAAGCGGTTTTCCACCCTGGGTGGGCCAGGTGTTCCTTGCCCTCATTCCTGTAAACCAACAACCTTCCAGTGCGGGCATTAGGGGCATTATGAACATGTTACAGTGCTGCAGAGATTTTGTTTATGGCCAGTCTTGGGGCCAGTTTATGGCCAGATTTTGGGGGGCTTGCTCCCAACAAAAAGCAATGTCCAGCTGGGCATGGTGGCTCACACCTGCAATCCCAGTACTTTCAGAGGCTAATGTGTGAGAATCGCTTGAGGCTGGGAGTTTGAGACCAGGCTGGGCAACTTAGCGGGACTCCATCTCTATATTTATATAAAAGGGAAAACAGGCCGGGCACGGTGGCTCAAGCCTGTAATCCCAGCACTTTGGGAGGCCAAGACGGGTGGATCACGAGGTCAGGAGATCGAGACCATCCTGGCAAACACGGTGAAACCCTGTCTCTACTAAAAAAATACAAAAAACTAGCCGGGCAAGGTGGTGGGCGCCTGTAGTCCCAGCTACTCGGGAGGCTGAGCCTGGAGAATGGCGTGAACCCGGGAGGCGGAGCTTGCAGTGAGCTGAGATCCGGCCACTGCACTCCAGCCTGGGCAACAGAGCGAGACTCCGTCTCAAAAAAAAAAAAAAAGGAAAAACAGCAAGGCCTCTACGTGTGACCTGAGTGAATGGTCCCCACTACAAAAGCTCTTCCCCTGAGATCTACATGGCTCCTCCAAGTCTCAGCTCATGTCGCTTTCTTGGGGAGGCTTACCTGTCCCCTCCCAATTGTCCCCCAGGCTGAAATGGGGAAATGGGTATGGAGCGTGGATCTTTAGCTCTGACCTGAATGAGTAGGAGATGCTAGATGCCAACTCCCTTCTCTGTCTCCGTGTCTGGAGACTGAACAATTGAGCCTGGATGATATCTCAGCCCCCTCCCAGTCCCCACTTACCCTAGGATCATGCATGCCCTGTACTGCTCATAGCTCCTGACGGTCAAGGCGGAGAGTAGATACTGAGGAGGCCCTGAGCACTAAAGCTGGGGCAAAAGGAAATGGACAGGGAAGTCTGTTGTGCTCAGTTTAAATTTCTTCCATCTTGCCTCGATTTTCACTAAGAGTTTTTGTTGTTGTTTCTATTTCTTTTTTTTTCACCCTGACTGGAAACTGCCAGACACTAAAAGTTTCTTAACTGTGGGCATAGAGTTTATGGGGTCCCTGAACTTGCAAAGGAAAATAATTAAATCGTTATTCTCACCCACCTCTAAGTGATACTTGGGATTTTCTTCAATTATGAATGCAGGCAGCAAATAAACCATAGTGGTATTAGCAGTGCCAATTGAAATGGAAGGTATGTTCATGTCATATTACAGTCATTACAGTGATCTGGAAAAGTCACTTGTGCTCAGTTTTTCCAAATTCCTAGATCTTGTTATTTATTCCTATCTAGTTCATGAATTTCAAAAGATTATTCTGAGAGGAGCACCACAGTGTAACCAGGCTTTGTACAAAGTAAGGTTAAGAATCTCCATTAGGGGTTATTTTCATTTCCTTGTGCCTCAAGCAGCTCTGAGATTTGGTTTTGAAGGGGGCTGAGACTGACTTTGCCAAGCCCAGCTCCGGGTGTGCAGGGACCCCAGGGCGGGAGTCCACGAGAGGGCAGGCGTGTCCCAGCCTGTTCCAGCTGCTTGGGCTGCAAAGAGCCACGCTGCTCCCGGAATCAGCGTGGCTCATACTGGGAGCATGCGTCCACCACCTAGTGGTGAAGCGCGGCGCTGCACTCCGCATCCTTGGCGGGGCCAATGCCCAGCCCAGGTGTCACCCAGCCCAGGTGTCACAGACAGCGGGCTGCTGTTCCTGTACCCTCACTCCAACACCTGCTCCCAAGCCCCGCCAAACTGAGGAACATTGGTAGAGCCCCAAATTTAAATGTCCTCCTCTGCAAGCCCCTTTGGCTTTGGGCATACATGGCCAGGATTACTTGGTGGGAACTATTCGCCCATGTCATGTATAGGGGTGTTCCTTTTTTTTTCTTTTAATAGAAATATAGAGATGGAGTCCCGCTGTGTTACTCAAGCTGCTCTCAAACTCCCGGCCTCAAGCGATCCTCCCACCTCAGCCTCTCAAAGTGCCGGGATTGCAGGCGTGAGCCACTGCACCCAGCTGGGCCTTGCCTTTGATTTCTAAGCACAGTTAACACCACCCTCATGAATTTTGCAACCCCGTTATTATTTAAATATGCAATTACTTTCCTTAAAGGACTTACTTTTAACCAAAATTAATTCATATAAAATGAAAACTTTACATCCCTATCACAAATGGACAACCCAGTATACTTTGCCACAAATATAAGGTAACTATAAAGGCAAATACAACAAGACAAAACAATTCTGTTACTGCTAATCAATTCCAGTTAGGCTTAAAGACTTAGCAGCATCAAACAAAGGCTTTCTGTTTGAGATGATTGGAATGACTTGGGGGAAAAAAGGAAAAGGGGATGGCTTTTTAAAACTTTGGCCTTCAAAGTTATTACAGGAAGATCATCCCACCATTTAGAGAATGCTTAGGGAGACGAGGCTGAATCCTTGGTGGCTTCTCAGTACTCAACAATTGCACATCGGGAGGCTAGCAATGCAGGCCAGGCCCTGGGGTAGGTGTTCTGGCTGCTGGAGGGATGGGTTATTCATAGGCTCTACTATCAATGGGCATTTTGGAGGACTTCTCCTTTCCTCTAAGTAGATCTGGAGATTCCCCTTCCTCAGCTTCAGCTGGGAAACCACTTGGTGCACCCCCTGCATACGTGGCAGATTATTTTTGTAGTTGGGCTCAGGGAAGCTACAGAGCTGGGTGTGGCAGCAGATAGAAGGAGCGAGGCCATGATCCTGGCTGGGTACTGGGCATCCTGCTCACAAGTTCATTGTGTGGCCAAGATCTTTCCTCAGCAGGCGCCTGCTTGAGGTCTGTGCCAGGCATTGGCCCTCAGGGTTATATGTTGCTCTGTTTAAGACTTACCCATAGGATTCCCTAAGGACAGAAAGAATTTGAATACAGATATAGTAGCTTAGAGGGCAAGCCAAGATAATAAGTGAGAATGCGAGCATGTGTGTGTGTGTTGAGAACTACAGAACACTTCCCACATAATAACTTTGTACAAACCTCTGCACTAAATAACGCAGAGCATCTAAATGAGATACTAGCATGGCTTCCAACAGCATAATGCTGTGTCCCTAGGATGTTACTAGAGATAAAGAAGGACATTTTGTAATATTAGATGGGTCAATCCACAATCTACACACGTCAAAACGTATTGTACACTGTGAATCCCAAATATCTGAGACAGGTCTCAGTTACTTTGGGAAGTTTATTTTGCCAAGGTTGAGGACATGCACCCATTACACAGCCTCAGGAGACCCTGACATGTGCCCAAGGCGATCAGGGCACAACTTGGTTTTATACATTTTAGAGAGACATGAGACATCAATCAGTATATGTAAGAGAAACATTAGTTCCTCCCAAAAAGGCGGGACAGCTCAAAGCAAGGAGGGGGCTTCCAGGTCACAGGTAGGTGAGAGACAAATGGTTGCATTCTTTTGAGTTTCTGATTAGCCTCTCCAAAGGAGGCAATCAGATATGCATTTATCTCAGTGAGCAGAGGGGTGACTTTGAATAGAGTGGGAGGCAGGTTTGCCCTAAGTAGTTCCCAGCTTGACTTTTCCCTTTAGCTTAGTGATTTTGGGGTCATAAGATTTATTTCCCTTTTACATTTCCCCCCTTTTGGTTTTCAAATCTTTTGGAGAAAGCATTTTTGGAAGAAAATGAGTCTCTGGTCTCAGGTTTCATCTGCTCTCTCACAGCTAAGACAGTTTACTCCTAGACAGATAGGTTCCAGGTTATTAGGAAAGCTCATTTTCAGCAGGTTGTGAAGTCTAATGTCCTATGAAGAGAAAACAGGAGGAAGAAGGAAGAGAAAGAACCACAAACAAAAGAACAATCCTGCAAAATTGATATACGCCACCTTACTCTGAAGTCCATACATCAATAGGCAGGTATAAAAGTGGCTTACGTATGTAAAAGGATGCTGTTATTTTCTTTTGAAGTTCAAGTTGTCTACTTTCAGTTTGCAGGCCTTTAGGAAAGCACAGCTTAGTTTTCAGTGATTTCAAATTAGGAAAAATATGGGGAAAAGGAAAAGAAAGAAAAAAATGAAAATATTATTTTGGAGACTTGTAGCCAGGAAAGATTAGAATTCAGTCCAGACAGTAGAAAATAATAAAAACAGAAAAACATGTTGCCCGGGCTGGTCTCAGACTCCTGGCTTCCAGTGATCCTCCCGCCTCAGACTCCCAAAGTGCTAGGATTACAACTATGTCACTGTACCCAGCCGAAATTTACACTTAATGTGGTTATTGATATGGTTAGGGTTAGAGTTAGCATTTTGCTCTTTGTTTTCTATTTGTCCTATTTGCTTGTTGTTCTCGTTTTGTTATTTTACTGACTTTTTTTGGATTGAGTGTTTTGTTTTTTGTTTTTTGTTTTTGAGACAGTCTCACTCTTACCCACGGCTGGAGTACAGTGGTACAATCTTGACTCACTGCAACCTCTGCCTCCCAGGTTCAAGTGATCCTCCCACCTCAGCCTCCCAAATAGCTGGGATTACAGACATGCACTACCACGCCTGGCTAATTTTTGTATTTTTAGTAGAGACGAGGGTCCACCATGTTGGCCAGGCTGGTCCTGAACACCTGACCTCAAATAATCCATCCGCCTTGGCCTCCCAAAGTGCTGAAATTACAAGCACGAGTCATCACACCCAGCTAATTGTTTTTTATGGTTCCACTTATCCCATTTTCTAGCGTATTAGCTAGAACTCTTCATTTTGTTATTTTAGTGGTTGCTTTACAGTTTGCAGAATACATATTTAACTGTCTACTTTCAAGTGATTTTATGAACCTTTACATATACTATGAGAACCTTACAACAGTATCTTTGTATTTCTCCTCTTCCTGCATTTGTAACATTCGTTTTGTCATATATTTTACTTATACCTATGTTACAATCCCCAACATACATTGCTATTTTTCTTGTACAACAATATTTTTAAAATACATTTAAATAATAATAACTTTAAAAAATTTTCCAACATAGTTATCATGTCTGGTGTTCATTTCTTTAAATAGATCAGTATTACCATATGGTGTCATTTGTCTTCTGTCTGAAAGACTTTATTTCTTATAGCATACGTCTTCTATAAGTGTATTCCTTCAGTTTTTGTATGCCTGAAAAGGTCTTTGTTTTACTCTCTTTTGTTCTCTAAATATATCTTCACTGAGTATGAATTCTAGGTTGACAAGCTTTATCCTTTCAGCACTTCACATATGTTGCTCCATTGTCTTCTGGCTTCCATTGTTTTCAATGAGCAATCTGTTGTCATCCTTATCTTTGTTTTTTAGACAAGGGTCCCCAGCCCCTGGGCTGCAGACCGGTACTGGTCTGTGGCCTGTTAGGAACCAGGCCACACAGCAGAAGATGAGTGGGTGAGCGAGCACTACTTCCTGAGCTCCTCCTCCTGTCAGATCAGTGGCAGCATTAGATTCTCATAGGAGCTTCAACCCTACTGTGAAATGTGCATGTGAGGGATCTAAGTGGCACACTCCTTGTGAGAATCTAGCTGATGCCTGTTGATCTGAGGTGGAACAGTTTCATTCCAAAACCATCCTTCTAACTCCTGTCCATGGAACAATTGTCTTCCACAAAACCAGTCCCCAGTGCCAAAAAGGTTGCGGGCTGCTGCTTTAGTATATCATGGGTTCCCCTGCCCATTCCCCTCCTCAGCTACTTTTAGGATGTTTCTCATTATTGCCAGTTTTAAGCAATGTGCCTATAATGTTCTTTAATATAATTCTCTTCATGCTCCTTGTGCTTGGGGTTTGTTGAAATTCTTGGGTCTGGGAATATCTCAGGTTTTCAGAAAATCAAATATGGTTTTCATCATATTTGGAAAACTATCAGACTTTATATCCTCAAATATTTTTGTTTCCCTCCCTCCCTCTGGGATTTCAATTACACATATATTAGCCTGCTAGAAATTGTCTCACAGCTCACTGACACTCTGTTGATTTTGTTTCTGTCTTCTTTCTCTTTATATTTCATTTTAGATAATTTCTATTGCTATAGCTTCATAGTGAAGCATATATCTTCATTAACACTGCTTTTTTCTTCTGCAATTTCTTTTTTTTTTTTTTTTTTTTTTGAGACACAGTCTCACTCTGTCGCCCAGGCTGGAGTGCAGTGGCCGGATCTCAGCTCACTGCAAGCTCCGCCTCCCGGGTTGACGCCATTCTCCTGCCTCAGCCTCCTGAGTAGCTGGGACTACAGGCGCCCGCCACTTCGTCCGGCTAGTTTTTTGTATTTTTTAGTAGAGACGGGGTTTCACCGTGTTAGCCAGGATGGTCTCGATCTCCTGACCTCGTGATCCGCCCATCTCGGCCTCCCAAAGTGCTGGGATTACAGGCTTGAGCCACCGCACCCGGCTCTTCTGCAATTTCTAAACAGTCCTTCGTCCTCTCCAATGTATTTGTCATCTCAGACGTTGTAGATTTCCTCTCAGAAGTTTGATTTGGATTTTTTTTTCTGTATTCAGTACATCTACTTAAGATGTTGTCT
This sequence comes from Rhinopithecus roxellana, assembly GCF_007565055.1. Classification (NCBI taxonomy): domain Eukaryota; kingdom Metazoa; phylum Chordata; class Mammalia; order Primates; family Cercopithecidae; genus Rhinopithecus; species Rhinopithecus roxellana. The sequence continues at coordinate 63,403,030 of NC_044568.1, forward strand.
TTCCTCTAGTTTCTTGAGCATGTGAGAACACTTACAATAACTGTTTTAACACTCCTTTCTACTGATTCTATCAGCTTTGTCATTTGTCATTTGTGGGACAGTTTGTAATTTTTCTCATAATTATTTACCAATATCCTGTTAAAATACTTCCAAAGAGGAAGTATTTTTCTGCTTCTTTGTCCTTTGGGGTCTTGCCTTTAAAGTTTTTTAGTAGAGACAAGATAAGCTAATTATTCTCCACAACTAAGGTAAAAGCACTCTGAGTATTCAACCCAATGTCCTGAGAATTAAGAGATTTTCCAGTCTGACCAGTGGAATGCTGGGTAGTGTGAGCTTCAAGGATTGTTCCCTGTAACACTTTCAGTTGGTGTTTACTGACTCTCAGTACTTTCTTCACACACATGTGTTCATCAATATCAGCTAAATACTTGAGGGAAATACTCTATAGATCTCTGGAGTTCTCTGTGCATCTCTCTCCCCTCTGGTATTTTCCCTTGATAACTCCAGTTACCTGGGTGTCCCCCAACTCCCAGCTCCATCTCTTCAACTGAGGATGACCACTCAGCTCTGCCTATATTCTCCATCCCAAACCTCATTTCCCCACCCATGCACTATGACCTGGAAGCTCTTTCCAGGCAGTAAACTGGGTCAATCAAGAAGTTCACCTCATTTAATACCCCACTTCTCAGGGATCACTGCCTTTGGTTGCCTGATGTCCAAAGTCTTGAAGCCGTTGTTTCATGCGTTTTGTCCAGTATTTTGGCTGTTTCATGCAGAAAGATAAATTTGTTCTCTTCCATCTTGAATGGAAAAGAAAGTCTCCATCTCACCCTGCTTAAATTCTCTGATTGGTGACTTTCCTTCCCTGAGTTCCTGTTTATTTACTAATTTATTTATTAGTTGCCTCCCCAAGAATTTAAGCTCCTTAGAAGAGAATTTATCTGTTTTCCTCACCACATCCCCTAGAACATTCCAAATTGCTCCAGAAACATTTATACACCTGGGGTTGAGAGATGAGCCAAACTGACTAGCATGTATGTTAAAAGTCTTCTTCAAGTGATTTGATATGTCCCCTTTCCCCTAGAGAAAGTCACTGGTATAGCATCTAAAGTCTGATAGGGAGTAGGGAGTACAGCTTATACACAGATAAAACAAATATCAATGGGAAAATCAGGGTGGATGTTTGAGCTGGACCCTGAAACATAGAGAAAAATAGAGAAAATATCAACCCATACAAATAGAATATTTGCCATCCCACAAAGATGGCATTACCACAAAGGGGCAAAACCTCAGAGGCAAGAAAATGTGGAGTGTATTTAGGGGTAATGAATTCAATCGGTCTGCTCTTCTGAATTGTGGACAAGAGTTGGAGATATAGTTGAGATATGGATTGTGACAGATGGCAGAGGAAATTGATCGTAGAAGGAGGGATACAGAAAGCTTTAGGAAAATGCTAAAAGATGTTTAACTTGGCAACAGTCAGGATGAAGGATGTATTTAAGTAGGAAGAGATTCACAGCAGAAAGGCTTTTAAAAGATTAAAACCTGATTCATAAAAAAAGAAGTGCAAATTAAGGCAACATGATTTCTTCCCTATCAGATGGACAAGCATTCTAAAGCTTAACCACATACTCTGTGGACTCTCATATATTACTGGCAGGAATACAAAAGGGTACTACCTCTATGGAAGGGTATGTGGCCCTGTCTAACAAAACGATACATGCATTTACCCCTTAATCCAGCAATTTCATTTTTAGGAATTTTCCTTGAAGATACTCATCAAAGTCATATGAAAATCATGTGCATATGACATTTTTTCTGGAATAATTTATAATTGCAAAATACCACTACTAATCTAAATGTACACACACAGGGAGGAGATTGGTTTAATAAACTATGGTGTATTTCACACAGTGAAATACCATGAAGCTATGAGAGAAAATGAAGTAACATGGAATGACTTACAATCTAACTCATTCAGAGGAAATAGCATATGTATATATATAAACATATATATAATAATAAGCATATACATATGCTTATTATTAGCATATAATTGTATAACAAATACATAACAAGATGAAACACAAGGAATATAAGCCAGAAACTAAGGAATTCAGTTTAACTATGATGGGAAATGGAACAAGGTGGAAGGTATAGGGAAGCGAAGTGAATGGGCTTTGCTGAGGGGGTTTTTAAGTATAGTCTTGAACCAGATTAATTCTTTACATACTTAAAAATAATATTGCACTTTGGGAAGCCAAGGCGGGCAGATCACTTGAGGTCAGGAGTTCATGACCAGCCTGGCCAACATGGTGAAATCCTGTCTCTACTAAAAATACAAAAATTAGTCAGGCATGATGCTGCACACCTGTAATCCCAGCTACTCAGGAGGCTGAGGCAAGAGAATCTCTTAAACCCAGGAGGCAGAGGTTGCAGTGAGCTGAGATCACGCCATTGCACTCCAGCCTGGGCAACACAGAGAGACTCTATCTCAAAGAAAAGAAAAAAAAAAGAAAAAGAAAAAAAAAACCAATAATAATAATATTGAATCCACAAGAATAGGAAGGAAATCCCTAAAACTGAATACAACAGAAGCGATGGAAACTAAGCATAGTCTTGTACTGCATATGGAAGTTGACGTATTTTGGTCAACCACAGGCTGCATGTATGACAGTGGTCCCATAAGATTATACCACATTTTTACTGTATCTTTTCTATGTTTAGATACACAAATAATTACCACTATATTCCAATTGCATATAGCATTCAGTACAGTAACATGCTGTACAGGTTCACAGCCTCCCACCACATAGCCTAGGTGTGTAGTGGTCTACACCATCGAGGTTTGTGTAAGTACATACTATGATGTTCACACAGTGATGAAATTACCTAACAATGCATTTCTCAGAATGTATTTGGATTGTTAAGCAACACAGGACTGTATGTATATCAAACTGATGACAACCACACTGAAGAAAGAGTGAATCAGCATTTGCTTTGAGCACTGTACTTTATCAGGCACTGTCAGTGAGATGTAGGACTAACTTCATCAGGCAGGTCCCATGAGAACTTTTTTTTGGCAGGGGAATTGGGTGTCTTGCTATTTGCCCAAGCTGGACTCAAACTCCTGGCCTCAAGAATTCCTGTCACCTGTGCCTCCCCAGTAGCTGGGACTACAGGCATGCACCACCGAGTTCAATTCACAATACCTTTTTTTTTGAGACAGAGTCTCGCTCTGTCACTCAGGCTGGAGTGCAGAGGCGCGATCTCGGCTCACTGCAAGCTCTGTCTCCTGGGTTCACACCATTCTCCTGCCTCAGCCTCCCGAGTAGCTGGGACTACAGGTGCCCGCCACCATGCCTGGCTAATTTTTTTGTATTTTTTTAGTAGAGATGGGGTTTCACCATGTTAGCAAGGATGGTCTCCATCTCCTGACCTCGTGATCCGCTCGCCTTGGCCTCCCCAAGTACTGGCATTACAGGCATGAGCCACCGCGCCAGGCCCCAATTCACAATACTTTTAAGAGCCACAAACAGGTATTAATTTTACTTTCTTTCTGTTGCTTTTTTTTTTTTTTTTTTTTTGATGGAGTTTCACTCTTGTTGCCCAGGCTGGACTGCAGTGGAGTGATCTCGGCTCTCAGCATCCTCTGCCTCCTGGATTCAAGTGGCTCTCCTGCCTCAGCCTCCCAAGTAGCTGGGATTACAGGCATCTACCACCATGCCCAGCTAATTTTTGTATTTGTAGTAGAGACGGGGTTTCACCCTGTTGGTGAGGCTGGTCTTGAACTCCTGACCTCAGGTGATCCACCCACCTTGGCCTTCCAAAGTGCTAGGATTACAGGCATGAGCCACTGTACCCAGCCAATTTTACTTTCTTTAACATCAGAAGAGACACTAGGATGGCTATGATTTTTAAAACAGAAATAACAGTTATTGGTGAAGATGTGCACAAATTGGAACCCTCGTGCACTGCTGGTGGGAATGTAAAATGGTGCAGTTACTGTAGCAAACAGGCAGTTTCTCAGAAGGTTAAACATAGGACTACTGACCCAGCAATTTCACTCTTAGACACACATCCAAAAGAATCAAAAGCAAGGACTTCAACAAACTCTTGTACACCAATGTTCATAGCAGCATTAGTCACAATAGCCAAAAAGTGGAAACAATGCAAGTGTCAATTAACAGAAGAATGGATCAACAAAATGTGGCATAGTCATACATGGAATATTATTCAGCCACGAAAAGGAATAAAGTTTTGATGTGTGCTACAGCATGAATAGACCTCGAAATCATTATGCTTAGTGAAATAAGCCAGACACAGAAGGACAAATATCGTATGACTCCACTTATATTATGTACCTAGAATATGCAAATTCATGGAAGCAGAAAGGAGAATAGGGGTTGCCAGGGGCTTGGAAGAGGGAGAAGGGGGAGTTGTTACTTAATGGGTGCAGAGTTTTTGTTGAAAACGAAAAGGTATTAGGTATAGTGGTTGTATTAGTCAGTTCTTGCAATGCTGTAAAGAACTACCTGAGACTGGGTAATTTATAAAGAAAAGAGGTTTAATTGGCTCATGGTTCCAAAGGCTGCACAGGAAGCAGGGCTGGGGAGGCCTCAGGAAACTTACAATCATAGCGGAAGGCAAAAGGAGAAGCAGGCAGTCTTCACATGGCAGACAAGAGAGAGATAGCGAAGGGGGAGGTGCCATACACTTTCAAACAACCAGATCTCGTGAGAACTCACCACGCATGCTCATTATGGGGGAAAAAAAGCAGGAAATACAGGTATGGAAAAGGAAGGTGAATTCCAATAACATCTTGGTGCAAATTCTTCCAGCTTTCTCAAATAGATACTCGGATGAACCAGGCAGCCCTGCCACGTTTCTCTAGTATGTTTGCTTCCTACTTCTCCAACTGAAGACAGGTTAAAAAGGGAGAAGAATGTCCAGGACAATTAGAACATTCTCTGTTCTCAGAGAATAGTGTGGGACATTTTTGTTGTTGTTGTTGTTGTTTTTTAGATGGAGTCTCACTCTGTCGCCCAGACTGCAGTGCAGTGGCACCATCTTGGCTCACTGCAAACTCCACCTCCTGGCTTCAAGTGATTCTCTGGTCTCAGCCTCCTGAGTAGCTGGGATTACAGGTGTGTGCCACCAGGCCTGGCTAATTTTTGTATTTTTGGTAGAAATGGGGTTTCACCATGTTGGGCAGGCTGGTCACGAACTCCTGACCTCAAGTGATCCACCCACCTCAACATCCCAAAGTGCTGGGATTATAGGCGTGAACCACTATGCCCAGTCAAAAGGAAAATTTTTTTTGAGACAGAGTCTCACTGTCGCCCAGGCTGGAGTGCAATGGCACGATCACAGCTCACTGTAACCTCAACCTCCCAGGCTCAAGTAGTCCTCCCAATATGGGAATTCATGTTGAGTCAGAGTCAGACTGACTGTATTACATACTCTAATTTGTCCTGGTAATCAATGAGGTAACTAAACACTCTTTGCTGAATGAAATCACGTGAGGTCTATGGTCCTCATAGATATATGGTAACGTTAAGGATGTACACCTGATGGTTGGGGTGAACATGAGCGTCATCTCAGAGGTAGAATTGACACACGTGGGTGGTGGATTGGTTTGGGGAGGGTGGGAGAGGAGAAATAAAAGAGGATTCTGAGGTTCCTTGCTGAGTATCTAAAGTTCTACAATGCAGAAATAGAAAAGCTCATTTTTAGGAACAAGATAATGGGTTTGGATGCACCAGGTTGAGCTTGGGATACGGTTGTCATACGGTGATCAGAAATACCTTTCTGGAGCTTGAAAGAGGGTCAGAGAGGGAGCTACGGACGTATACACAACAACTAGAGATGGTTGTTGAGGTAGAGGAAGTGTATACTGTCACCAAGGGGAAGAGTACAGGCAGAAGAGTGGAGTGTCGCGGGCGACCTTGGGAAATATCTTCTCTTTAGAGGCAGGAAAAAGAAAATATGCTAGTGATGAAAAGAAGAAGGTGCCATCAAAACCTGGCAACAATTTAAGGCGGTGAGAATTAGGATCCACAAGGAAGTTGTATGTTGTGTTCAACAACCTAAGAGCAATGACAGAATGACAGCCCAGGTAATTAAGATGCCGTTGAATATACTCCCATTAACACATTGGGACCAGAGCTGGTCAAAGCAAGAAGTGAAAATATAGCAGCCCCCAACTCTCTGCAAGGACCCGAGACTTCGTAGCTCTGGCCTCGCTTGCTCTCTTCCATGTGATCTGGGGGTGGGAGTGGGAACAGGGGGAAGAAGGCACTAGGGTTGTATAGTAGTGTTTGGCTGTGCAGATGGGACTGCCATTTGGCAGACAGGGAGCAACACTGCAACCCCACACACCATAGTATGTCCCAGTGAGTAGATGTCACAAAAGATGGGATGTGGGCCCTGACCCCCCAAGCAGAGACTCTGGGATCGCTGGAGTCATATATACCCATCTCCAGTCCTCCCTTTCTCTTTTTCTTTTTCTTTTTCTTTTTTAATATGGAGTCTCACTCTGTTGCCCAGGCTGGAGTGCAGTGGCATGATCTTGGCTCATTGCAACCTTGGCCTCCCAGGTTGAAGCGATTCTACTGCCTCAGCCTCCCAGGTAGCTAGGATTACAGGTGTGCACCACCACATCTGGCTAATTTTTGTATTTTCAGTAAAGATGGGGGTTTTGCCGTGTTGGCCAGGCTGGTCTCGAACTCTTGACCTCAAGTGATCCACCTGCCTCGGCCTCCCAAAGTGCTAGAATTACAGGCTTGAGCCACCACCCCTGGCCCAGCCTTCCCTTTTCTAACAGTCACCTGAGCACTCACTTCCCAGGAGCCTTTTCTATTAATTTCACTAAACCCTCTCTTTTTAAATATGTGTATATTCCCTCTGCCTCTCTGCACCATGGCAGTTTAGATAATTTTTTGGAGTGAGTTGCTTTACAAATGCCTTCCAGCTTCACATTTTCTTTTCCTCAATCTGGGGCGTGTAAATGATGTCTTCCCTTTCCTTTATGTTCCCAGCTCAAGACAGAGAGAGCAGACATTTGAAAAAGATGGAGGGAGTAAATAAGTGAAACTACTCTGCACTGTGGTTATAGCTAGCCTAGAGCACTAGGGAGTTTCTAAATAACTCCAATCACTGCCTGTCTTACCTGTCTAAACGCACCTCACCCAGCAGATTTGTTCAAAAGTTATTCCATCCAACGCAGGCCCACAGGCAACAAGACCAAATAATAATGCAGAACTCCAAGGCAAGTTATTGTTAACTGGCCCTTTGCTGTGATTGCTATATCTGAATGGCCAAGCACTGATATCTAGATATACTTGTGGTCTGGTTTGGCTGTGTCCCCATCCAAATCTCACCCTGAATGGTATCTCATAATTCCATGTGTTGTGGGAGGGACCTGGTGGGAGATAATTGAACCATGGGGTGGTTTTCCCCATACTGTTCTCGTGGTAGTGAATCAGTTTCGCAAGATCTGATGGCTTTACAAGCGGAAACCCCTTTTGCTTGGCTCTCGTTTCTCTCTTGCTGCCGCCATGTAAGTACCTTTCACCTTCTGCCATGATTCTGAGGCCTCTCCAGTCACATGGAACTGTGAGTCCATTACATCTCTTTTTCTTTGTAAATTACCCTGTCTTGGGTATGTCTCTCTCTCTCTTTCTTTCTTTCCTTCCTTCCTTCCTTCCTTCCTTCCTTCCTTCCTTCCTTCCTTCCTTCCTTCCTTCCTTCCTTCCTTCCTTCTTCTCTCTCTCTCTCTCTCTCTCTCTCTCTCTCTCTCTCTCTCTCTCTCTCTCTCTGTCTTTCTTTCTTTGACAGAGTCTCACTCTGTTGCCCAGGTGGAGTACAGTGGCGTGATCTTGGCTCACTGCAACCTCTGCCTACGAGGTTCAAGGGATTCTCCTACCTCAGCCTCCCAAGTAGCTGTGATTACAGGCACCTGCCACCACATCTGGCTAATTTTTGTATTTTTAGTAGAGATTGGGTTTCACCATATTGGCCAGGCTGGTCTCGAACTCCTGACCTCAAGTGATCCACCTGCCTAGGCCTCCCAATGTGCGGGGATTACAGGCATGAGCCACCGCACCCAGTCATATGTCTTTATCACCAGTGTGAAAATGGACTAATATAACTTATGAGCAGCTGGCCTCTGCCAGACAGACCAACACTGGGCACTGGGTGACAAGCTGGCATTGAGGGAGAGCTCAGGCCTTGGACCCTTTCTCTCCCTCCCTGATGCCAGGATAGCTGAACCTGTCCATAACCATAATCATGACCTTAACCATAACAACAACACCAACTTCCAATCTACACTTGCACGAGGCCAGGCAGCTCACAGAAAACTTTCTTCTGTGCTATCTCATTTGAGTTTCCTGACAGTCTTTGCCTCAGCCAGGACAAAAGTTTTTTATCCTTATTTTATACAGAAAGATACTGAATATTCATAGCAGCACTGTTCATAATAGCCAAAGGTAAAAACAGCCCAAAAGCCAATCACCCAATGAATGGATAAACAGAATGGGTCATATCCATAGAATGGAACACTATTCAGCCATGAAAAGGAATGAAGTACTGACACCTGCTGCCACAAGGATGAACTAAAACACTGTGCTAAGTAAAAGAAGTCAGCACAAAAGTCACATGTTGCAGGATTCCTTTTATATGAAATATCCAGAATAGGCCAATCCATGAAGACAGAGAACAAATTAGTAGTTGCCAGGAGCTGGGAGAAGAACAGGATGGAGAAGGACTGCCAGTGGATTTGGGGTTTCCTTTTTGGGTGGTGAAAATATTTGGAGATGATAATTGCACAGCACTGTAAATGTACTAATGCCCTTGAATTGTATGTATCAAAATGGTTAAAATGATGAATTTTGTGTTATGTGAACTTTAATGCAAGTTTTTTGTTGTTGTTTTTGAGGCAAGGTCTGGCTCTGTAGTTCAGGCTGGAGTGCAGTGGTACGATCTCGGCTCACTGCAACCTCCACTTTACAGACTCCAGCAATCCTCCTACCTCAGCCTCCTGAGTAGCTGGAACTACAAGCGTATACCACCAGGCTCAGCTAATTTTTGTAGAGACAGGTCTTCACTGTGTTGCCCAGGCAGGTCTCGAATTACTGGATTCAAGCAATCCACCCTCCTTGGCCTCCCAAAGTGCTGGGATTACAGGCGTGAGCCACCACACCGAGCTCAGGTACACACATTCTATGATGTTCATATAATGATGAAATAGCCTAATGATGCATTGCTTAGCCTGTATACCTGCCATTAAGTGACACATGACTGTATACATTTGATTTATGTGAAACTGATACCTCAGAGCCATGTAGAAAAGAGTGGTCTTTTCAACAAGTGTTGCTGAATAGACTGGATATATACATGGAAAAAAATACTAATCTTGATCCATATCTTTACACCATACTAAAAAAATCAATCCCAAGTTGATTTTAGATCTAAATATGAAAAGTAAAACAATAAAGCTTCCAGGAGAAAAGAATATATAGAATATATTTATAATTTGGGGGTAGTCAAATATTTCTTAAACAAGACACGAAAAGCCATAATCATAAAATAAAAGACTGATAAACTACTTTAAATTTTAAAGGCCAGGCACAGTGGCTTACGCCTGTAATCCTAGCACTTTGGGAGGCCGAGGTGGGCAGATCACCTGAGATCAGGAGTTCAAGACCAACCTGACCAACATGGTGAAACCCCATCTCTACTAAAAATACAAAAAATTAACCGGGCGTGGTGACACATGCCTGTAATCCCAGCTACTTGGGAGGCTGCAGGAGAATCGCTTGAACCCGGGAGGCGGAGGTTGTGGTGAGCCAAGATCGTGCCATTGCACTCCAGCCTGGGCAACAAGAACAAAAACTCTGTCTCAAAAAAAAAAAAAGTGTTCCTCAGCTGGGCACGGTGGCTCATGCCTATAATCCCAGCACTTTGGGAGGTCAAGGTGGGCGGATGACCTGAGGTCAGGAGTTCAAGACCAGCTTGGCCAAACATGGCAAAACCCTGTCTCTGCAAAAATACAAAAGTTAGCTGGGTGTGGTGACTGGTGCCTGTAACCCCAGGTACTTGGGAGGCTGAAGCGGGAAAATCACTTGAACCCAGGAGGCGGAGGTTGCAGTGAGCCTAGATCATACCTTTTTTTTTTTTTTTTTGAGACGGAGTCTTGCTCTGTCGCCCAGGCTGGAGTGCGGTGGCCGGATCTCAGCTCACTGCAAGCTCCGCCTCCCGGGTTCACGCCATTCTCCTGCCTCAGCCACCCGAGTAGCTGGGACTACAGGCGCCCGCCACCTCGCCCGGCTAGTTTTTTGTATTTTTAGTAGAGACGGGGTTTCACCGTGTTAGCCAGGATGGTCTCGATCTCCTGACCTCGTGATCCGCCCGTCTCGGCCTCCCAAAGTGCTGGGATTACAGGCTTAAGCCACCACGCCCGGCCTAGATCATACCATTGCACTTTAGCCTGGGTGACAGAGCAAGACTCCATCTCAAAAAAAAAAAAAAAAGGGGGGGGGGGGCGGGCGCGGTGGCTCACGCCTATAATCCCAGCACTTTGGAAGGCCGAGGCGGGTGGGTTACGAGGTCCGGAGTTCGAGACCAGCCTGGCCAACAAGGTGAAACTCCATCTCTACTAAAAACACAAAAAGTTAGATGGTCATGGCGGCGTGCACCTGTAATCCCAGCTACTCAGAAGGCTGAGGCAGGAGAATCGCTTGAACCCAGGAGGCGGAGTTTGCAGTGAGCCGAGATCGTGCCGTTGCACTCCAGCCTGGGCAACAGAGCGAGACTCCATCTCAAAAAAAAAATTTGTTTTGATAGAAAAATGGACAATGGGGATAACCAATTAAATACAAGTGCTCAGTCCCAGTCACTGAGGATGCGCACGTTTAAATCACCATGAGATACCAGTATTTACCCACAAGGATGGCTAAAAAATTGTTTTAAGGCTAGTAAAACTGAGTGTGGCGAGGACGTGGGAAAATTGGAACTCTCATATACTGCTGAGGGGAATATAATTTGGCATATTACCTACTCAAGTTGAACACAGACAAGTCCACTCCTGAGTATCTACCTAACAGAAATGCATTCAAATTAAAAAAAAAAAGTACAAGCATATTTATCACATCACTTAATAGCCCCAAGCTGTAAAGAACCCAAAAGTCCATTAATAATAGAATAGATACATTAAGTGTGGCATGTTCATATACTGGAATACTATACAGATATAAGAATGTGCAAATTACTACTATACCAAACAACATAAATGGATCTCACAAACCTAAGAATAAGTAAAAGAAGGCAGTTAAACAGAATATACACTGTATAGTCCTATTTATATAAAATTCTAAAGCAGACAAAATTCATGTATGAGGCTGGAAATCAACATGGTGGTTTTCTCTGGGAAAGAGGCAGTAACTGTGGAAAGGCTTGAGGGAGACTTCTGTGGGGCTGTTAGTGTTCTATTTCCTGAGAAGTGTATGCTCACTTTGTGAAAATTCATTGAGCTGTACACTTATGATTTGTGTACTTTTCTCTGTGGATGTCATACATCAACAAAAAGCTTATTTAAAAAGAAATTATTGGCCAGACACGGTGGCTCATGCCTGTAATCCCAACACTTTGGGAGGCCGAGGCAGGTGGATCACAAAGTCAGGAGTTCAAGACCAGCCTGGCCAACATGATGAAACCCCGTGTCTACTAAAAATACAAAAATGAGCTGGGTGTGGTGGCGCGTGCCTATAATCCCAGCTACTCGCAGGCTGAGACAGAGAATTGCTTAAGCCCAGAAGGCGGATGTTGCAATGAGCCGCGATCACACCACTGCACTCCAGCCTGGGTGACAGAGCGAGACTCCACCTCAAAAAAAAAAAAAAAAAAAAAAAAAGAAATTATTTATAATAGAAAAACAATATAGGGTACTTAGGAATTCATTTAACACATGTGTGAAAGTTCTATATGCAGAAACCTTAACCTTTATGGAATTAAATTACATATGGCCTGGATGAATAAGTGGAGATACAGCTCAGGTACATAAATAGGAAGTCTCTGTATTGCAAACTTATTTTGAGACAGAATCTTACTCTGTCACCCAGGCTGGAGTGCAGTGGCATGATCATAGCTCACTGCAGCTCGACTTCTCAGGCTCAAGTGATCTTCCTGCCTCAGCCTCCTGAGTAGCTGGGACCACAGGTGCATCACCATGATACCCAACTAATTTTTTTTTTTTTTTTTGTAGAGACGAGGTCTTGCATGTTGCCCAGGCTTGTCTTGAACTCCTGGGCTCAAGCGATCCTCCTGCCTCAGCCTCCAAAAGTGCTGATATTACAGGTGTGAGTCACTGAGCCTGGCCTCAAATGTATTAATCCTCTCCAAATTAATCTATGGATTCAATGCAATTATTTTCACAATCCCAATAGGCTTCTTCATGAACATTGACAAAATGATTCTAAAGTTTATATGAAAAAAAAGAAAAATCTGAGCCTAAACAAAGACACTCTTAAAGAAGAACAGGGTATGTGTATCAGCCTTATCAGATACCAAGACTCATTATTGAAGCTACAATAATGAAGACAATGTTGTATTAGCAAAGGGAGAGACAAATCTGACCTTTAGAAGGATGTAGAAGGAAGAAAAAGGATATAGAAGATGCCCCACCTGTACACTAAAAAGGCCAAATTTTATCGTATGTAAGTTATCTCAATAAAAGAACAAAATGACCTTCTATGTTTGGGTCTCTTTCTGTTCCTTTTTGTTCCATTGATCTATTTCTTGCTTCTTATGCAAGTACTACACTGTCTTGAATATGTATGTAGCTTTATACCAAGGCTTGAAGTCAGGAAGTGTAAGTCCCACCAGTTTGTTCTTCTTTCTCAAGATTGCTTTCAATATTCTGGGTCCTTTACATTTCCATATAAATTTTCAAAGCAAGTTAAAAGTTCTAAAACAACAACAACAACAACAACTAGTGGGCTAGCATGATGGCTCACACCTGTAAATCCCAGCACTTTGGGAGGTCAAGGCGAGCGGATTACCTGCGGTCAGGAGTTCGAGATCAGCCTGGCCAACACAGTGAAACCCCGCCTCTACTAAACATACGAAAATTAGCCGGGTGTGGTGGTGCGTGCCTGTCATCCCAGCTACTTGGGAGGCTGAGGCAGGGGAATCACTTGAACCCAGGAGGCAGAGGTTGCAGTGAGCTGAGATTGTGCCACTGCGCTCCAGCCTGGGTGACAGAGTAAGACTCTGTCTCAAGAAACAAACAAACAAAAAACTCCACAAAACTAGTGGCTAGTGGGATTATGATTGGAATTGCATTGAATCATTAGATCAGTTGGAAGATAACTGAGATCTTAATATTGAGTTATGCAATATATGAACTTGGAATTTGGTATATCTATGAATTCCATTTGTTAAGATATTCTTTCTTTTCTCTCAGCAGCATTTTTGTAGTTTTCACTTAGAGGTTTTAGATAATTTTTGTAAAATTTATCCTTGCATACTTTATGGATTTTGACACTATTATAAATGAAATTCTAAAATATTATTTTCCAATTGTTTGTTGCTAGTAATTAAAATATGACTGCTTTTTGTATTTTGACCTTGGATCCTATGGACTTGCTAAATTTACTCATTAGTTCTAGTTGTTTTGCAAATTGGTTGAGAATTTCTATGTAAACAATCATGGCCTCTGCAAGTAGAAAGTTTTCCTCCTTCATTTCTTCTTTTTATGGCTTTCATTTTTTTTGTTTGCCTTACATCACTGGCTAGCATTGCTAATGTTGAATATAAGTGATAAGACTGGCCATCCTTGCCTTGTTCCTAATATTAGGGCTAGAGATTTTCATGCATCTTTCATGGAGATGTAAAATAGTATATCCACCTAGAAGTTAATTTACATTATCTTGCAAATTTGAACTCTTGCGTACTCTAGGATGTACTCCTAGGTACATAGGCTATAGAAAGTCTCACCCATAGGTACAAGAAATTTCACAATAGAAAAAAAAAAAAACAATTAAAATTCCTTTGAAGAGGAAAAGGGAAATGAATAAATTAATATAGTGGAATATGACACAGCAGTGAAAACTGGTGTGGTGGCACATGCCTGTCATCCCAGCTACTCAGGAGGCTGAGGCAGAATTGGTTGAATCCAGGAGACAGAGGTTGAAATGAGCTCAGATTGCACCTCTGCACTCCAGCCTGGGTGACACAGTAAGACTCTGTTTGAAAAAAACAGAAAAAAAAAGTGACCCTCAACACTGGATGGAGTGTTGGATGAATCTTAATATAAAATTGAGTAAAGCATGCAAGGCCACATAAAGCTAAATAGAGTATCACATGATTTTCATAAAACTCAAAAACAAGCTGATCTAAATAATACATTCCATAGGCACACACATAGGAGTGCTAAAAATATTAAAAATAAAAAGCAGGCTGGGCACAGTGGCTCACACCTGTAATCCTAGCACTTTGGGAGGCCGAGGTGAACAGATCACCTGAGGTCAGCAGTTCAAGACCAGCCTGGCCTACATAGTGAAACCCCATTTCTACAAAAACACAAAAATTAGGTGGGCGTGATGGCAGACGCCAGTAATCCCAGTTACTTGGGAGGCTGAGGTATGAGAATCACTTGAACCTGGAAGGCAGAGGTTGCAGTGAGCCGAGATCATAGCACTGCACTGCAGCCTGGGGACAGAGCTCAACTCTGTCTCAAAGGAAGGATGAGCATTAATATCAGGGCAGAGGTTACCTCTTTGTATGTAACCAATAGGCAAAGAGGTGAAAGGTTTAGGGTACAGCAGTAGGTACAAGTTTTTGGTAATGTCCTAGCTCTTGAGTTAGGAGGGAGATTCAATGAGTTAATGAAACTTTTTGCTTTAAAAATTACATGTATTTTTTTGTTTGCATAAAAATATCTTAAAGATTAATTAAAAATAGCCAATAGTTTTTAGCATGCCATACACACCATTCCTGTTGTTTTCCCCTGCAATACTCTGGAGATTATTCTAAATTAGTACACATAGATCTACCTCATTTTTTCTAATGGCTACGTAGTATTTCACTGTCTAAATATACCATAATTTATTTAATCAGTCCTCCCTAATGATGAACATTTGATCATTTCTGTCTATAAATGAGGTTGCGATTAATGTTATTGTTCTTGCATCTTGGTATAGTATATCTGTAAGATCAAATTTCTAGAAGTGGAATAACTAGGGCAGGAAGTGTGAGTGTTACAATTCTGAACAGATGGCCAAATCGTTTGTTCAACTTTAAACACTGGGAGTTTACGGCCATGGTGAGAAATCCAAATGGGAGTACCCACAGATATTGTCAGCAAGAGGTACCTGAGTACACCTGTGACTGTGTGCTTGGCTACTTTGGCACGTGCAGGGGATTTGGAGCAGAGTAGGTGTGGGAGTTGGGTAAGGGTGACTACTTCTGCATTCACCACTTGAGAAAAGCAACAACTCTGGTGATGTAAGGCCTCTAGGCCTGATGGGCAGGTGCTCCATAGACCCACAGATAGCAGAACTCTTGCCTACTCCCTGAGGGTCAGTCCAAAGAGAAGGGAGAGGGGAGAGGGGCGGCTCTTCTGACCTGGGGGCCCCTGAGGCATCAAGGCCAGGCTTCCCATACTTGAACTGGCCCAGCACAGATGCCTGGCCCCAGAAGGGCACAAATGGGGGTGATCCTTAAAATATCTTTCCTGAAAGAGACAAAAGCCAGCTAGATGAGTTAGCCTCTGTACCAGAAGCGTTTGATTACAAATCATGAGTTCAAGTGGGAACCCCTGTGGCTGGGCAAGTGAAACTGTGTGCGGCTTTTCGCTTTTGGTTTTCTGTTTAAGAGATGGAGCTCACTCTGTTGCCCAGGCTGGAGTGCAGTGGTGCAGTCATAGGATACTGCAGCCTCAACCTCCTGGATTCAAGAGATCCTCTGGCCTCGGCTTCCTCAGTAGCTGGGATGATAGTCCCGTGTCACTACAACTGGCTAATTTTAAAAAGTATTTATTTATCTAATTATTTTTGAGATGGAGCCTCGCTCTGTCACTCAGGCTGGAGTGCAGTGGTGCAAACTCCGCTCACTGCAACATCTGCCACCTGGGTTCAAGCGATTCTGCAGCCTCAGTCTCCCAAGTAGCTGGGACTACAGGGGCATGCCACTGCGCCGGACTAATTTTCTTGTATTTTTAGTAGAGATGGGGTTCCACCATGTTGGCCAGGCTGGTCTCAAACTCCTGACCTCAGGGGATCTGCCTGCCTTGGCCTCCCAAACTGCTAGGATTACAGGTGTGAGCCACTGCGCCTGGCCTCAATTTTTTCTTTCTTTCTTTTTTTTTTTTTGAGACGGAGTTTCACTCCTGTTGCCCAGGCTGGAGTGCAATGGCACAATCTCAGCTCACTGCAACCTCCACCTTCCGGGTTTAAATGATTCTCCTGCCTCAGCCTTCCGGAGTAGCTGAGATTACAGGCATGTGCCACCATGCCAAGCTAATTTTGTATTTTTAGTAGAGAAGGGGTTTCTCCATGTTGGTCAGGCTAGTCTCAAACTCCCAACCTCAGGTGATCCACCCACCTCGGCCTCCCAGAGTGCTGGGACTGTAGGCATGAGCCACCGCGCCTGGCCTGCCCTCAATTTTTATATATATATTTTTTGTAGAGACAAGGTATTGCTTTGTTGCCCAGGCTGGTCTTGAACTCCTGGGCTCAAGTGATCCTCCTGCCTTGGCCTCCCAAAGTGTTGGGATTACAGGCATGAGCCACCATGTCCAGCCAAGGTTTCCTGTTCTAAACAAAACTGTGATGAACAAACTCAGTCCTCCTTTCCACAGAGCATCACCCCCAGCCTTTACTCCTGTGGGCACCTACTTCCCCTTCTGTAATGGAGACAGTGTTCTCTGTTCTCCTCTCAGGTCCTTCCCCAGGGCCCAGGATTAGAGTGAGGGAGTGAGGCACTAGCCCTGAGTGCAAAATTTACAGGCATGCCAAAAAACAAACAAACAAAAATAACCAATATAAATAATATTTTAATGCAGTATTTTAAAACTTCAAAATTAATGCAAAAAAATCCATGATGGACAAAATATCAAAATGTTAAATAAAAACAGGAGCTAACCCTGCACTTTCACATCCATGTCTCATGAATCCCTGGCCCTGGTTCCAATAAAACTTTATTTACAAAAACAAGTGGCCAATGCCACGCCCCCAACCCCACCCCTCACCCTGTCATTTGCCAATATGATTTTTAAAAACATTCTTAAATATTTTGTATTGGGGTAAAATATACATAATATAAATTTACCATTTCAACCATTTTCAGTGTACAGTTCAGAGACATTAACAACATTCACATTGTGAAACAAAAATTTTTTTTTCTTTTTTTTTTTTGAGACAGAGTTTCACTTTGTTGCCAGGCTGGAGTGCAGTGGGGCGATCTCAGTTCACTGCAACCTCCGACTCCCGGGTTCAAGTGATTCCCCTGCCTCAGCCTCTCAAGTAACTATGACTACAGATGCATGCCTCCATGCCCAGCTAATTTTTGTATTTTTAGTAGAGACAGGGTTTCACCATGTTGACCAGGATGGTCTCGATCTCTTGACCTCATGATTCACCCACCTCGGCCTCCCAAAGTGCTGGGATTATAGGTGTGAGCCACCGCGTCCAGCCAACAATATAATTTTTTAAAATAGTACATTCAGGTTTTAGATATAGTGATGACTGAGTTCTGGGGTGCCCCATTAAATTTTGCCCTTAAACGTTATTAAAAAGTCAAGAAACAGTAGATGTTTGCGTGGATGCAGTGGAAGGGGGATGCATATACATTGCTGGAGGGAATGTAAATTAGTAGAACCTGTTTGGAAAACAGTATAGAGATTCCTTAACAAACTAAAAGTACACTTTGGGCCTGGGCGCGGTGGCTCACGCCTGTAATCCCAGCACTCTGGGAGGCTGAGACGGGCGGATCACTTGAGGTCAGGAGTTCGAGACCAGCCTGGCCAACATGGTGAAACCCCGTCTCTACTAAAACTACAAAAAAAGTAGCCAGGCATGGGGGCACGCACCTATAGTCCCAGCTACTCTGGAGGCTGAGGCAGGAGAATCGTTTGAACCCGGCAGGCGGAGGTAGCAGTGAGGTGAGATCGCGCCACTGCACTCCAGCCTGGGCAACAGAGTGAGACTCTGTCTCAAAACAAAAAACAAAAAACAGTGCACTATGGGAGGCCATGGCAGGCAAATCGCTTGAGTCCAGGAGTTTGAGACCATCCTGAGCAGTATGGTGAAACCTTGTCTCTATAAAAAATACAAAAATTAGCCAGGTGTAGTGGTGCATGCCTGTAGTCCCAGCTACTTGGGAGGCTGGGGTAAGAGGCATGCTTAAGCCCAGGAGGTCGAGTCTGCAGTGAACCAAGATTGCGCCACTACTCTCCAGCCTGGGTGATAGAGTGAGACCTTGTCACAGAAGGAAGGAAGGAAGGAAGGAAGGAAGGAAGGAAGGAAGGAAGGAAGGAAGGAAGGGAGGGAGGGAGGGAGGGAGGGAGGGAGGGAGGGAGGGAGGGAGGGAGGGAGGGAGGGAAGGAAGGAAGGAAGGAAAGTAGATTTACCATACGGTCCAGCAATCCCACCACTGAGTATCTACCCAAAGGAAAAGAGAGTCATTATATGAAAAAGACACTTGCACACGAATGTTTGTTTTTTGCAGCCAATTCACAATTGAAAAGATATGGAACCAACTTAAATAACCATCAACCAATGAGTGGATAAAGAAAATGTAGTTGATATACACCATAGAATACTACTCAGCCATTAAAAGGAACGAAATGATGTCTTTTGCAGCAACTTGCATGGAGCTGGAGGCCATTATTCTAAGTGAAGTGACTCAGGAATGGAAAACCAAACACTGTATGTTCTCACTCATAAGGAGGAACTAAGCTATGAGGACGCAAAGGCATACAGAGTGATATAATGGACCCTAGGGAGAATGGGAGGGAGTGTGAGACAAAAAAAAAAAAAAAACCCACTACACACTGGGTATAATGTACACCACTCGGGGGACAGGTGGACTAAAATCTCAGGATTCACAACTATACAATTCCTCCATGTAACCAAAAACCACTGGTAACCCAAAAGCTACTGACATTTTTTAAAATGTTAAAAAACAAACATTTGCACCCGAGGCGAGCACTTCATTCTCCTCTCGCTCTCTGGGGCACCTCCTGGAGCCAGAGGGTCTCACGCGGCCAGCTCCTCCTGGAAGCGGTTGAAGTTATTCCAGCGGCGATCAGGCCACCGAAGATGTCCTCCCAGACAACCACCCGCGATGGGGAGACTCGCTCCGCCTGTGTCCGCCCGCCCTCCTTTCGCGCGGGACACACCTGGCGGGCGCGCCCTTCCCTGCCGGGGGCCACCTGGCGCGCAGCTCCCGGGGCCGGGCCCGCCCCTCGCGGCTTTGCCGGGGCTCCCTTCCGGCCAATGGGAGCGCGACATGCAAATGAGCAGGTGCGGTGGCGGCCCGCCCGGAACGGCCCCGGGGCTCCCGGGATGTTAGAGGCGCTCAGGGCGGCAGCAGAGCAGACGCCGGGCTGCGCGCTGGGAGCTGCGGTCTCCGGCCATGGCCCCCGCTCCGCCCCCCGCCGCCTCCTTCTCGCCCTCCGAGGTCCAGCGGCGCCTGGCGGCCGGCGCATGCTGGGTCCGCCGCGGGGCCCGCCTCTACGACCTCTCCAGCTTCGTGCGGCACCACCCGGGGGGCGAGCAGCTGCTGCGGGCCAGGGCGGGCCAGGACATCAGCGCCGACCTGGACGGGCCGCCGCACAGGCACTCAGCCAACGCGCGCCGCTGGTTGGAGCAGTACTACGTGGGAGAGCTGCGCGGGGAGCAGCAGGTACAGCCAGGCCGGGGTCCCCCACCCCAACCCAGGACTCCCGCAGCCTTCCACTCCCGGGCGAGCCCCGTTCACCTGCCCTCTAGGAGGACCGAAGGTGACAGCCTCTGCCTCCCTTCCCTCGCTTCCCCTGTCTTCTTTCCAGGCAACAGGTCATTGTCGTCTCCCCCAACCCCTTCTTCCTTTCTCCAGGAACTTGCTGTTCCCTTCCACCCTTACCGCCTGGCCCGCCTCCGTGCCAGCTCTCCCATTTCCCCAACACCCCTCCTTCCAGAGTGTTCCTTCTGCAGCCCCTGCCCTCCGACAACCTGGATTCCGGTTTCTGGCCCCAGCCCTCCCACACGCCCCGGCTTTCCTTCCTCTTCACTTATCGGCCTCTCCCTCTTTGCAACCACTCTCCGTTTCTGTTTGGATAATGGGCTCACCTGTTCCCACCTCCCCATCCCACCTCACTTCTGCTTCAAAGAGGCACAGATCAGTAGCTCTTCTCACTAGGTTGGGTTTCCTGGTGGCGCCCTAGCCTTGCACCAGGGCTCCCCTGGGTGGGTGGAGAAGCCTGGGCCACGTCTGGGGTGGACTGTGTCCTCCAGCCTTTCAGACCTTCCCTTGTATCATTGTCCTACACACTGGCTTGGGAGTCCAAAAGAGTGAAATGAAAGACATGAGCCAGTTTTGCCAAGGAAAAGGGACTGGCACTTTGGACCAGACTGTGTGCTGAGCTGCACGCTGCTGTGCAGTACCAGCTCCCGGTGATATTTAAGTCCTTAACTGAACCTGGGGCAGGTTTTGTTATTCCCGTTTCAGGATATGGAATCTGAGGCTCAGGGAGGCTCTGATTAATGCGCCTAAGGCCAAATAGCTAAATAGTGGGAAAGTCACATGTATCTGACTCCAAAATCAATGCTGGCTCCATCCCAAAAATTTTCGGGTCGGGGAGACGGACCCAGTACACAGGATTCCAGGGAGGCTCAGGCCAGAAGTAAAGTGACTCTCTGGGTGTTCCCAGGCCTGGCTCTGGGACTGGTGACTATGGGGCCATCATGCTTAGATATACAGTAGTTTCCCCTTGTCCAAGGGGATACATTTCAAGACCCTCCATAGATCCCTAAAACCATGGATAGTACCGAATCCTATATATGCTATGTTTTTTCCCATATATACATACCTATGATAAAGTTAAATTTATAAATTAAGAATAGATGGCCGGTGGCTCAAGCCTGTAATCCCAGCACTTTGGGAGGCCGAGACGGGCGGATCAGGAGGTCAGAAGATCGAGACCATCCTGGCTAACATGATGAAACCCCGTCTGTACTAAAAAATACAAAAAAAACTAGCCAGGCGAGGTGGCGGGCGCCTGTAGTCCCAGCTACTCGGGAGGCTGAGGCAGGAGAATGGCGTAAACCCGGGAGGCGGAGCTTGCCGTGAGCTGAGATCCAGCCACTGCACTCCAGCCTGGGCGACAGACCGAGACTCTGTCTCAAAAAAAAAAAAAAAAAAAGAATAGAAAGAGATTAACAACAATAATAAAATGAACAGTTATAACAATATGCTGTAATAAGAGCTATTTGAATGTGGTCCCTGTCTCTCAAAACATCTTATTGTACTGTACTGTGATGATGTAAGATGTAACATGAGGCAGGGCATGGTGACTGACATCTGTAATTCTAGCACTTTGGGAGGCCAAGGTAAGAGGATCTCTTGAGCCCAGGAGTTCAAGACCAGCCTGGGCAACATAGGGAGACCCTGTTCTACAAAAAGTACCAAAATTAGCCGGGTGTGGTGGCATGCGCCTATAGTTCTAGCTACTTGGGAGGCTAAGGTGGGAGGATCACCTGAGAGGTGGAGGCTGCAGTGAGCCATGGTCGTGCCACTGCACTCCAGCCTGAGCAACAGAGTGAGACCCCACCTCAAAAAAAAAAAAAGATGATAAGACGCCTACATGATGGATTGGAGTGAGGTGAATGACAGATATGGTGATGTGGCATTGGCTACTATTGAAAACTAATTTAAAACTTATAAATTATTTCTGAAATTTTCCATTTAGTTATGTTTTTGGGCCCAGGTTGACCGTGGGTTACTGAAACCATGGAAAGTGAAACCATGGATAAGGGGGACTCCTGAAAACCAACAGTTGTCCCCTGCTTCTAGCTCTTGCTTTCAAGATGAGCCCAGCAACTATTCTTAGATCTTTGGTTGAAAGGACTTAGCACCCACTGTTTCAGGTGGCTTTTCATTGGGTCATCCTGCCTAATTTCTCCATCATTTATTCAGTCATGTAACTGGTTCCTTAATGGGTTGACAGCACTGTGCTGGGTGTGGGGAGATATCAATGAACAAAATCAATTCGGTTCCTGTCTCCATGCAGCTAACAGGAGGGAGAGGGAACACACAGATCACATGATAGTTGCTTAGTTAATGGTGTATCAGAGTATGGATCTAGAGGGGAGAGGCATAGAGAGAGCCTTCTTGAGAAAGTCACATTGACACTGAGAGCTGACTGATAGGCTGGGCTTAACCAGGTGATGTGTAGCAGGAAGAATGTTTCAGACAAAGGGGACAGCATGTGTGAAGGCTCTGGCAGGAAGAGCTTGACATAGTAAAAGATTGGAAATAAAACCAATGTGGCCAGAGGCTGATGGGCAAGGACAGGGATGTGCGGGGGAGGCCAAAAGTCAGCCGGGGCCACATCACACAGGGCTTCATAGGCTGTGGTCAGGATTTGGGACTTGACTCTAACAAAAATGGGAAGCCAGGTGAGCCTGGGAGGTGGAGGTTGCAGTGAGCCAAGATCGCGCCACTGCTCTTCAGCCTGGGCGACAGAGCAAGACTCCATCTCAGAAAAAAAAAAGGAAGCCAGGGAAGAGGTTCAGGCAGTGTTCGTGGTCAGATTTGCATCTTTGGAAGAGGACCCTGGCTGCAGTGTCAAGGAGGAACAGAGAGAGCCTAAGTGGGTGTGAGGAGATCAGGCAGGACACTCCTGCATGGCTGCCACTGCAGTGGCTGTGACCACGGGGAGAAGGGGCATGAAGATGGGAGAGTCTCTAGACAATATGCTGGGACAGCATTCTGTGTTGAGAGCCCAGTTTAATCTTAGAAGTCGGTGTTTGGTGTCAGGTTGTGCTGAAGGGTTTAGAAGAAGATATAAGAAAAACTGAGTGCAGGAGGCCGAGCATGGTGGCTCCCACCTGTAATCCCAGGAATTTGGGAGGGTAAGGTGGGCAGATCACTTGAGGTCAGGGGTTTGAGACCAGCCTGGCCAACATGGTGAAACCCTCTCTCTACTAAAAATACTAAAAATTAGCTGGGTGTGGTGGTGCACTGGGCGTGGTGGTGCACTCTCAGCTACTTGGGAGGCTGAGGCAGGTAGATCACTTGAGGTCGGGAGTTCAAGATCAGCTTGGGCAACACGGTAGAATCTTACCTCTGCTAAAAATACAAAAAACTAGCTGAGTGTGGTGGTGCACGCCTGTAATCCCAGCTGCTCGGGAGGCTGAGGTAGGAGAACTGTTTGAACCCGGGAGGCAGAGGTTGCAGTGAGCCGAGATCGCACTACTGCATTCCAGCCTGGGCGACAGAGTGAGACTTTGTCACAAAAAAAGAAAAAGAAGAAAAGAGAAAGAAAAAGGAAAGGAAAGGAAAAAGAAAAGAAAAACTGAGTGCAGGAAATAAGAGAGGTTGAGACTGACAGGTTTGTGGTGGCTCATGGGGCCCGCCCTGTGTCGTCACTGTATCCTCTAGACAGGAGCCTTAGGGTGTGGCTCGTCCTCCCAACACCATCCTAAGTATTCTTATAGCTACCCCTGGCCAGCTGCCCTGGATGGCCCCACCTCCCGGCTCTGCTAACCACCTAGCACCATGGTTTGCCTTGTCTGACCCTCAGAGAGGGGCCCAGGGACCCAGTCTCACACATGCTTCTGACCTGCATGCTCATCTGTTAGCTAAGATCCCCAGTGCGGGCCATGCTGCAGACATCCTTATTTCTGGGCCCCAACCTGAGCATGTGGAACAAAACTCAAAACAATGCATCTGCAGATACATGGCCCAAACTTAACAATGGTCACACTAGCCCAGCACTCCACTGGGCTGCCAGCTTCTGCCTTCAGAGTTCTAACAACTAGTACAGGGTTGTCTTTAAATTGAGAGAGAGGAAGGCTTGGCACAGTGGCTCATGCCCATAATCCTAGCACTTTGGGAGGCCGAGGTGGGTGGATCACTTGAGCCCAGGAGTTCGAGACCAGCCTGGGTAACATGGTGAAACCCCGTCTCTACAGAAAATTAGCTGGGTGTGGTGGCTTGTGCCTGCAGTCCCAGCTACTCAGGAGACTGAGGTGGGAGGATCACTGGAGCCCAGAAGGCAGAAGTTGCAGTGAGTCACATCACACCACTGTACTCCAGCCTAGCTGACAGAGCAAGACCCTGTCTCAAAAAAAAAAAAAAAAAAAAAAAAAAGAAAGAAAAAAAACTTGTGGGAGAGGTTGTCAAAGGAGAAATCTGGGGGTGGGATATCCTTTCAAAGAGATGCCTGGATGGAGACAATTTGTGTTCTTCTCCCTAGCTAAGCCCTTCTAGCAAGCCCCAAGCTGCCTTTTGCACTTCCCACCTCTCCTGCTGGACCAGGGATGCTGACACCCTTGTGGTTAGAGGCCCCTGTCTCTGGAGGGGCAGGAGGATTTTGCTGGTGAAGGGGAGTGCCATGAACCAACTCTATTGTTTGGGGCTCGTTTCTGAATGGTCCCCCTCCCAGGGGCCTGTCCTGCTGGTTTAGCCCTTGGATGGGAGCATCCTGGCCCTTCCTCCAGGGAGAATACCTGGTCCCGTTTGTTCCCCCTGCACCTAACTTTGCTGCACCCTCTCTATGTACACACATTCACGCTCACATGAAGGCACACTCACAAAACAAGTCCCACTTGTTTGAGCCACCATGCTGTCTGCCACAGCCTTGGACATGGGGAAGCCAAGCCGCCCACCTTGAGCAAGTGACAGAGCCATGGCTGAGCAGGGAAGTTCCTTGGGGCGGTGGGGTCAAGAGCCTCACCCCAAGCTCAGGCAACAGCAGTGCTCTTCCAGCTGCAGCCACATGTTAGCAGAGTATGAAGTCCACCTATTGAGCGCGACTGGCGTTTTTCACCAAATAAATAGACAAGGAAAGGACTTTAGATCTAAACCTCCTTCCCAGGCTATATTACTGTGTTTCCCAGACTCTGGGCATCCATGACTCACTACCCCCAGTATTTTTCCCTCCAATTTGGTGTATTATACTCTGGTTACTCTTCAGATTGTATGTCTTTTGCCTTTTACCAACTTGGTGTACCACTTGAACTATCATATTTAATATTTATCTTTAAATTGACCCACTTTATTTTCCCACGTACTCATGCTTGGCGATAATAACAGTAAGATCAAAGGTTTTACATGCACTTTAAAGGGAATGGGGGCCAGGCATGGTGGCTCATGCCTGTAATCCCAGCACTTTGGGAGGCTGAGGTGGGCAGGTCGCCAGAGCCCAGGAGTTCGAGACCAGCCTGGGCAACATGGTGAAAAACTATCTCTACAAGAAAAAATTTACAAAAAGTAGCCGGGCATGGTGGCATGCACCTGTGGTCCCAGCCACTTGGGAGGCTGAGGTGAGAGGATCACCTGAGCCTGGGAAGTTAAGCCTGCAATAAGCTATGATCATGCCACTGCACTCCAGCCTCAGTGACAGGAGACCCCGTCTCAATCAATAAATAAAGTGAATATGGAACTGGGGTTTTTCCTGAGCCCCAGGCCTGCCACCCAGAGAGATGGTAACTGCCAGAGGGTGGCTCATACTCCCCCATGCCCCGCCAGTCCTGGAGAGGTCCTCCCATGGGCAGATATCTGACCATGCCAGCTGACCATGCCCTGTGCTTGCGAAGACCCCGGAGGAAAGCAAACCTGACTCCTCAGCCACTAGTGTTGGGGTAACCTTGATGTCTGAAGGCCTCGATGCCATGTTTTAATCCCACAGAGTTTGTCTGTGTCTCAATGTGGCTGGGAAGTCCACAGATTCAACCACACATGGGTCTGTAAGACTTTGGGCTCTGGCCATTCAGAGCTTCAGGGCTTGAATAATTAAATGGGGAGGGACAATAAGGAGGAGAATTAAGTGCAGGGAGACTTGGGGTTCCCACCCTACCCAGGTCAGGAACATCTTGAGCTCAGCCCATCTTGGAAAGCCGGTCTGATAAAAACTGATGCTTGGGGAATTTGCTGAACTGCCGCCACCTTCTAAGAAGAGTACAGCTGAGAAGTCAACTTACTGAAGGGGTTAAGATCGCTTGGCCTCTAAGGGGGCATCCCAGGGGAGCCTGCCTGACCAATTAACGGTCACTGCCCTCCACCACCTGCCAGAACTTCTACACTCTGGCCTGCTGTGGTGCCAGGCGAGTCTCACCTAGAGGATGAAACTAGGGCCAGCAGGTGGGGCGTCCAGGGCCCAGGTCACTACAGTTGCATGGCCACCCCAGCGTCAGCACAGGCTCCAGGAGTGCTCTCTGGTGTCACCCCACAATTCAGTGAAGAAAGAGGCTTCGAGACTGAGAATTGGGAAGAAGGTCAAAAATTAGGATTCTCTGGAGGAAATAAAAAGAAACAAACAGGAATCCTAGAAATACATGAGAGTAATTGTCTTTGGAAGTACTCCCGGGAAGTAACCCGAACTGATGCTTTGGCAACAGCATTCATCATCTTCACTTATTTTTTCCTTATGACACACACTCCTCATTGGTCCATATATAGTCTTCATTTATTTAGACAGGTGATAAGCACCCCATGAGCTCTGAAACCCACCACACCACGGAAACAGCCCTTGGCATTACCAGGACCTTCGTCTTCCTCCACCCGGTGGTCAGTGCTCACCTTATCTTACATGGCCTGGCAGCAACTGGTGACACCACTGATCACCCCTCCTCCACCCTAGTACACTTTCTTCACCTGGCTGCTGGATGCTATACCCTTTTGGTTTTCCACCTGAATTCATTTTTTATTGCTTCTCTGACAAATTACCACAAACTCGGTGACTTAAAGCAACACACATTTACACTATTATAGTTCCAAAGTAAAAAATGAGTCTGCAGGGAAGTATTCCTTCTGGAGGCTCTAGGGGAAATTCTTTTTTCCTGCCTTTTCCAGTTACTGGAGTCTGCCTGCATTCCTTGGCTCATGGCCCAGCCAGCAATCTCATCATGCTGGCCTCTAACTCTGTCACTGCGTCTCCTCCTACGACTGACGCTCCTGAATCCATCTTCCACTTGGAAGTACACTTGGGATCACACTGAACCCACCTAGATGATCCAGGATAATCTCCTCATCTCAAGATCCTTCACTTAATGACATCTGCAAAGTCCCTTTTGAAAAGTCAGGTAGCATATTCACAGACTGTGCCTCCCACCCTACCCAGACCCCAGTCGTGACTTCTCAGTCTCCATTGTTAGTTTCTCTCACTTCTCATTTCCCAGAAAAGTGCACAAAGCTTGAACATACAGCTCAGGGATTTTTTTTTTTTCTTTGAGTCTCCCTCTGTCGCCAGGCTGGAGTGCAACGGCACAATCTCAGCTCACTGCAACCTTCGCCTCCTGGGTTCAAGCGATTCTCCTGCCTCAGCCTCCCAAGCAGCTGGGATCACAGGCATGCACCACCACGCCCAGCTAATTTTTGTATTTTTAGTAGAGATGGGGTTTCACCATGTTGGCCAGGATGGTCTCGATCTCCTGACCTCGTGATTTGACTGCCTCGGCCTCCCAAAGTGCTGAGATTACAGGCGTGAGCCACCGTGCCTGGCCATTTTTGTTTTTTTAACCTAGGTAAACATCTCTGTTGCCACCACCCAGATCAAGACCTAGAACTCTTCCAGCACCTAGCATAGGCTCCTGCCTCCTTCCAGGCAATAGCGCCTCCCAGAGGCAGCCACTGTTCTAATCTCTATCACCGTGGGACAGTTTTGTGAATCCGTCATCTTTATATGGGAATTGTGTTGTTCCCATTTATGGGAATTGTGTGTTTCTTTATATGGGAACAGAGTTGTTCATGGCCGCTTTCACTCAGTATTATGTCTGGGGTATTATTGATGTTTTTCTTACTCTTAACAGTAACCATTTCCATTGCCTACTCTGTCCTAGAGAATCCATAGGCAGAGGGAGAAAATGGGGAGTAACTGGAGCAAGAAGAGCCAATGACTTAGACCACCTGTTGATCTTCAGGAGCCCCACCACTTAGTCTTCCTTCTGGAACATTTCCCCCACTACTGCCCTACTTTGGCCAGAGCCTCTTTACACTCACTATTGCGTTACACTCACTATCAGTCTCTTGGGCAGGTCTTCCTCTGTTCCCCATTGTCTCTGAACCTTTCTAAAGAGAACTTGATCATGTTACAGCAGTGCTCCTAAGTATTCAATGGCTCCCTATTGCCATATCCTTTAAGTCCAGCTTGAATGCTCTTTCTTCCACAGAGATTCTCCTTACCTCCTCACCTGTACCTGTTTTTTTCCCCTTCGATCAGACTTTCATAGCTCTTCACCTGAACCTATCTTACAGCATTCATAATTTTTTTTTTTTTTTTGAGACAAAGTCTTGCTGTGTTCCCCAGGCCCCAGGCTGGAGTGCAGTGGCATGATCTCAGCTCACGGCAACCTCTGCCTCCCAGGTTCAAGTGATTCTCCTGCCTCAGCATCGCGAGTAGCTGGGATTACAGGTGCCCACCACCATGCCGGCTAATTTTTGTATTTTTAGTAGAGACAGGGTTTCACCATGTTGGCCAGGCTGATCTTGAGCTCCTGACCTCACCTGCCTTGGCCTCCCAAAGTGTTGGGTGTGAACCACCACACCCGGCAGATAACATTCTTTCTTACTTAATGTATTTTCACTATGGCTCTTGTCTTCCCTATTATTTTCTCTACTAATCTGTAGACTCTCCAAGGACTGGACTTGTCTAATTCATCTGGATTTCTCTAACACACACAGGCACACTGGTACATACCGTCAGGTACTACTAAATATTTGAATGGTCTGAGTGTGGGCTCATACCTGTAATCCCAGCACTTTGGGAGGCCAAGGCAGAAGGAGAGCTTGAGACCAGGAGTTCAAGGCCAGCCTGGGCAATATAGCGAGACTCTATGTCTACAAAAAAATTTTTTAACATAACCAGGCATGGTCACGTGCCTATGGTCCCAGCTACTTGGGAGGCTATGATGGGGGGATTGCTTGAGCCCAGGAGGTCAAGGCTGCAGTGAGCCATGATCACACCATTGTACTCCAGTCTGGGCAGCAGAGTGAGACTCTGTCTCAAAAAATGACTGAATGAATAAATAAATAAATGTGCTTTTTTGTTTGTTTGTTTGTTTGTTTGTTTTTGAGACGCAGTCTTGCTCTGTCGCCCGGGCTGGAGTGCAGTGGCCGGATCTCAGCTCACTGCAAGCTCCGCCTCCCGGGTTTACGCCATTCTCCTGCCTCAGCCTCCCGAGCAGCTGGGACTACAGGCGCCTGCCACTGCAACCGGCTAATTTTTTGTATTTTTAGTAGAGACAGGGTTTCACCATATTAGCCAGGATGGTCTCGATCTCCTGACCTCGTGATCCGCCCGTCTCGGCCTCCCAAAGTGCTGGGATTACAGGCTTGAGCCACCGCGCCCGGCCATAAATAAATGTTTGAATAAGTGAATGAATGAGTTGCTTGGAAAATTGAGGTATGTGCATAATTGAAAAGGAAATATTAGCATATGCAAGACACTTTAAGAATGAAACACAGTCAGGCGCGGTGGCTCACACCTGTAATCCCACTACTTTGGGAGGCCAAGGCGGGCGGATCAACTGAGATCAGGAGTTCAAGACCAGCCTGGCCAACATGGTGAAACCCTGTCTCTACTAAAAATACAAAAATTAGCCAGATGTGGTGGTGCATGACTATAATCCCAGCTACTCAGGAGGCTGAGGCAGGAGAATCGCTTGAACCTGGGAGATGGAGGTTGCAGTGAGCCAAGATTGTGCCATTGCACTCCAGCCTGGGGGACTTCATCCCCCCCCAAAAAAAAAAATTGAATGAAAGATTAAGAAAAATATCTCTTCAGCCGGGCGCGGTGGCTCAAGCCTGTAATCCCAGCACTTTGGGAGGCCGAGACGGGCGGATCACGAGGTCAGGAGATCGAGACCATCCTGGCTAATACGGTGAAACCCCGTCTCTACTAAAAAATACAAAAAACTAGCCGGGCGACGAGGCGGGCGCCTGTAGTCCCAGCTACTCGGTAGGCTGAGACAGGAGAATGGCGTGAACCCGGGAGGCGGAGCTTGCAGTGAGCTGAGAGCCGGCCACTGCACTCCAGCCTGGGCGGCAGAGCAAGACTCCGTCTCAAAAAAAAAAAAAAAAAAAAAAAAAAAAAAAAAAAAAAAAAAGAAAAATATCTCTTCTGTGTGTTGTTAGCTAAAGGGTTGGGAGTTGATGGAAAGGACGGAGAACCATCAAGTAAGTCACTCATTTCTGCTTTTGTCCTCGGTTCTTTGTAGCCAGAGACAGTTAGCAAAACCTTTCTCTTAGCAGGCTCTTACAGTCCAGCCATCCCATGAGTCTCCTTCAAGGGTTAGAAGTGAAGTTAACCACAGAAAGTCTCAATCGAGACCCACATTGCTTTCAGGGTTGTGACCCCCCAGTCCCCATGTAGCTATAAGTCCCTGGGTGACACCCATAGGCATGTCCCAGGTTGCCTGGGTTTCTAGTCCTGTTTACTCTTTCTGCTGTCTTTTCATGCAACATTCTCTAAAGCACATAGACTCAGAACGGTGGTTCTCAGTCTTCTCTAATTGCTCCTATTCTTTTTTTTTTAACTTCTAAGTTCAGTGATGCATGTGCAGTTTCGTTAAATAGGTAAACTCATGTCATGGGGGTTTGTAGTACAGATTATTTTGTCACCCACCCAGGTGTGAGGCCTAGTACCCATTACTTATTTTTCCTGCTCCTCTCCCTCCTCCCACCCTCCATCCTCAGGTGGAGGCCTCAAGTATCTATTGTTTCCTTCTTTGTGTCCATAAGTTCTTATCATTTAGCTCCCACTTATAAATGAGAACATGTGGTATTTGGTTTTCTGTTCCTGCCTTAGTTTGCTAAGGATAATGGCTTCCAGCTCCATCCATATTCCCTCAAGGGGCATGATCCCATTCTTTTTTATGGCTGCATAGTATTCCATGGTGTATATGCACCACATTTTCTTTATCCAGTCTACCATTGCTGGGCATTTGGGTTGATTCCATGTCTTTGCTATTGTGAACAGTGCTGCAATGAACATACACGTACATGTGTCTTTATGATGGAATGACTTATATTCCTTTGGGTATATACCCAGTAACTGGATTGCTGGGTCGCATGGTATTGTAAGGGGGCCAGAAGACTCTAATGACCTGCTCTTTCTCTCTGATAGAAAAAGAGCTCAGCCGTAACAAAATTCAAGAACAACAAACTTGATGCTAGCAACACTCGTAAAGCTTATAACTCAGAAATATGAACCTCAAACTCAGTACTTTATATTGTGAAACACTGCCACCAAAACACTGTTATCCAAATAACTTCAGTTTCTTACCTTGATGGTACATTGCAAAGTATTTAAATAGCAATACCAGATAAGAAAATTTGAGGGTGGTGGGATTTGCTTTAACATGTTTGAAATCTGATGCATACAAAGCATTTTTAAAGTCCTGTTAGAGTAAAGCTAGTAGCCACCAGTTTCATTCATGCAAGTATGTCATTACATACTTAGAGTGAACCATGCAACCTACAATAAACTTGTTTGAAAATTACCTAAGTAAATTAGTTGTAATTTCTCCTTTAAGAGGGAGAGTAGAATTCTAGTTCTCTACGTTCTTTTGTGCCCAGTAGAACCTTTCCAATGTTGCTTAGCATTGAATGATGTTCAGATTACCTAATGAGAAATGGAATCAGAGTTTTTAGGGATCTCTAGAAATGGCTGGTTTTAGTTTATAAATTCCAGGCTGGGCATGGTGGCTCACGCCTGTAATCCCAGCACTTTGGGAGACCGAGGCAGGCAGAAGGCTTGAGGCCAGAATCAGCCTGGCCAATATAGTGAGACCTCGTCTCTACTAAAAATACAAAAACTAGCTGGGTGTGGTGGTGCATGCCTATAATCCCAACTACTCAGGAGGCTGAGATATGAGAATTGCTTGAACCTGGGAGGCAGAGGTTGCAGTGAGCAGAGTTCACGCCACTGCACTCCAGCCTGGATGACAGAATGAGACTCTTTAAAAAAAAAAAAAATCCTAATGTTAATAACTCATAATAACCCACTTAGGTGCTCATAAGTAGCCCCTAGTCTTATGTAATAATGAAAATCTATGAAATGGCATCATTTACTCACAAAGATCAAGGAAAGACCTCAAATTTTAAAGTCAGTTTGACAAAGGCCTACACTTTGAGACTCTGCTGTGGAGGAATAAGGAGCACCTCACTGGACTGAATAAACCCAACTTCTGTGATCCTGTGTTGCCCCCAAACAGGGAAAAGGACAGATGAGCTTGGTTTCATGGTTGCTTTCTCCTGTGCCAGGCAGTCTTCTGGAACCAACCGTAATGACTTATGCTGGTTGGAGACAAAGTGCTATAAAAAATTCAGTTGTTCCTTAGACCCAAGTAGAAGAGTCCTTGAATCCTAATAAAAAGTCACTTTTTAAAGTTACTGTATTCTAGGCTGGGCGCGGTGACTCGTGCCTGTAATCCCAGCACTTTCGGAGGCCGAGGTGGGCAGATCACGAGGTCAGGAGTTGAAGACCAGCCTGGACAACATGGTGAAACCCCATCTCTACAAAAATACAAAAATTAGCCAAGCATGGTGGCGCTTGCCTATAGTCCCAGCTACTCGGGAGGCCGAGGCAGGAGAATTGCTTGAACCTGGGAGGTGGAGGTTGCAGTGAGCCAAGATCATGCCACTGCACTCCAGCTTGGGTGACAGAGTGAGACCCTGTCTCAAAAAAAAAAAAAAAAAAAAAAAAGCAATTGTGTGGAAGCACAATGTAACACGCCGTAAACTCCAGTTTGAACATTCACAGCATACTCCTAAATGAAGCATCTTATTAACAAGAGTATTTAAGGGCTAAGGGTCTTTCTTCATCCTTTGACAAACAGGTCTATCTCTTTTGAAAGGCTTCTTCCTTCATTCATTGCCTCTCTTTTGACACTGGCCTCCTTATTTGGCAATGGAGTTGGAGTCAAACAGTTCTCCATTGCTTTCAGTGACTTCATGAAGTTTTCTATTTTTTTTCTGCATGGATGTTTATCTTACTTTGCATCTTGTTACACTGCATATTGTTGGATGATAGCACCCTCTAACCATCAAAGAGAGAACACTTTGCCTAGATGGGCAGGGCAAAGTTGGGGGAGGAGGTGGTCAGTATTTGAGCAAGGGTCAAATTTATTGAACAACTGACTCATAAATATCTACATGATTTTTGCTGTCTTTTGCAACTTGAATCTTCAGAAACTCAGATAAAGAACACTTGGATAACAATGATCCCTGTAGAGCTAATAGTAACACACCTTAAGTGTATATAGTGATCTACATTGATCTACGTTTTTCTTTTGTTTTTTTTTTTTTTTTTTTTGAGATGGAGTCTTGCTCTGTCACCCAGGCTAGAGTGCAGTGCCGTGATCTCGGGTCGCTGCAACCTCCGCCTCCCTGGTTCAAGTGATTCTCCTGTCTCAGCCTCCCGAGTAGCTGGGATTTCAGGTGTGTGCCATCATGCCTAATTTTTGTATTTTAAGTAGAGACGGGGTTTCACCATGTTGACCAGGCTGGTCTCGAACTCCTGACCTCAGGTGATCCGCCCGCCTTGGCCTCCCAAAGTGCTGGGATTACAGGCGTGAGCCACCACACTTAGCCCTATCTACATTTTTCAAAATATTTTTCCATAGACTTTTTTCCCTTCCAACTTTTATTTTAACTTTGGGGGTACATGTGCAGGATGTGCAGGTTTGTTACATAGGTAAACATGTGCCACGGTGGTTTGCTGCCCAGATCATCCCATCACCTAGATGTTAAGCCCAGCATCCATTCTCTGTCTTTCCTAACGCTCTCCCTCCTCCCACCCTGTCCCATAGATTTCTACTTGAACTCTTAAAGTGGATGGAGTAGATATAGGAAGCTGTAGTTCAGAGAGATCCTGCAGTATGGGTCTCCAAGTGCCCAGTATTTTCAGTGCATACTCATTAGGGACAAATCTTAGGCATGAGATTAAGCTGAGGGGTACCAAATGCATTTCTTTCAGATCTAGGAGGGATGAGGTACCATCCAAGATCCGCTCTGATCCTTCTGACTGGGCTGAAGTCAGGCCTCTGAAGACAGAAGGAGAAGAATCCTTAGGCTGAAGCTGTTTGCTTTCTAGACCTCATAAACTGTCTTCTAGGATGATGTGAGGCAATGCGTATACTCATGTGATGGGGATTTCCTGGGGGGAGCAGGCGTATCTTCCTCTGACGTGTCATTGACTCCCTGCATGCTCAGTTACTGATTAATCCGTGGATCACTCCGGCTTCCTGGCAGCTGCCCTTTCATGAGGTGAGGGAGTGTAGGTCAAAGTGGGAGCTGGGATGGTGTGTTGGCTTGAAAAACTTTGCCTGGCATCACGGGCACTGAGGTAATGCTTGGTTGCTGCAGTTGTATCCCGAAGCCTTTAATTTAGACAATTTTAGTTTAGCCAGGCTAGAGAAATACTTCCCTTATGAGCAATAGGGCCTGTGAAAGACTCCAAATACATGGGAGACCTGAAATAATAATGATTTGTGGCTC
The DNA here is from genome assembly GCF_007565055.1 of Rhinopithecus roxellana. Classification (NCBI taxonomy): domain Eukaryota; kingdom Metazoa; phylum Chordata; class Mammalia; order Primates; family Cercopithecidae; genus Rhinopithecus; species Rhinopithecus roxellana. The sequence continues at coordinate 63,437,734 of NC_044568.1, forward strand.
CCAGCACGCTTCCTCGGGGCCCTGGTGTCCTGGAGGCCGGTCTGACTTGCCTGGAGGTCACTGGTGTGTGGCTCAGCTGTAGCGGCGGCGTAGGGGGTGTCCAGGGGAGTGGACAAGCAATTCTCCTGTCTTTTGCAATTTGAATCTTCAGGAACTCACATAAAGAACACTTGAATAACGACGACCCCTGTAGAGGGATTTCATCTGTTCCATCACACATGGAAGAGGAGTTGCTAGGTCAGGAAAGGAAGCTGCTAAGCTAAGGTTCTTGTCACTTTGTCCTTGCATGCTGGAGGAGGGGCTGTCCAGGATGAGGTAAATTTGTAGATCCTCACCTCCTTCCTAAAAAACTTGCCATGGGGTTGCAATGTGCCATGTTCATCAGTGCTCCAGCGGACACCAGGAGAGGAAGAGGGGACCCCTAGGAGGTGGCTGCGGCTTCTCCTTTCCAAGATGCAAGTCCTGTCCGGGTGAAATAAGGCAGTTCCCAGTCGAGGCCCTGGCTGCACTGCCAGACCATAGCCCATAGGCAGGCAGAGCCTCAGGCCAGCACCTCGCCTTCCAGCCAGCATGGCTGTGACTCCCTAAGCAGCCCAGGACTGCGGTTACCTCTGGAGTGTCTTGCTGGCAGAGGTGGCCTTCCCAGGGAAAGTGAGGGAATTTTAAATGTTCCTTCTATCTAGGTTTCTCTTGTTTAGAAAACATGGAAGTACATGTGGGTGACAGAGGTGAGCTCGTCAAACACATTCAAGAAGGGTCTTTAGTAGGAAGAATGGAAAAAGGAGTGGGAAACTCTTACTTCCTCCACCACTCTTGATCTCGCCCACAAAGGTGAGTTCGCCTTGCACCCTCTGTGGCTGGAGCTGATCCCAGCCAATTAGCCGATGACAGGTTGCTCCCTCATTGCCAGAAAAAGCCCATCTCAGCAGTAAGACCTAGGGCCCTCCACATCAGACCTTCTCTACAGCAGTGGCTGGTCTGACTTGGGAAAAGGGAGGAAGATAGATGTGTCATGAATGAAACGTGTGTAGTATGTTGGTGTGCATTTAAAGACATTAAAGACTGACATTGAAGTTCCCTTAGAGAAATAAATGAATCCTGGAGTTCTAATTGCTGGTCCCACCTAAGTATCTTCTCTGTCAGGATAAGAGTATAAAGAATGTCCCAGACTAGATGTCATGAGTCTAGACCCATGTTAAGGGAGAACCTGCCAGGTACAACAGAGTGGGACGTGACCTGATAAGGCAGAGGACCAAGGTGACTCATGAACTTTAGTGCAGAGCCAGGCAGCCATGATGAGAGCAGAGTTTGTAGGCAGCTACCTGGCTTTGAGCCTTGCATGCAGCCAAGATCCTAAGGCCTTCAGGAGGGCTCCCCTGGAATGTTCTAGATACAAGACGCGGTACCTGCTGAAAGGGCTGGGAAGGAGCTTTTTCCTGGATGGTTTCGAATCCACTGTGTCCTAGACACTTGCATTTTTTAAAATTATTTTTTAATATTTTGTAGAGATGGGGGTCTTGCTCTGTGGCCCAGGCTAGTCTCGAGCTGCTGGCCTCAAGTGATCCACACACCTCAGCCTCCCAAAGTGCTGGGATTACAGGCATGAGCCGCCATGCCTGGCCTGGAAACTCTCATTCTAATCGACATTAATTAATACTCATGGCATTTCATTAGGATAGATGTCAAAGATTTATCACATTCTGCAGTGTTCTGTTTGTTCAGGGGATGGATAACATAGTTGATTAAAATTAGACTGTAGATTTTTTCTATCATAATAATTACATATTAATATAGTTCATAAAAATTTAGATAGTTAAGAGGGATGTGCGAAAAAGAATTGTTTCCGGCCGGGCGCGGTGCCTCACGCCTGTAATCCCAGCACTTTGGGAGGCCGAGGCAGGCGGATCACGAGGTCAGGAGTTCGAGACCAGTCTGGCCAACATAGTGAAACCCTGTCTCTACTAAAAATGCAAAAAATTAGCCGGGTGTGGTTTGTGTGCCTATAATCCCAGCTACTCAGGAGGCTGAGGCAGGAGAATTGCTTGAACCCAGAAGGCTGAGGTTGCAGTGAGCCAAGATCATACCATTGCACTTCAGCCCAGGTGGTAGTCCAAGACTTCGTCTCAAAAACATAATTGTTTCCCTCTTGCTCTAGTCCCTCTATAAATACCCTCATTTTTTGTGTAATCTCACAGAGATTCTACATATATATATATTCTACCCATATACATATATATATGTGTATATACCCACACACACACACATATTTATTTATTTATTTATATTAAAAATAGGCTCTCACTCTATCACCCAGACTGGAGTACAGTGGTGCTATCTCGGCTAACTGCAGCCTTGAACTCCCGGGCTCAGGTGATCCTCCCACCTTAGCCTCCCAAATAGCTAGGACTGTAGCATGTGCCTGTAGGCACATGCCACCACTCCCAGCTAATCTTTGTATTTTTTTTTGTAGAGACAGAGTTTTACTGTGTTGCCCAGGCTGGTCTCAAACTCCTGGGCTGAAATGATCCACCCACTTCAGCCTCCCAAAGTGCCAGGATTACAGGTGTGTGCCACCATGCCCAGCCATGCACATATTATTCTTTTTATTTCTCACATAAAGGAATCGTGTGACACAGACTAGTTGACAACTTGCTGTCTTTTTCACCCAATGACATATTTTGTACCTCTTTCCATATCAGCAATATAGGTTTACTCCATTCTTTTTAACAGCTGTTCCTATTGATGCTTTTTCCTATTATATCAGTGCCACAAGAAGCATCCTTACATAATCACTTTGCATATATATGCAAATCAACCATAACACAGAATCCTGGATTTGGAATTTCTGGATCCAAATAATACGCATCTTATATTTTAATAGATAGTGCCAAATTGCCCCCAAAACAGTTGTACCAATTTTAACTCCCTCCAAAAATGTGTGAGAATGCCTCTCCACACTTTCACCAATTCTGTGTGTTAGCAGTATTTTTAATCATCTTCAATGGATGAAAAAATTGCTACCTGTTCAAATTCTTATTTATATGAAGGATAAGGGAGGTTCTGAGTCTTTCCACATGTTTCTAAACTTTTTGCACATTTTTAGTAAACTGCCTTTTCATGTCCTTTATCCATCTTTCTATTGATAGTTGTCTTTTTCTTCTTATTAAAAATCTCTACTTAGAGGTAAAGGGTATTAACCTGTTTTTTGGCATCTGTGTTACTATTTTTCCTCCACTTTTCATTTGCCTTTTGCCTTGCTTAATTTTTTTTCTTCAACGCAAAACTTTTCAATTTCCTTGTAGTAAAAGACACCGGTTTTATTCTTAGAAAGTTCTGCCCCCACTTTAAGATTTTATACATAAAAACAAAATATTTCAGTTTCCTAAATAAATATGTTTATTTCCTAAATTTATTCAGTTTCCTAAATAAAAACATGTTTAGTGTTTTTTCTTGTGTGTTTGTTTTTGCTTAAATGTTTTGCTTCCCTGGAATTTTTTTGGGGGGATGGGGTATAAGGAAAAAGATAGGTATTATTTTAGGTTTATATTTTTCCAAATTACCAGTTGTCCCAGTAGATTTATTGAATAATCTATCTTTTTCCACTGATTTCTTTTTAAAAACCTACCTTTTCACATATCAGTCATTTACATATATATTTAAGTAGGTCTGTTTGTGGACTGTATTCTGTACCAATGAAATCACTACTGTTTTATTAGGTTTTAGCCATTTGTGTTTTCCTCCTTGCATTCCTTTGCAGCCAAGACTCTGCTCCACCAGAGAAAGAAAAAGAACAGGAGGTGGGAGTGATTGTGGAGCCTGTCACCAGGCTTGGCGAACACAGTCAAGTTTGACTTTCAAAGACTAGGGCTGCCCGGTGTGCCCTGGGCCCTGAGGTCATGTGTCTGGAGCAGATAAGAAATCACTTTGGAGAAACGCTTGCAGGCAGCCGCCCTCGGCAGCATGTGTGTGGCCGGTAGTGGTTGTCTGTCCAAGCAGTGATGGAATAGCAGTGATTTCAGCCAGGGGATGTGGACATGGGGAGGAATGTCGAAGGAGCAGGTAGCCGCAGCTTGGCCTGGAACTCAGCATTCCAGTGGGTCCTGCTTATTCTTCCTGCTTTGTGTTCAAAGCCTGTGGTTAGAGGGGAGGCCTGCAGGCCGGATTCCACGTGTGCGTGGATGACCAAGGCTAGGATGGCAGGGGGGCAGCCATGTTTGCTAGAGGGAACATGCACCTCTCCTGGAAAGCCGTGTGATCTCAAACTTTACTCTCCCTCTGGCCAAGGGAACTGGATACGTATTCCCCATTTCCTCCTCGTTCCTTTCATCAGAATTGCATGAGGAGCATATTAAAATAGATTTCTGGGACTTTCTGGAGAGATGGAACTGGTCTGTGTCTTGATTTGGGCATTGGCTGTAAGGAGGCATGTCATTGTCAAACTACACCCTTACAGTTGATGTTTTTTTTAACTATATGAAAATTACGCTTAGTAGGGGGAAAGGAGAGCCAAGTAAACTTAACACCAGCTTCATAGTCACTCCTAAGTAGGTGACCTCACATTTGCAAGAGTTGGTGCTGGTATACACAAGCCTTACAAAGACTGCTTTGGAAAGAAAGAGTAGAATGTAAATGGTGAAATCCAGGTTAGAGGGATGCAGGTGCTTTTGGTGAGATTCTCCCAGTTTACTGTATATTTGAAATTTTCCTAACAAAATGTTGCACAAAATACTAAGTAGTTCCCCTGTGGAAATCACTCACAGGGGTGTTCTTAAAGAATGAGTAGAAATATAAAATAACAGCACATGAATGGTTACATGCAGCAAAGGATCAAATTTCCAGTGATATCATATTGGCCATTGCAAAGCACCATCCACAGGATGGCTTGAAACAATGCACTTTGGGAGGCCAAGGGGGGTGGATTACCTGAGGTCAGGAGTTTGAGACCGACCTGGCCAGCATGGCGAAACCCCGTCTCTGCTGAGAATACAAAAACTAGCCGGGTGTGGTGGCGCGTGCATGTAGTCCCAGCTACTCTGGAGGCTGAAGTGGGAGAATCACTTAAATCTGTGAGGCAGAGGTTGCAGTGATCCGAGATGGCGCCACTGCGTTCCAGCCTGGGTGACAGAGCACGACTCCATTCCCCACCCCATGCCAAAAAAAAAAAAAAAAAAGCAAAAAACCAGAAATGTATTATCTCATGCTTCTAGAGGCTGGACAGCAGACATCAAGATTTCATCCGGGTTACTTTCTTCTAGAGGCTGCGAGGAAGAACCACTTCAAGCCCCTCTCTGGGCTTCTAGCGGGGCTGCTATCCTTTGGTGTTTCTTGGCTTGTAGTTGCATCACTCCCGTCCCTGCCTCCATCTTTATAGGTGTTCTTCCCATACAGGTGGCTCTATGTCAATGTCTCCTAAGTCCCCTCTTAGGAGGATGCTAGTCATACTGAAGTATGACTAGCATTGGGTGGGCTTACGCCACCAATCTTACATTGAGTATATCAAAGATCCTATTTCTGAGCAGGTGTGGTGGCTCAGGCGTGTAATCCCAGCAATTTGGGAGGCCGAGGCAGGAGGGTCACTTGAAGAGCCCAGAAGTTTCAGATCAACCTGGGCAACATAGGGAGACCCTGTCTGTAAAAAACACAAAAATTACCCGGATGTGGTGGCATGCACCTGTAGTCTCAGCTACTCAGGAGGCTGAGGTGAGAGGATCCCTTGAGCCCAGGAGTCAGAGGTCTCAGTAGGCTGAGATCACGTCAGTGCATTCCAGCCTGGGTGACAGAGCCAGACCCTGTCTCAAAATAAATAAATAAATAAAAATCCTGTTTCCAAACAAAGTCACATTCACAAGCTCTGGATGGACATGAGTTGGCAGGGGGAATTGGGGAAGGGACACTATTCCTCCCAGTACATTTTTTTTGTTTTATTTTTTGTTTTTTGTTCTTGAGATGGAGTCTCCTCACTCTGTCACCCAGGCTGGAGTGCAGTGGCACAATCTTGGCTCACTGCAACGTCCACCTCCCAGGCTCAAGCAATTCTCCTGCCTCAGCCTCCCGCATAGCTGGGACTACAGGCACCTGCCACCACACCTGGTTAGTTTTTGTATTTTTAGTAGAGACAGGGTTTCACCATATTGACCAGGCTGGTCTTAAACTCCTGACCTCAAGTGATCCACCTGCCTTGGCCTCCCAAAGTGCTAGGATTACACACCTGAACCACTGTGCCTGCCCCCGGTACAGTTATTATTAAACAACTTCTGCCGCTCAAACAACCTAGATGAAAGTGATTATGAATGCTCATTGGAGAACTACGGTCTATTGCAGAAAAATGACTCAACAGAGACAGAGATTTCAGTGTCAAAGACTTACGTGAAAAGTTGGATGCTTCACTTGAGTGAAAAAAATCCATGTGTAACTAAAGAATTAGTGTGCATAGATTATATTTTTAAAAGATTCTAAGCTCACCCTCCAAACCTACAAAATGTAAATCTCTGGAGTCAAGACCTCAGAAATCTGTATTTTTCATAAGTACCCTGTGTGACTCTGGAGCACCGTGAAGATTGTTGTAACTCATTGTCCTAGAAGGGTAAGGGCAGAAGGAAAATGGAGATGGAGAAAATGGAGGTGCTGGGCATGGCTTGGCAGGCAGTGCTCATGGGGTTATTTATTTATTTATTTTTATTTTTATTTTTCTGAGCTGGAGTTTCGCTCTGTTGCCCAGGCTGGAGTGCAATGGCGCAATCTCAGCTCACTGAAACCTCCACCTCCCAGGTTCAAGCAATTCTCCTGCCTCAGTCTCCCGAGTAGCTGGAATTATTACAGGTGCACGCCAACACACCCAGCTATTTTTAGTAGAGACGGGGTTTCACTATGTTGGCCAGGCTGGTCTCAAACTCCTGACCTCATAATCTGCCCGCTTCAGACTCCCAAAGTGCTGGGAGGCGTAAGCCACCTCGCCCTGCTATTCATGGGGTAATTAAAGAAGCCACATCCTCAAGCTCCTGTTGCGGTGCGTGGCGTTTAGTGCAGAACAGTTGTGCTGTGGACACTTACCGGGCAGCCCATGCTGTTGCCCTCTGAGACAGAGGAGGGAGTCCAGGATCTGGTGCCTAAGATGGTGCTCTAGTTCTGGCTCTGTATCTAACTGGCGGTGTGACTTTGGGCAAGTTAATCAACCTCTCTGAGCAGTGATTTCCTTATGTCCTGCCTCCCCTGCAGGATTCTGTGTGGCTACAGTGAGATAATATGAGAGCTGTGAAACGGGATGCAGGGATCACACCCACACAGGAGGGTGAGGAGTCCCTTCAGCTCCAGCTTCTGCTAAGCAGGGGTGGGTTTCTGCTAGGTAGTGAGGGACAGGTGTTTTCAGAACCTGAGCTGCTGCGTGCTTGGACCCTCCTGGGTAGGACTGTGTACTCCTGGAGGAGCTGGAGAATGTGACATTCTGGTCTCTCTCAGTCGTCCCTCCAGGCCTGGCCAGGGAGATCTGCGATGGCCTCCCATCGTCACTCCATCTTCACCTGGACAGGTGCAGCACTATACCCAGGACACTTACCCTGGTCAGGGAAGGACAGTCCCCAAAGGTGAGGCTGGCCAGGGCCCCTGTTTGTCTCAGGGGCTCACAGGGCTGCCTCCTGCTCCCCACCATCCCTTCCTCCATTCAGCCACAAATATGCTAATGTTTCCTCTGTGCCAGGTACCCTGCTTGGTACTGGGGACAAAAAGACACCTGACTGAGACACTCATGGGGCTTACCTCAGGAGTGAGACAGACGTGATAACTACAGGTGGCAGCAAGTGCCGCGATAGAATAGAAACATTCTGTATGGACCAATATCCTGGGTCGGAAACATTCCAGGCAGAGGGAACAGCACGTGCAAAGGCTCTGAGGCACAACGGGACTGAGAGGAGACTCTGGCATGACTGGAGCGTGGGGAGGTGTGGGGTGTGGTGGGGGCTGAAGTGGAAGGAGGTGGACAAGAGCCCTGACTTGGTGGGATTCATGGGTCATGGCCAGGGATTTAGATTTTATGCTGAGAACCAGGGGCAGCCACTGGAGGATTTTAAGCAGAAGACTGACAACGTTGCTCTGCATTTGATCAGATAGCTCTGGCTGCCATGTGGAGGGCAGATTGGGCTTGGGGTGGGGGGGCGGTCAAGAATGGAAGCAGCAGGGGAGTTAAGAGGCCATTGCTGTTGTCCAAGTGGCAGATGGGGGTGGCCTGGATTGGTGACTGTGAGGATGAAGAGAATTTGAAATTTTCATGGACATGGAGCCATAAGAACTTGCTGCTGCATTGGATGCCAGCAGCAAGGGAACGGAAGAAGTTGAGGACGACGCCAAAGTTTTGGCCTGAGCAACTGGGTGGTTTGATTTATGGAAATGACTAATACTGGGGTGGGGGCCAATGTTTGGGATAGGACCATCAAAGTTCACTGGGGTCAGGTTTGAGGTGCCAAGGAAACATCAGTAGAGATTTCGAATAGTGATTGAATATATGAGTCCAGAGCTGAGCTGTCCAAGGTGGGAACCACCAGTCATATTAGACAGCACACATATAGAACATTTCCATCACTGGACAAAATCCTGCCAGCTGGTGCTGGTCTAGAGCTGTGACCCAGCACCATAGGCATTTCTCTCTGGGATAATGGCACCCAATCTGATGGTGCTGTCTAGGAAGCTGCTGTCCGTATGTCATTCACAAGTGGCTCGCTCTTGCCGTCTCTGCTTGACCACACTAGAACGTGTATTCAGTGAGGTCCCTTACCTGTGGCCATGTCAGGCAGGCACTGACCTCCTAGAAAGATGATTTACCCTGTGGTTATTTAAGGAAGTCACTTTCTGGGGCTGAAGCAGCATTATGGTGACGAGTATAACACATAGAATGGAGGCTGTACCCACCAGTTGTCATGAGTTCTAGGATTCATTGTGTAGACTTCGCTAATTTAAGAAATGTGTGATGGGGCTGGGCGCGGTGGCTCAAACCTGTAATCCCAGCATTTTGGGAGGCCAAGGTGGGTGGGTCACCTGAGGTCAGGAGTTCAAGACCAGCCTGGGTAACATGGTGAAACTCTGTCTCTGCTAAAAATACAAAAAATCAGGCATGGTGGTGCGTGTCTGTAATCCCAGCTACTCGGGAGACTGAGGCAGGAGAATCGCTTGAACCTGGGAGTTGCAGTGAGCCGAGATTGTGCCACTGCACTCCAGCCTGGGTGACAGAGCGAGACTCTGTCTCAAAAAACAAACAGAAAGAAATGTACAGTGGGAGGAGGCAGAGTAGCTCATGCCTGTAATCCCAGAAGTTTGGGAAGCTGAGGTAGAAGGATCCCCTGAGGCCAGGAGTTTGAGACCAGCCTGGGCAACATAGCATGACCTCATCTCTAAAAAAAAAGTAACAGATTAGCCGGCCCTTGTGGCATGTGCCTATAGTCCTAACTACTCAGGAGGCTGAGATGGAAGAATCACTTGAGCCAGGAGCTGGAGGCTGAGGTTGCAGTGAGCCGTGATTGCACCACTGCACTCCAGCCTGCTGACAGAGCGAGACCCTGTGTCTTACACACACACACACACACACACACACACAAACACAAAGAGTGAAAAAAAGAGAACATAGGCCTGAATCCAATGGACTTGTCTTCTAGAACACACCATGCCACCTGAGACAAGTCAGCCAATCTTTCTAAACATAAACATCCTTAACTGCACAGGGAGGATGCAAACACTGCATGGCCAGGCATGGGGAGAGGGAATTGCTTGAATCAGCAAAAAGAAGTAGGAGGTGTGAGGGAGGGTCTTGTTGTTGATGCTGCTGCTGCTGCTGTTGTTTGAGTTTTTTAATAAAACGGTTCAGTGACTATTATTGTTTTTTGTAATATAATCATTTGCCATTTTGTAAACAGTGGCAAGAACAATATTTTTCTTTCTTAAATTATTAGATTATAAAAGACACATTTAGAAATATTGTTTCTGGAATAATGGCATATGAGGTTGTTTGTAAATCAGTAGTCTTGATTCTGCTTTTAAAAATAGCAAAATACAGGATAATTCTTAGATTGGAGTGTTATGCAATAGATCTGAAATTTGTTATATTATACCAGTTGGGTCAGTGAGGAGATAATATATTTTAGGTGCCTTGTGGATAGCACATCCTGTAAACCTGCTTGAGGTGGCTTGAGGTCTCAGTCTTGAGAGAGTACGGTCCAGAAGTGGTCTCGGCAAGTCTGCAAAAGGACACGTTTTAAGGAACTCATGTCCTGCAAGCTGTTGATGCTGCTCATTGGAATTGAAACTCAGATCCTCCCATTTTACCCCTGCAGCGAGAGGAAGGATTTTGTAAGGAAGTACCCAGAAGGGAAGCCTCCAAAAGCCCCTCTTGTTTACCCTGACAAGCCCTGGCCACGCCCCCTCCAGCTGTGCTCTCAGCACAGAGAGTTTCCCTGGGGGCCTCTCCAGATCCCCAGCTCCCTCATTCACTGGAAAAAACTCACCTGTCTCCCTGACTCAGTGCATTCCTGGAAACTTTGCCCTAATCCGAGGTTAGAGACCGGAGGGCTGAGGATCCTAGTGGCTGCCAACAGTCAGTAGCAACATTTGGTAAAAAATGGAGCTGGTGGCTTGAAAACCCACGGAGGGTATCCTAGCGCGTTCCCAGTGGTAATTTCATTTTTTCAAGCCTCTGGCCCCTTTTGCCATGTCCTGGGTTGCCTGCCCACCTGTGCTGGCTTCTGCTTCTGGTGTCGAGGTTGCTGGCAGTGGCATCAGAGGGGGCTCACTTCACGAGTAGAATCGATGCTGTGTCCGTGGTGAACAGTCAACGCCCCAGGACCCAGGACTGTCTTTTTGTCCTTCTCCACACACCTGAGCTGGAGAGTTGGTCACAGCTCAGGCACAAGTTTCCTGCTGGTTTTCTTTCCTCCTTTCCTCTGGCTCCCATGAATACCGGGACAGTGGCCTGCAGGGCCCATCGCCTTGCAATGACTGTGGGGAGGGCGAGGGGTGGGTGGGCTTCAGGGGTTCTGAGCCTTGTCACTTGCCAGATACGGTTTCTTAGGCCACCACAGGCATCTAGAGCTCAGCTCCTGGTCGGTCCTGACTCCTGGTTTGCATCTAGAAAGGCAGAGGGCAGCTTATTAAAGATGGAAGCAAGCGGATCCGCTGCCTTCATTTCAGCCAAAAGCTTTTACCAAAAACCACCAGCTCCAAGGAGACTGCTCCCTGGGGCCGCAGAGGTGGGCTTGTTACCGCGAGAGCCTCCTCCCCAAGAAAGACTCTTGCTGCAGATACAGATAGGGCTCAGGACAGCCTTGGCACCATCATCTCCCTCTGGGGACTGCCCCTTCCTAGCTGCCAGGGACCATGTACCACCCAGGGGTGCTGTGACACCTGGACCCCCCACCTTCCCCCTGGGCCTCCATAGGGTGGGGGCACCTGGACCCAAGGCCCGAGGCAACCATTCCCTTTCAGAAAAAGGGTTTTCAGGCAAAACCCGGGCTGTGGGATAAAAGGCCATCTGTCCGTCCCGCGGTGCCCAGCCCCGGCTTTCCCGAACAACATGCCTTTATGCCCGCGCCCCCGCCCCCAGCCCCCGCCCGCTGCACACTGCCTCCTTTCAGGCTGCCTCTATGGTGGATTTGTTTGTTTGTGGTGCAGAGCGCAGACTTTCTGTTGTTCTTCTCTGTTCTCTCCCCCGTGCGCCGTCCAAGCAAACCCTCTCTAGGGAGGACAGGGTCTGAGACCCTGGAGGAAGCTGGGGGCTTGGGGACCTCCCAGGGAGTCCTCCAGGAGGGGAGAAAGGAGGGTACCTGGGGAGCCTTCCCAGGAACAGCCCTGGGAGTGGGCTGCTCTCTGCTCCCCCCGCCCCTCCAGCGGTCACTTGAGAGATCTTGAATAAGTCATTCGGGCCTCCTGTGCCTCAGTTTCCCCCGTGTGTGGAATGCCTCCTGCCAGTCTCTCAGGGAGAGTTGTGTCCGTCCCAGTGAGATGCCGCCGCGTGTGTGCTGTGGTGAAGGTGCTTGTGGTGGAGGTGGCAGGGCTGTCTCAGCTGCCACCTGGGGGGTGGGGAAAGTGCAGAATAGAACAAGGTTTGCACTAAAGAGGGTAACAGTTTGCTCCACTGCTCCATGCACAGTGTTTCCATGTGGGAAAAACTGGGAAGTGACCTCTCAGGCCCTAAAGAAGGGGAACAAGGCCGCCCCTGGCTGCAGATGGGCAGCAATGGGCTAGGAACAGACCTACTTGAATGCCTGTTCCCCCGGGGCCATCTGTGTGGCCTGCCCCTCTGGGGCCATCTGTGTGGCCTGCCCCTGCGGGCCAGGTGGCAAGGCTGTGCTGACTGAAAGAACCTGGTTTCTGCGGCGTCCTCAGCTTAGGGTGAGGGGCAGACTCCTGGCTCCTCAGCACCTCGGATGCCTCCCTCGGTTGTCCCCTCTCCTTGAATTCTCTCTCCTTTGGGGGCCCATCTTGATCCCAGGTGAAACTGATTCAGGCCTTGTTACAGGTTTTCTAGGCTCCTGTAACAAACTATCACAAACTGGGTGGTTGCACAACAGAAATGTATTGTCTCACAGCTCTGGAGGCCAGAAGTCTGAGAGCAAGGTGTTGGCTGGGTGGGTTCTGAGGACATTGAGGGATGGTCTGTTCCAGCCCTCCCCTGAGCTGCTGGGGACTGCCAACTGCTCTTGACAATACTTGGCTTGGAGAGGCATTGCTCCCATCTCTCCCTCCATCTTCACACGCGCGTGTCTGTGCCCAAATCACCCCTTTTATAAGGCCCACTATAATGACCTCATCTTAACTAATTACATCTTAACTAATTGCAATGACCCTGTTTCCCAAGAAAGTCACATTCTGAGGCTCTGGGGGTTCGAACTTCAGCATAGAGATATTTGTGAGGACTGGCATAGCTCAACCCACAACCTCTACACTGGGAAGCGAGACCCTGGAAGTAACACCCTTGGTGTATGGCCTGAGTCTCTACTGTGATTCCTTACCCCTCACAGATTTTGTCACCTTTCTTTCTTATTTATTTATTTATTTTGAGGTGGAGTCTTGCTCTGTCACCCAGGCTGGAGTACAGTGGCGAGATCTCAGCTCACTACAACCTCCACTTCCTGAGTTCAAGCGATTCTTCTGCCTCAGCCTCCCAAGTAGCTGAGATTACAGGTGCCTGCCACCATGCCTGGCTAGTTTTTGTATTTTTAATAGAGATGAGGTTTTGTCATGTTGCCCAGGCTGGTCTCAAACTCCTGACCTCAGGTGATCCATCTGCCTCGGCCTCCCGAAGTACTGGGATAACAGGCATGAGCCACCATGCCCGGCCAGTTTTATCGCCTTTCTAGATGTAAGGGGAGGAGAACCAGGAAAAACCAGGTCCAACCCCCACTTCTGCTCCCTGACCCACTCCTTTCTCTAGAAGCCAGTCCCTGCCTGAGGTTGCCCTTCATCAGACCTTACTGGGACTCTGGTCCCTTTGGTGCCTGCCTGCCCCGACTCCACCTGGGCCTTGGTACAACTGGCCCTGAATGCCTGCCCCATGAGGGTATACCCCAGGCTCCCCATTGGAATTCCCTGTTCCAGGAATTGACAGGGAGGAGAAAACCCCTGCTCTCGTCTGTCCCTGCTCATCCTTTTCAGTGCACAGGGCATCCCAGGGAGCAGGAGGCCTGCAACTTGCCTGGGAGTTTCAAACTGGCACACCAAGGGCCTCATTTATATCCATGTGTGTTGGTTTGGCTCACATCATTTGTTTTAAATGCAAGTCAAATTTTAAAATCTGGAAATTTTACATAAAAATGTATTTTTCCAGCTTTTCATAGAAATCAGGGGCAGGCACAGTGGCTTATGCCTGTAATCCCAGCACCTTAGGAAGCCAAGGTAGGAGGATCACCTGAGGCCAAGGAGTTTGAGGCTAGGAGGATAAGACTAACCTGGGCCACATAGCGAGACCCCTTTTTCTACCAAAAAATAAAAAAAATAAAAATTGAGCCCTGGAGTTCAAGGCTGCAGCAAGCCACGATCACATCACTCCACTCCAGCCTGGGAAACAGAGTGAGACTATGTCAAAATAAAAGAAAAAGAGAGAAGAAAAGAAATCAGAAGGTCTGACAACCCTTGGTCCCCATCTTCCTATGATTTGGACCTAAGTCAGGGCTGCATCTTATAACAGGGCGTAGCCCCTCTATTTCACTGTAGTCTGCTTCATTCCCAGCAGCCTCCCTGATACGAAGATGCAGTGACAGGCCAGGCACCATGGCTCATGCCTATAATCCCAAGAAGGCTGAGGCAGGCAGATTGCCTGAGCTCACAGGTTCAAGACCAGCCTGGGCAACATGGTGAAACTCTGTCTCTGCTAAAAATACAAAAAAGTAGCCAGGCATGGTGGTACATGCCTGTGGTCCCAGCTACATAGGAGGCTGAGACAGGAAAATCACTTGAACTGAGGAGGCGGAGGCTGCAGCGAGACAAGATGGTGCCACTGCATTCTAGCCAGGGCTACAGAGCAAGACTCTGTCTCAAAAAAAGAAAAAAAAAATCCATTGACAGTGACTCGATGCTGTCCTTGTAGCTTGGGCTGACCGGAGAGGAAATAATGCCTGGTGATGAGCCAGGAACTGGTGTTGTGCTGGGAGCATTGAGGGTTGGTACTTCTCAAAGGCTTCTCTCTCGTGTGGCCTTGGACTATGGCTGGAAGGATCTGAGGAGGTTGAAGTGCCCTCCCTACCCTCCATTGCCCAGCACGTCCAGTGGCTCTCGGCTGGGAATGAACAGTGCCTGCCGACCCCGTCTCCTTGGCAGAGCACCTCGGCCATTGCTTGTGCCCATCCTTCTCTCTCCAAGTAGACATGGGCTGTGGAAGGCTCTCTTTCTGCCTGCTCTCCCCACACATTGCTGGCCTTTCCAGGCCTGGGCTCTCAGAGTCAACCCAGCCACCCACCTGCTCGCTAATGGATCACTCAGCAGGTATTGGCGGGCCAAGCCTGTGCTGGGGACTAGGGAGTGAGCAGTGGGCAAGATTGAGCGGGGTCTCTACTGCACAGTGCTTACAGGCTAGCTTGGGATACAATCAACAGGTAAATGCGGTATCAGGAGAGCCAGGTGCCCCCTCGCCACTCAGCAGCCCTGGGCCTGAACACAAGAGTGTCGAGCTGTCTCTCCTGCCTGCCTTCCCAAGGCGGAGAGGCCAGGAGGCACCCGGATGAGGGCTTCCTTTCTCAGCACCAGACTGTTGCCCTGGGATAGTCTCGTCCGCCTCAGGGTACAAGAAAGCTGTCACCTGACACAGATGGGTTGGACACCCCCTGTCAAGCCACACTCATCAACACTTGTGCTGATCATTCCTGTGAAAGCCAGTGTGAGTCTAACTACAAAATTCTTCACTTCCCTTACCAAATACTGAAACCTACCCAAAGGCATCACCAGCCAGGCGCCGTGGTTCCCACCTGTAATTCCAGAACTCGGAGAGACTAAGGTGAGCAGACTGCTTGAGCTTAGGAGTTTGAGACTAACCTGGGCAACATAGCAAGACCTTGTCTCCATAAAAAATAAAAAATTCACTGGACATAGTGGTGCACACCTATAGTCCCAGCTATTTGGGAGGCTGAGGTGGGAGGATTGCTTGAACGTGGAAGTTCAAGAGCAGCCTGAGCAACAGAGCAAGACCCCATCTCTACAAAAAATTTAAAAATTAGCTGGGCATGATGGTGAACACTCATCATCCTAGCTACTTGGGAGGCTGAGGTGGGAGGATTGCTTGAGCCTGGGAGGTTGAGGCTGCACTGAGCCAAGATCATGCCACTGCACTCCAGCCTGGGTGACAGAGTGAGACCTTGTTAAAAAAAAAAAAAAAAAGCCATAATCTGGAATAATTTCCAAATATTGGAAAAAAGGCATCATCTGGAATAATTTCCAAATAGTAGGGGAAAAAAAGCACATATATCTTCATTTAAGGCACTTTTTGGTTTTTAAAGTGTTTAAAAACCACCTTTTGGCTTGCTTCCAGGACCAGGAGCGCCTTTTAAATAATGAATGTGAAAAGTTTCCAAGAAGCTTTTTCTAAAAGCCTTTTAAAGCTGGAGTTGTACCCTAGTTCCCAGGAGTGACCTCTACACACTCCTGATTCATGGATGGTGTTCACCTGTGGAATTCAAGGGTGAGCTGGCTCAACTATAAAATACACACTGGGGCGGGAGTCTGGAAAACATGGCCCAGATCAACGTGTGTGGCGTGAGTGCAGCGCAGCTGCTCCTGGCAGGACTCAGTTCCTGGAGTCCTGGTGTCCCCCAGGTGGGAGTGGGAAACCTTCTTCAGGAGGGTCTTTGTCTTAGCTGCGTGTAGGGAGAGTTTTTAGACCTGGAATCTCACAACTAGACTTGAGAAAATTAATCAGTGAATAATGCACCGGAAGATGTGTCCTTGTACCTAGGAGTATTCCTGCTGCTGACACCGTGTGACACGGGCTCTGGTTTTCCCTGGAGTCACCTCCGATGTTGGAGGTGTGTCCCATCTTGTGATAAGAACCTGGGCTTCTGCCAAGGAGGGGTGTGGTCCCGATGAAGCCACCCAGAAAGTGCCTTGCTTATTTAGTCAGTCTGGGGCTTATATGCCAGAAGCATATCAGTCCTGACATTGCTCCCTGGAGTGGCGCCAGGATCCTAGAACAGAAGCAGGAAGGAGAAGGATAGGAAGAGGCCATGCCCACCCCCTTCCCCTTTGTCCCTCTTTTCCTCAGCCTCCATAGAGAGGGTGCCCCCTCTTCTAGCCCTTGACTGGCTCTGGTCCATGATTCAGAGGGATTCTGGAGAGAGAATCCCTGGCCCCTCTGTGCTGGGGATGGAGCCGCTCGGGGTATGACCCCTGCCCTTCCCCCTGGCTCTCAGGAGCAGGACAGAAATCCACAGAGCAGGGACTCCTCTGCTTTCCTCATGTCACTCAGGATACTTCCAGTTGAATGAGGTAGCTTTCAACGGCTGTTTCTATTTAACCAGCATCTCTCTAAGAAACTGGATTTTTGTAATTTTTGAAGTAGAACCTTAGAACCAGGACATAATGAACATTTGATTTACTTCCTGTTACAAATAGATCATCGAGCCCCACATCAACTGTCTTGAGCCCAAAGAACAAT
This sequence comes from Rhinopithecus roxellana, assembly GCF_007565055.1. Lineage (NCBI taxonomy): Eukaryota > Metazoa > Chordata > Mammalia > Primates > Cercopithecidae > Rhinopithecus > Rhinopithecus roxellana. The sequence continues at coordinate 63,454,850 of NC_044568.1, forward strand.
TATGTGCAATTAATGCTCATAAAAACAGAATGTTGTTATAATTGTTCTGCATTAATAAATATTTTAAAATAGAGGCCGGATATGGTGGCTCACACCAATAATCATAGCACTTTGGGTGGCAGAGGCAGGAGGATCACTTGAGTATAGGAGTTTAAGACCAGACTGGGCAACATAGTGAGACCCTATCTCTATAAAAAGAAAATAATTTTAAAAATAATAAAATAGAACCTTTTTTGGTAAATGTCAGTATAAAGTTGCTGGCTGCCTTCCTTGGAAAGCACTGCCTTTTATCCTGACAACATGTACTTCCTATATATTTGGTTTTGAAATTTCCTCTTGTTTATGAAATGTTGCTGATAGTAAATTTAAAAAAAATTTTTTTTTGAGACAAGGTCTCACTGTGTTGCCCAGGCTGGAGTGCAGTGGCACAATCATAGCTCACTCATAGCCTCAACCTCCTGGACTCAAATGATCCTCCTCCCTCAGCCTCCTGAGTAGCTGGGACTACAGGTGCATACTAGCACCACGCCTGGCTTTTTTTTTCTGTGATAGAGACAGTGTCTCGCTTTGTTGCCCAGGCTTGTCTCAAACTCCTGGCCTCAAGCAATCCTCCCACCTCAGCCTCCCAAAGTGCTGGGATTGCAGGCATTGGCTACCATGCCTGCTCTTGAAATATTTTTATTTGGCAAAATAAAATGCTGGCAATCTCATACCAGTCTTATATATTTTTCATTCTGCTCATGCCTTTCCTATGTACTCGGCCAAAGGGTACTGAGAATCTATGATCTAGATTGTTGGAATTTTGATCCTTTTATCTGGGCACTGCCCTATCCAGTCCAGAGTGCAAGATGCATGTTTTGTGTCCTGGCCCATCCCCTCAGGCAGACACCCCACCACGTGGCAGGGTGGGCAGATACACCCATTCCATTTGTTTCACATCCCCAAGGAGTGTGAGCCCTGCAGAGTTTCAGGGCTTCGCCCCCACAGCCAGGCCCACCACATGGCAGGAGTCTTGGGAGACGTTGGCTGCTTGCAGAGACCCAGCATTGAAACACAGCCCACTGGGGAAATGTGGGTGGAGCATCTGGTATTTGCAAGACCCATGCTAGGCATGGGTCTAGAAACAGGAAACAGAAATCCACCAGGTCCCTGCCTATTGGAACCTATCACACCACTGGACAAAAACAGATAATTACCCCCAACATTCACAAACAACAGGAGGCAAGAAATTATAAATACCAACTGAGTAAAAATCACAGATGGAAAGTATGACTTTTTAAAATTTGGAAAATGGGGCCGGGCGTGGTGGCTCAAGCCTGTAATCCCAGCACTTTGGGAGGCTGAGGCGGGCGGATCACGAGGTCAGGAGATCGAGACCATCCTGGCTAACACAGTGAAACCCCGTCTCTACTAAAAATACAAAAAATTAGCCGGGCGTGGTGGCGGGTGCCTGTAGTCCCAGCTACTCGGAGGCTGAGGCAGGAGAATGGCATGAACCTGGGAGGCGGAGCTTGCAGTGAGTCGAGATGGCGCCACTGCACTCCAGCCCGGGCGACAGAGCGAGACTCTGTCTCAAAAAAAAAAAAAAAAAGTTGGAAAATGGGCTGGGTGCAGTGGCTCATGCGTGTAATCCCAGCATTTTGGGAGGCTGAGGCAGGCAAATCACTAGAGAATGGGAGTTTAAGACCAGCCTGAGCAACATAGCAAAACCCTATCTGTACAAAAAATACAAAAATTAGCCTGCTGTGGTGGCTTGTGCCTGTGGCCCCAGCTACTCAGGAGGCTGTGGTGGGAGGATCCCTTGGGCCGAGGAGGTGGAAGTTGCAGTGAGCCGAGGTCACTCCACTGAACTCCAGCCCTGGGTGACAGAGCAAAAGACCCTGTCTCAAAAAAAAAGTTGGAAAATGAATAGATCAGTTGCTAGAATGGTTGGAGAAGAAGATCGTGGTGGTAAAGAGAATATTCTGAGGTCCCACTGCTGGCTCGACCCCTCACTAGCTGTGGGACTGCCCCGTGGCAGGTCCCTTCATCTGCCGAATGGGAATAAGCACTGTGCCTACTTCATGCAGTTGTTAGGAAAATTAGAGGGCTGAACATATAGTAAACACTCATGAAATACCAACTCCCTAAATGCCCTGTCTTCTGCTTCCAGTGGTGGTTCAGGTGGATATACCCAAAAGAGATCTGTGTCTACCACTCCAAGTAGTCTGAAAAGTGTAGTATAGACAAAAACATTAATAGTACTATGTATGGTAAGCCCTTCCCTGCTAAGGTGAGCCTTGTGGCTGGGTGCAATGGTTCACGCCTGTAATCCCAGCACTTTGAGAGGCCGAGGCGGGTGGATCACGAGGTCAGGAGATCAAGACCATCCTGGCTAACACGGTGAAACCCTGTCTCTACTAAAAAAATACAAAAAAGAAATTAGCCAGGCATGGTGGTAGGCACCTATAGTCCCAGCTACTCGGGAGGCTGAGGCAGGAGAATGGCATGAACCCGGGAGGCGGAGCTTGCTGTGAGCTGAGATGGCGCCACTGCATTCCAGCCTGGGCGACAGAATGAGACTCTGTTTAAAAAAAAAAAAAAAGATGAGCCTTGTGTTTTGCTAGGAGAGGCAAATGGGGTTGCAGTGAGTGGTACTGGGGGTACAGAGGAGGGGTCAACCATCCTACTCAAGGAAGGACTTGAGTGACCTGGAGAAAACTACCCAGGAAGAAGGAAGTCAGTAGGTCACTGGAGCAGGGTGGTGGGGAGAGATTGGAGAGGGCATGCCCTGGAGTATTTTGAAGTTAAATAGAATTGGAAGGAACAGGATTATTGAGCTGCTGTCATGGGAAGAGGGAGGACTTTTTTATTGGATATTTAAGGTATTTCCATGTATGATGTGCTATAAAATCCGCTCTTCTTTGTACTCAGGAGAGCATGAGATAGGTAGATACACACACACACACACACACACACACACACGTATTTTTTAAATCAGGTGTTGGCCCAGCGCGGTGGCTCACACCTGTAATCCCAGCACTTTGGGAGGCCGAGGTGGGCGGATCACCTGAGGTCAGGAGTTCAAGACCTGTCTGGGCAATATGGCCAAACCCCATCTCTATTAAAAATATAAAAATTAGCTGGGTGTGGTCATGTGCACCTGTAGTTCCAGCTACTTGGGAGGCTGAAGTGGGAGGATGGCCTAGGCCCAGGAGACTGAGGTAGCAGTGGGCCGTTGCACTCTAGCTTGAGTGACAGAACAAGAGCCTGTCTCAAAAAAATAAAAAAAATCCAGGTATTAGCTTGGTGATACAGACTAAATACGCTGAGACACATAGACTGAGACAGGACCACAAAAGCCAACTTTTAGGTTACATGTGGACTTTCCCATAAAATGCCAAAATACTGTCAGCATCAGGTTCTCTTGGGTCTGTTTGGAAACAAAAATGTTCAAGTCATGACAGTAGCCTCTTGGCCGCCGGCCAGTGCCCAGCTTCCAGCTCCCTGCCATGGCCACCAGCACCATGGCTTCCTTCAGTCACAAGGACACAGAGAAGGCAAGCGCTCTCTCCGCCCCCGCTACGGGGAAGCATGGGTTTCACTTTACGTGCCAGCCTGCTCGCTCTGGCCTCACCCTGCTCGCTCTGGCCTCACCCTGCGTGACATCAGAGCTGGCTGGGGCTGTGTGCTTTTCCGAGCACATCCCATTTCCCTCTGACTTTACCTCTTTGTGAGTTCGATTTAACCTTGAGTCCACTTGGGCACTGCTCTGCCAATCCCACCCCACGTGTGGCTGCTGACTGACTGGCACTTGGGTGTTGCTGCAGGGACAGCCTCCCTTGCTCCCTGCTGCCTTTCTTTCTTGTGGGCGTGTGGCCCTAGAAGCCACAGCCTGTGACTCATCAGCGTGGCCCTGTGAGCCCCACCAGGTGCCCTGGGCACTACCCTGGTACTCTCTTTGCCTGGCACCTGCCAGGGACCTGAAGGAGGACTGGCAGGGACCCCTTTCCCAGAGGGCTCCCACTAAGCAAGCTCTTTTCCCTGCAGTCTCTCCACCGGCTCACTTCCTCTTCCAGATTTTTCTGCCTGTTTTGTTTATGCAGAAATTTTATTATTATTATTATTTTGAGATGGAGTCTCGCTCTGTCGCCCAGGCTGGAGTGAAGTGGCATGACCTCGGCTCACTGTAACGTCTGTCTTCCAGATTCAAGCGATTCTCCTGCCTCAGCCTCCTGAGTAGCTGGGATTACAGGCGCACATCACCACGCTTGGTTAACTTTTTTGTATTTTTAATAGAGATGAGTTTTCACCATGTTGGCCAGGCTGGTCTCAAACTCCTGACCTCGGGTGATCCACCTACCTTGGTCTCCCAAAGTGCTGAGATTACAGGTGTGAGCCACTGCGCCTGGCTGGAAATTGTTTTTTTTTAAGGGAAATGTAAAATACAGAGAATAACAATGCTCACATCAGGGTCTCTCTGTTTTTAGAAGTACCCAACGTCCTTGATCTCCAGCACGCTGCCCCACCCATGGGGCTCTCACCACTCCTGGCTGCCTCTTCTCAGGGCAGCTTGGGGCTCTGCCCTCTTCCCTCACCCACTGTATATAATCCTCTCGTATCTTTTCTTTCCAGGGCTCCATGGAGAACGAGGCTGTAGCCCTTGAGGAAACTCAGAAGACAGATCCTGCTATGGAACCATGGTTCAAAGTGGTGGATTGGGACAAGGTACCTGGCATAGGACGGAGTGGGGTGATGACTAGGGGCTGGCGGGGATGAGGAGAGGGAGAAGGTGTGTGGAGCCAAAGGTGGGAGTGGGCATGACGTGTGCCCAGGGGAGAAGGGAAGGGGAAGCAGGTGTCCACAGCCCACAGGCGTGACCTGGGGCAGCAAACTCAGGCAGGGGTGTGCCTCATTGGTGGAAAGTTCAGAAAAATAGCAAACAAGGTCTCAGCATGGAGCCAGATCCCAGACACCCCTGGAGAAGAAGAATTCTCCCACCAGGACCCCTGAAGCTGAGAAGGGGCTGTGACAGGGTTGGCAAGCCCAGACATGCCCACTTTGACCAGGGTGCAAGGTAGAGCTGCCCCTGGCACCTGCAATCTTCTGGAAGCGACATTGGCCAGTGCAGGACACAGGAGCCTGCTGAGTCCAGCAGGAGATAGCACTGAAGCCATCCTCCGTGTTTGGGAGGAGTCAGAGATGCCTGCAGTCTTAGGATAAGCCTCTTTCGGCATCGAGAGGCCAGTGCCTTGCTGTGGCTGAGCAGACCCCATAGACCGGTGAGGTGAGCCCTGGAGGAGCTGAGCGGTCATGGTGGAAAAGGAGTCACTCAGTGGCGGGGGAAAAGCAGCGTTGCCTGGTGGGGGGTCGCTGGAGGGAGCCGGGTTTGGTGCCATTTCCTTCCAGCTTAGGAACAGACACAAATGTGCATGTCCATGAACCCCTACCCTGCGTGCCCTCTGCCTAGGCTGGGCCTCAAAGACACAGAAACAGACAGGACTGGCCTGTCCTCGCGGGAACTCACAGCCTGGTGGAGGGGACAGTAACCCCTCCCCACCACAGCCATAAACAGTTACTACCCCAGGAGGCGGCGTGGGATGCATGCCCAAGGAACACAGGCGAGCAGAGTGGGGTGGGGACCCCACAAAGCTGACTCTGCTGGGCCCCCTTGGCCCTGACGCTGGGAACATGGAGATCCCAATTGTCACATGAGATCACAACTGCCTCTGGGAGAACCCATCCGCCCACAGCACAGGCGCCTGGGGGATCCAACCAGAGAGGCCGAAAGAAGTTATTCTGTGCCATGTCCCCTCCTGAGAGGTGCAGAACCCTGGGGAAGATGGGGGCCAGCCAGAGGAAAGGCCGCCCAGCCACACAGCTGGCAAGCTGGGACCTGGTTTCTGAGCCTCAACCCCCAGCTTGGGCCCTGGGCGCTGTCAGGGTCAGGACCTCAGTCTGGAACAGGGGGAGATCAGAGAGGAATGGGGAGAGTTTGCAGAATGATGAGGGACCAGAGGGTGAGCTACAGCATGTTCTGGCTCAGGGTCTTGTCCTGAGTGACCAGTGGATGGTACCGGAAGGAGCTGCAGAGAGAGGCATCTGTGAGCGTGGCTTAGGGTTTGAATTCTGAAAAGAGCTGACCGGGACTGAACAAATGTGGCAGCCATCAGGGTGGAGTGACATGAACAAAACTGTCCTGGAGGGAGGACCTGGGGTCTGAGGCTGGCTGGGGACGGGAGATCCAGCCCACATTGCCAGCTCTGCGGCCAGCTCCTCCCAGTCTCCCCGAGCTGTGGTTCAGGGCAGACCCCGGCCCCATCACTGCAGGAGGCAAGGGGAGGATTAACCCGGGCTGTGCCACCATCACCTGTGCTGTCACCACGACCACACCCAAGAGGACGAGGGGACCCTCCTCCCCCATGGCCTGCTCCCTGCCTGGCTCTGGGCCAGCCATCCAGGCAGCCTCACTCACCTTCCCCACCTCTCTCATTCTCTCTCTCCGCACACTCACTCTTCCTCCCCTTCCTCCTGTGTCCCTGGGCTGAGACAGAAGGGTGAGGGCTGGGCCCAGGAGGATGTGGAGGCCTACTCTGGGTGGAGCCCCCACCCATCCGGGTGTGCATGGGAACCCCCCTTAGCACCCAGAACATCAGCACAAGGAGCGGGGCTTCCCGGGAGCGTGGAGGGTGCTTTTCTGCTTTTTCCTTTTCTTTTAACTTTTGACTTTCCAAAAAAGGGTGCTGCTGCTCTCTCGCTCACCTCACGGGCAATCCCAGCTCCGTTAGCAGGAACAGAGAGGCTGGGGGAGCCCACCAGCGCTCCAACCTGAGCCCTCCATCTGTTGTTGACCCAGGCAGGGGGTGCTGGGGTGGGTCTTTTGGGTCGGGACATGGAGGAGCTGGGAGAGAGGCCATGTAGGCGGCAGCTTTGTCTCAGCCGAGGGTCCCCAGGTCTGGGGTGGATTCGCACACCTGCTCCTGGGGAGGAAGGGCTTGCCGGTGTTAACCCTTCTGGCTTCGCCTCCAAGCTCAGTACTGTGCTTGCTGCCGAAGACTGGAGTCCTGGCCTCCCAGGATCCAGTTTCCCTGGCCCTAGAAGGTGGGGACAGAGTGGGCCATGCTGGGAAGAGTGAGGGGACCCTAGGCCATGGAGCCAGGGCAGAGTTAGAAGGATCTGAAAAGACAGCGAGAAGAGCCAGGAAGCAAACCCTGGTGCCCCTCCCTGCTCAGAGATGAGGGATAGTCTGACTTTCAGGCTCCGTGTGGAATTTTACCAGAACAGTTTCTAAATCATCCCTTTAGTCACCCAGCCAGGCAGGACCCAGGCTTCCTTATGGGACAAGAAGCCAGGCTGTGGATTCTCACCCTCCACATCCCTCCCTGTTTCTAGAACACAGCCAGGTGAGGTGGCCAGAGCTGCCCACCACTCTCAGCTCCTGGACACACCTGTCCCCCTGGTCCAGCAGCCTCTTTTGCCACTTCGCCATGTCTTTTTCGGAGCCCTCCCTTGGGAGCCCTCTCCACCTTTTCTGCCCTGGGGACCAGCCTCCCTTTGGGGAAGTGTAGAGAACAGGTGTGATTTGAGGGGTTTGCAGAAGTTCCCTGCCCAGACACTCAGCAGCAGAGTTAGCCCTGAATCCACACCCCTTGTACTGAGCCCTCACTGTGTGCTAGCCGCTTTAAATGTGTTATCGGTTATCTGCTTTAATCCTGCTGATAGCATGAGGGATAAGGATTATAATTATCCTGATTTAATTGATGAGGAAGAGCTTAAATCTCCTGCCCAAAGTCACCTCTGGGCACACTAGCAGCCCAGATAGCGGCCCCTCCCCTCCACAAGGTACTGGAACCTTCCCACCCTGACAGCTGACCATGAATAAGACCCCAAGACCCGTGAGTAGGAGAGGGGGTGGCAGAGGGAGGGAGGAAGCTGAGCAGATACCAGTGGTGTCTCCCAAGCCAGCCACATCCTCTTCCCCATCCTTCCTCAGGCTAAGCCAGATGCTGGCATAACCGGCTTCCTTCCAGCCTCTGGGGCTGGCCAGTGGGTCTGATCACCCTCTTCCCTCAAGGGACAGATAGACCCATCCAGCAGGTGTGTCAGTAGTCGGCTCCCCAAACTCCCTGTCCCTGCCCCCTGCCCGGCATAACCCACACCACCCTGACACCAGGGTCCCCAGGGCCAGGCAAGGCTATTGATATTGGCCATAGTGTTTTACCTGTTTAGGACCCCCAGATCAGTCACTGAGAACTCAGGAAGGTAGCATCTGGATCAGAAAAAGGCCCTTTTGGCCAACACACTCTCGGGGGGACCAGCCTCGGCACTGTGGGCACTGGCCTGGCTCTCCTCCAGGCACCCTGCCTGCCTAGTTGCCTTGGGCCCCCTTGGGCCTCCTTTCTATAATCCCTCCCTGCCAGAGTAGGGGTCTGGAGGGCCCAACATTCAAAGGGGATGACAACACCCAAGACTATCATTACAGGGCTTAGGGTCCCTGAGTCTCCTCTCTCCGTGCCTCCTTGCCCAGAGCTCCTGGCCCCTCTTCAGAGGAGCTCAGTGGTGCTCAAAAAATACCCCAAGGCAGAAAGCAGGCAGGTGGGCTGGGCACTGCCTTCTGCTTCTGTGGTCTTAGAGGACACCCTAGGAGGGCATAGACAGGGCAGGCTGGGCGGCAAGAGATGCCATGTGGTGTTCCAGTATGATGGAGAAAGCTGTTCCCTCTATCTTTTAAATTTTTTTAGAGACAGGGTCTTACTCTGTCACCCAGGCTGGAGTACAGTGGCAAGATTGTAGCTTACTGCAGCCTCAACCTCCCAGGCTCAAGCCATCCTCCCACCTCAGCTTCCTAAGTAGCTGGGACTACAGGTGCATACCACCATGCCTGGCTAATTTTCTTAAATTTTTTTGTAGAGATAGGGTCTCGCTATGTTGCCCAGGCTGGTCTCAAACTCGCAGACTCAGTGATCCTCCCACCTTGGCCTCCCAAGGTGCTGGGATTGCAACCCTGCATCTTATTATTGAGTGGGATTATCTGGAGGATCTGGTGGAATGTACTAAGAGATATCAGAAAGTGTGATGCAAGGGAAGACCACCCTACCTGGTTTTGGGGTGGGGCCCCTGGCCAGGCCCCCTTCACTCATCTTCAGCCCTAAGGGCAGGGTCATGCCTGCTTTCTGCCAGCACTCAAGCTGTCTTTCCTTTCTGCCTGTGGCTCTGGCATTTTTGCTCCCTATCCACTCTCCACTGCCTGATTCCTCGTGGGATGAGCCTGAGGCCACCTCCCTGTCCTCACATCCCCTGGGTGACGGGAGGGTCACAGGGCTCAGGGGGAGGAGGCAGGTGATCCGGAACCTCAAGTCCACCTCTGTGGACTCGAGCTTGTCCCAGTTAGACCACACAGGACGGGCCTGCAGTCACTCCAGCAACGCCACCAAGAGCCCCACCTTGCTGCCCCCACTGACCGCTGCTGGGCTTCCTCACAGCCTCTGTACCGAGGAAGTCACAGCCGTGGGGTCCCGATCTGGCTGCCAGGAGGCCTCCTGGCTGAGCCTGGGCTGTGAGCACTCGAGTCCAGGCCCTGCCACAGCACGTGCAGCCGAACATCTGACCCTGTCTTCTCATCTGTCAAAGGAGGTCATCATTGGCCCCAACTCCCAGAATTAAGTCATGAAGGATAGGGGATGTGAAGCCTGAGCCCCGGCTGACCGGCGACCAGGCTGCAGAAAACAGGCCCCCACTCCCCTCCCGCAGCCCCGGCTGCCTGGAAGCACGTCCTCCACCTCTCTGCTCAGAAAGCTGCCCTCCAGCGATGTGCCCTGAGTTTGGGTGGACATTTATTCAAACAATTGCCTTAGCTCGTCGCTGTGGGAGTGGGTTGTGCTGCTGACCCTGAGCAGCTACCCCCCCCCCCCCCCGCCGCCTACTCTCGCTAACCACCTTTGCCACCTTAGGGAGAAGCAGATTCTGGGCACACCATTCCCCAAGAAAGTGTCCTATGCTACCTGGCCCTGTGCTGCCCGGGAGGAGGGGTCCTGGGGAGGGAGAGGAGGAAAACGGGGAAGGCCTCCTCCTACCCGGGCACATCGCCCTTCCGCCCACCCTCTGGGCAGCAGGCTGCCCTTTCCCCCTACCCATGCTGCTGCGGGCTGCATTCCTGGCATAGCCTGGGAGAGGCCGTCCCCTTCTCTCTAAGGCGGGAACAGAGCAGGCTGGGGGGTGGGGCATGGACCCCACACAGTTGGCACAAGGTGCTTTGGCCAAATCCACTCCCCCTTGCATCGCTTCCTGGGCCCCAGCCCATTGGTCGGGTCTTTGAATCACCAAAAAATCCCTCCACCCCAATGAGCTGCTCATTCCAGAGCAGTTTCGGGCATAACTGTGCTGTTGCCCATGCAGGCCAGCTTCCTCTGGGCGGCCCTGAGTGCTGGGCACACCTCTTTAGCGTCCTGTTCCACTGCTGTAAAAGGGGACTTGTTACTGTAGGGGGAGCCATGGGAGCCCCCAGATGCCTGGGAAGTGGAGGCGTCATCAGTGGCCTGATCTCCCCTTCTCCCCACCCCAGCCACGAACATAGCCTGTAAACCTGTGCCCATGCCTTCCCTCTGTCCCCCAAGCCTTGGGAACAAAGGACTAAATAGGGCCAGGACTGAGAACGAGCTGGAAAGAAGAGACCCACTGATGTGGTAGGAGTAGGAGGGGTCTTCGGTCAGGTAGAAGAGGGTGGGCGGAAGGGCGTGGTGCCCAGGTAGGAGGGGTCCTTCCCTGCTTTCCTCCGGGATCCCCTTCCCCAGGACCCCTCCTCCCGGGCAGCACAGGGCCAGGTGGCATAGGACGCTTTCCTCCAGGATCCTCCTCCCCAGGACCCCTCCTCCCGGGCAGCACAGGGCCAGGTGGCATAGGACGCTTTCCTCCGGGATCCCCTCCCCAGGACCCCTCCTCCCAGGCAGCACAGGGCCAGGTGGCATAGGACGCTTTCCTGGGGAATGGCGTGCCCAGAATCTGCTTCTCCCCAAGGTGGCGAATGTGGTGAGTTGGGGCAGACGGGAGGCGGGATTGTTGCTCAGTGTCAGCAGCACTGCCCACCCCCACGATGATGAGCTAAGGCCATTGTTTGGTGAGGCACAGCAGGAAGTGAAATGTGTCTTGCATCGCTTCCCATCTCATTGGATCCCAAGCCGTCATCTTCTGTTGTCCTCCCTTCTCAAAACCAGGTCCCGCCAGCTGCCATGTTGAAAACGACCAGCAAGTGAGAGGCCTCGAACCTCTCAGCACGCAGCTGAGCCTTTCTCCTTCAGTGCTCAGGACTGGAAGATGATTAAGAAAGGACACCCTATCAGTGCATGTACCGCCTAAATCAAGGTCAAGTGCACAGGGTGCCAGTCCCAGCTCTTGGGAAACTGTATGGAGGCTGCCACAAGCTGGGGGAAGGGGGAGGGAGCTTCCACCTCAGGCCCAACCAATCCTATCTCAAGAGTGACTTGACCTTTCAGGCCTCAATATCCTCATCTATAAATTGGGTTGGGGGTTAGCGGGCCTGAATTTCTGTGCTTCTCTGGAAGGTTCATGGGGCTTCCCCTGGAATAGCGGGACTGAGGCCCCAGTCGTAGAACTACAGGTTTTGGCCTTTGATGACTGAGGGGAGTGTTCACAGAAGGGAGAGCGAGGCCTTCCTGGGATTCCTCCAGGGTGGTCCTTCAGCCCCAGAGTGAAGTGGGCACCTTACCTGGGCACCCAGGAGGGCTTCCTTGTGGAGACACAGCATAGACTAGATACAGAGCTCGAGTGTGAGGCCCTCCATGGCCCCAGACAGGCAAGAGGCAGCTTGGCGCTGACTCTCGAGCACAAGTCCACCATGTGTGCAGGTGGCAGTGCTTGTGTCTACTCAGGGAGTAACTGAAATCAAGTCAATCAAATGACAGACCCCTGTGCCGGGGCTGTTCCCACCACACCTGTAAACACATCTTCCATGGTCTAGCTCCGGTTTCCACACCAGCTCTGTGCTTTTGTTCTGTTTCCTGTACATCCAGGTGTGAGATCTAGGCTGAAGTCCCTGCTTATAGCTTATCTAGACATTTCTTCTTGTGGTTCAACTGAATTCAACGTATGAATCCCATGCCATTTTCGGCCGGGCACAGTGGCTCACACCTGTAATCCCAGCACTTTGGGAGGCCGAGGCAAGATCACCTGAAGCCAGGAGTTCAAGACCAAACTGGCCAACATGGTGAAACCCCATCTCTACTAAAAATACAAAAAAATTAGCCAGGTGTGGTGGTACACACCTGTAGTCCCAGCTACTCAGGAGGCTGAGGCAGGAGAATCACTTCAACCAGGGAAGCAGAGGTTGCGGTGAGCCGAGATCATGCCACTGCACTCCAGCCTGGGTGACAGAGTGAGACTCGATCTCAAAAAAAAAAAAGGAAAAAGAAAAAAAAAAAGAAAAAGAATCATATGCCATTTTCTGCTTGCTTCACAAAATAAAGACAAAATGGATCAATAAATTAAAATTTGCCCAAACCATTGCTAGGCTGAGAGAGGGACCCCCCGGCCATATCCCTGTCCTATAGCTGGAAAAGATCATAGTTCAAGATGGCTCAGTCTGTGTAAAGTGCACACGTGAATCACAGGATAGCAGGCTCTGTCATGTGTAGCATGCAAAAGTGGGACATAGAAAAACCAGGGGCACTGGCCAGGCACAGTGGCTCATGCTTATAAGCCCAGCACGGGCCGGGCGCGGTGGCTCAAGCCTGTAATCCCAGCACTTTGGGAGGCCGAGACGGGCGGATCACGAGGTTAGGAGATCGAGACCATCCTGGCTAAGAGTGAAACCCCGTCTCTACTAAAAAATACAAAAAAAAAAAAAACGAGCCGGGCGAGGTGGCGGGCGCCTGTATTCCCAGCTACTCGGGAGGGTGAGGCAGGAGAATGGCGTAAACCCGGGAGGCGGAGCTTGCAGTGAGCTGAGATCTGGCCACTGCACTCCAGCCCGGGCGACAGAGCGAGACTCCGTCTCAAAAAAATAAAAAATAAAAAATAAAAAAATAAGCCCAGCACTTTGGGAGGCTGAGGCAGGAGGATCAATTGAGCCCTTGAGCCCAGGAGTTCGAGACTAGCCTACGCAACATAGTGATACTCCGTCTCTAAAAAAAAAAATTAGCTGGGCATAGTGGTGTGAGCGTGTAGTCCCAGCTACTCGGGAAGCTGAGGTGGAAGGATCGCTTGAACTTAGGAAGTTGATGCTGCAATGAGCCATAGCCATGCCACCACACTCTCACTTGGGCAACAGAGCAAGTCCCTGTCTCAGAAAAGGAAAGGACCAGGGGATTCATTTGAGAGAGATGGTCGTATTAGAGATGGTCGTATGAGAGATGGTCGTATTAGAGATGGTCGTATGAGAGATGGTCGTATTAGAGATGGTCGTATTAGAGATGGTCGTATGAGAGATGGTCGTATGAGAGATGGTCGTATGAGAGATGGTCGTATGAGAGATGTATATTATTATCTTTAGAGCAACAACTGCAAGGAAAATACCAAAAGCATAGCTGAATGGTCAATAGAGGAGATAGTATGGCATATTGTAAAATATTTCATTCAAACAAGACAAAGGAAGAACAGAGGAGACAAATAGAAAATAGCAGCCAGGTGTGGTGGTGCCCACCTGTAATCCTAGCTACTCGGAAGGCTGAGGCGGGAGGAATATTTGATCTCCAGAGGTCAAGGCTGTAGTGAGCCCAGATCGTGCCACTGCACTCCAGCCTGGGTGACAGAGCAAGCACTGTCTCAAAAAAAAAAAAAAAAAAAAGAAGGAAAGAATGAGAAAAGAAAACCAGAGTAGAGCTATGCCAACATTAAATGTAAATAGAGTTAGTGCTTCAATTAAAAGGCAGAGATGGCCAGGTGTGGTGGCTCACGCCTGTAATCCCAGCGCTTTGGGAGGCCGAGGCAGGTAGGATCACCTGAGGTCAGGAGTTCAAGACTATCCTGGCCAACACGGTGAAATCCCATCTCTACTAAAAATACCAAAAAAAGAAAAGAAAAAATAAATAGCCGGACGTGGTGGCAGGCGCCTGTAATCCCAGCTACTCAGGAGGCTGAGGCAGGGAGAATTGCTTAAACCCGGGAGGCGGAGGTTGCAGTGAGCCGAGATGGCACCATTGCCATCTTGGCCTAGGCAAAAATAGTGAAACTCTTTCTCAAAAAAAAAAAAAAAAAAAAAAAAAAAGGCAGAGATTGTCTGACTAGATTAAAGAAGAAGATCCAACTATATTCTGTCTGCAAGAGATGCACCTTAAATGTAAAGGCATACACAGGTTGAAAGGAAAAGTATGGGAAAATATGGATCCTGTGCACACCAAGCTTCAGGAAACCAACGTGATTCTATTACTACCCAAGCAGACTTCAGGACAAGGAGTATTTCCAGGGACCAAGATGGCTCTTTCCCAGTGGTAAAGGGGCCAACTCATCAAGGAGACATAAGTGGGCAACCTTGGGCAGATTACTCAGCCTTGGTTTCCCCATCTGCAAAATGACAATAGTTAGAATACTCACCTAGTTAGGGGTATGGCGAGGATCAAGTGACTGAACCTGTGTCAGGTGTTTAGAACCATGCTTGACACATAAGCAGGGCTCCGTGGGGATTAGCTCTGAGTGCTACTGCAGCTGGGACAAAGCCTCGCATTCTCGCCGTGACCCTGGCCCAACTTCTTCTAAGGTGGGGCTCTGCAGACTGCCGCAAGATAAGGTATAAACACAGGCCAGCAACTGGTTCCTCCAGTTCTTTTTCCTGGTAGTGGTGGTAGCGGTTGTGGTGGTGCAGGGTGTGTGTGTGTGTGTGTGTGTGTGTGTGTGTGTGTGTGTGTGTGTGTGTGTTTAGAGACCTAGGGCAGAGGACTGGAGGGAAGGAGACAGCACACTTCCAGTGACCCCACTTGCTGCTAGACTCAAGGGCTGAGGTCAAGGAGACTGGGGTCAGGAAGGGAGCAGCGACTGGGTGCAGTTTAGATGATTGCTTGATTTAGTTAGTGCCAGGGCGGGATGGCTCCAGGCTGACTTGGATTGTCTTCTAGCCTGAGAAGCAGGAGGTGAACCTCCCAACCCCCACCCCTGCCACAGGAAGGCAGCCAGTACCTGGGACCTGCCAAGTTCACATGGCAGAAGCCACAGCTTTCTTTGGGCCTTTCATCCTGGTGACAAGCACAGAGAGAAACCCAGTGGCCTTGCCTGCTTGCTCCCGGGACCCCCACACCCCTGCTCCCAGGCTGTGATGGCAAGACTAGCTCCACCTCCAGAGGAGCTGGGGGCACGTGAGGGCCGGTTCCTGGAAGACCCCCTGGGGCTGCAGGCTTTGGTGAAGAGGCCTGTACAAGGATGAGATTGCGGCCAGGGTCAGGGGAAGGCGGGTTTCTGGAATCACTGATGGCTGTTTCATCCAGGCCTGCAAGCTCTTCCATGTGCAGCCCTTGCTCCTCTCCCTTCCTCTCCCTGCCTGTGGTTCCCCCACTTCCCACCTGCAGTGACTGCCTGACTCTCCGTGCTAAAGATTGGCCGGGCATCCACCGCGGCACCCTCATCCTCAGTCCGATTGTGGGTGGCGGATTGGGGCCCACCAGCATCATAGATGAGGGCACTGAGGGGCCCCGAAAGGAAAAGATGCATGTCCAGGATCTCACAACTGGCCAAAGGCACAGCCAGGCTTTAATGGTGTTCCCCTCACTCCAGGTTCATTGTTCTTTACTGGATTGGTCCAGATTAACCTAGCACTGGCTTGTCAGAAATCCCCAAGGGCTTCCCCTTGCCTGGAGCTGAAACTTGCAAACTTTTCTGAGCTTGCATCCCTATGAGTAAAACTTTCTGCACACACTCTCCATTATGTGTCCATTTAAATTATTTCTAAAGTATTTGTATGTGTTAATGTACTCTCATATTCTGTGTGTTAGAAAACATTGAAATGCCGTGTAAAGGTGAGATAAAGCCTGCGTAGTGACACACAATCTAAGCTACCCAAGAGGCTGAGGCAGGAGGATCGCTTGAGCCCAGGAGTTCAAGTCCAGCCTGAGCAACATAGCAAGACCCACCTCTTAATAAAACAAAAAAGAGGCCGGGCATGGTGGCTCGCGTCTGTAATCCCAGCACTTTGGGAGACCAAGGCGGTCGGATCACGAGGGTCAGGAGATCGAGACTATCTTGGCCAACATGGTGAAACCCTGTCTCTTCTAAAATATAAAAAATTAGCTGGGTAAGGTGGCATGTGCCTGTAATCCTAGCTACTGGGGAGGCTGAGGCAGGGGAATCACTTGAACCTGGGAGGCAGAGGTTGCAGTGAGCTGAGATCGCGCCACTGCACTCCAGCCTGGCGACAGAGTAAGACTCCGTCTCAAAAAATAAGATCGAGACCATCCTGGCCAACATGATGAAACCCCGTCTCTACTAAAAATACAAAACTCAGCTAGGCGTGGTGGCACATGCCTGTAGTCCCAGCTGCTTGGGAGGCTGAGGCAGGAGAATCACTTGAACGTGGGAAGCGGAGGTTGCAGTGAGCTGAGATTATGCCACTGCACTCCAGCCTGGCGACAGAACAAGACTCTGTCTCAAAAAAAAAAAAAAAAAAAAAAAAAAAAAAAAAAAAAAAAAGGAAAGAAAAGAAAGAAAGAAAAAGAAAAAAGAGAGATAAATATATTACAAACACAAATAAATAGAAATAATAGAAATAGAAATAGGGTCGTTAATATTTTCTCCCTGCCTCTGCGGATTAACCTGTGAGTACCAATGGGGTACGTGTACATCCTTGCCTTGGAGACAACAGGCCTGGAAAATAAGCAACTCCTGGGTGTGGTACAGGGTGTTCCATCCTCTGAGCCTTCAGCAGCTTTCCTCCTGCTGCCCACAGAGCACTGTTAAGGTGCCAGAAAGGCCACAACCATATTCAACTTTACATCTGTGCCCGCACTCCCCGCTATCCCTTCCTCTCTCCCCCTTGTCAAATCCTCCATGTTGGTGAACTCCACCCCAAACCCCGGGTCCTCTGCAAAGCCCTCCTCACCTACCCTGACCCGGGCATTTGTACCAGCCATTCTGCCTCTGGATCTCAGCCTGCTTTGTGTCTCCACTAAACTCTCCTTACTTGGCATGCCACATCTCACTGAGCACTTAATGCAGGTACCATTATTATTTTTTTATTTTTGTAGAGATGGAGTCTCAAAATATTGCCCAGGCTGGTCTCGAACTACTAGTCTCAAGCCATTATCCTGGCTCAGTCTCCCAAAATGCAGAGTTTACAGGCATGAGCTATTGCAACCAACAATTACTTCCATTTTATAGCTGGGGAAACCGAGGCTCAAGGAGGTTAAGTGATTTTCCTAAAGTCACACAGTAAATGGCAAATGGATTTGTACTCAGGCCTGACTTCAGAGTCTAAGCACTAAGCTACATGAAATAAGGTTGGCCTTTTTCATTCCTGTTGATTCTTCCCAGCACCTAGCATAGAAATAGATATATATATATAAAATATTAAATAAATTGCTGAATAAATGATTGAATGAATTAATTACCTAGGCCAACACCAAGAAGAAAGCCTGGGAAAAGAGCCCACTTCATTCCTGATACAAAATGTGTTGCGTCCTGTACCTCAAGAGTCCTGAGCAAGACTTTAAACTTCAGATGTGGCTGAATCTGGATGCTCAGATGTCATCACTGGGATTCTGTCTCTCTAGCTCTTGGTTTGGCTATCTTCTGTTCTGGTGGTGTCTTCAGGCAGGCTCTGCTAGTAAATCCAGGCTCATGCCCTGCCGATTTAGCACGTCCAACAGAAAGAGGGAGTGTCTGATGGCTCATCACACCAGCTTAGGTCGCAAACCTTTACTGGATCCTATTGCTGTGGCTGGGGGCTGGGATGAGCAACTTGGTCAGTTCTTGATCACTGAAGCAGGAGGGTGGGTGGTCCCATGTAGATCACATGAGCTGAGGTAGGAGCGGGGGATTGGGATGCTGTAACAAGGAAATTAGAGAATGAATATGGGAAGACGTGAATATCAAATGTCCACTTGGCTTCATCTCTTGCAGGACCTGGTGGACTGGCGAAAGCCTCTCCTGTGGCAGGTGGGCCACTTGGGAGAGAAGTACGATGAGTGGGTTCACCAGCCGGTGACCAGGCCCATCCGCCTCTTCCACTCAGACCTCATTGAGGGTCTCTCTAAGACTGTCTGGTGAGCTCTTCCCTGAGCCTGTGGCAGGCTTCCCCTCTCTTCTGATGGTGCCAATCAGATATGGAAAGGGAAGCGGCAATTGGGTCCCTCCCCAGAGCCCAGGTCTATGCTGTAAAGCTCTCAGGGAGGGAGGAACACACAATGGGAATAATTCATCCCTATGCATGGTTTTGTCCACTGGGTGGGTCACAACCCAACATGTAGCCAGAAACTACGTTGAATGCCACCCCTGGTCTATTCCAGACTCTTAGGAGGAGTTTCTTGCCCCCAGTGCACATGGAAACAATTTTGCCTGCAATTAGCTCCCCTGCCACAAGAGGTCAGCGTCTATCTATTTGCATAGAGTCAGTCGCGCTGGGGACACAGTTCTTTTCTGCCAATAATTCATCTCAGAGACAGGAGGCAGATGGACTCACAGCCTCTCTCCTCTTTTCTCTTCCCCACTCCCTGTACCAGTGTCCCTTTGACCCCAGGTCTCCTTAGGCATTCTGCATATGCTTTGGTGTCATCTTGTCCCCCCTCCAGTTGAGTTATGTTTCTCTAAGAAAGCTGAACCATGCCGGGCACAGTGGCTCACGCCTGTAATCCCATCACTTTGGGAGGCCAAGGCGGGTGGATCACCTGAGGTCTGGAGTTCAAGACCAGCCTGACAACATGGTGAAACCCCATCTCTACTAAAAATACAAAATTAGCTGGGTGTGGTGGCACATTCTTATAATCTCAGCTACTTGGGAGGCTGAGGCAGGAGAATCACTTGAACCCAGGAGGCAGAGGTTGCAGTGAGCCAAGATCACGCCATTGCACTCCAGCCTGGGCAACAAGAGCAAAACTCCATCTCAAAAAAAAAAAGAAAGAAAGCTGGACCCTGTCAAGCTCCTGTACGTGTATCTCTCTCACCCTGACGGCCTTCCTACAGGTACAGTGTCCCCATCATCTGGGTGCCCCTGGTGCTGTACCTCAGCTGGTCTTACTACCGAACCTTTGCCCAGGGCAACGTCCGACTCTTCACATCATTTACAACAGGTAATGCCAGGTTCTTTCCTGACTTGCCCTGAGGATCCTAGAGGAGGGAGACCTCAGTGCTTTCCCTGGCCCAGAGTTTCTGAGAGCATAGAACCCCAAACCACATCACAGACATTTTTTGGTGAAGCCTCTCTGTAGAAACAGTCTTCCAAAGAAGAATTTTGTCAGACTCCCATCTACCCCCCAAATGGATACAAAACCCAACAACACATCAGCAAAAACTAAATGGAATCATCAGGTGGCATAGCAATAAAAAAAAAAAAAGAGGGAGATAGAGAGTGCTTTTCATTGAGTGTCACACCAAAAAATGCATGATCTGGGATTCTTTGCTAAGAAACTAAATGAAATCACTTCGTCAGGTGGCACAGCTGAGAGCTAGACTCAGACTGGCCTGTGAACCGAGCACAGATTAGCAGAGAACTTGGGAGAGAAAGATCTGAGAGTGTCCTAGAGTGTGTCCAAGGCAAAGGTTCAGGCAGCGGACCCCCAGACTGGGAGTAACAGCCCACTAACCTCTATGGGACACTTGCCATGTGCAGGGCCATGTGCTCTCCCAGGACTGCCTCATTTACCCCTCCCAGCAGCCCCATAAAAAGGGTCCTGTCATTGTCCCCTTTTAGAGCTGAGGAAATGGAGCCTCAGACATATCAAGGGAGTAGTTGAAGGTCATGTGGCTAGGATGTAGATACCAGGTGCGCCCCAGCTTCTAGCTGGGGGGCAGAGGATGAAAAGAGGTGCTAATATGGGACAGTGTCTAAAGAGCCTATGAGACTGGGTCTTTCAGGATGACTGTGGGTTTAGGTATGGCCGCTGGGACAGCCAGCCCTGCAAGCGCCTTGCCTACCTTGGGCCTCCAGGTACATGCCACCTGCCCTGTGGTCTGTCTGTCCTGGCTCTGAGCTTCCTGAGCTGCCCTCACTCTGCCAGAGGCACCTCTTTTCCCCGCTGTCCACAAGTCAAGTGCCTGAATGGTTGAGATGAGAGGGGCCACGGTCATGGCACCAGGAGCTTCATTTATCCACCTGAGCCAGGATGAGTCGGGGCTGAGCAAGTTGCAGGAAGTTCCCCCAGATCCAGCCCAGAGCTGCCCCTGGTCACCGAGGGTTACTGCAGGCATCTCTCGAGCCATGGTTGTCCTGTTCTGCCCACGCTGAATAGCTCAGGCACAGCACAGGGCTTGTTGCTCAGAAGTCCTGCTCGCTGAATCACCCACTGTCCGCCCGACACTCCCCTAACAATCACAAACAGTGGCAGGGCCGCCAGGGCTGGCAGCCAGAGGGGGAAGGGGACGCTGAAGCTTTGGCCCTGGTCCCTCTGCCGGATTCCTCCAGAGATGCCACTCAGTACCAGCTCCAGCTGGGTGGGCAGACAGGGGTGATGCTGGGGTGAGGGGGCGGGCAGAGGCTTGACCTATAGGAGAGGACTTTCCTGTGTGGCAGGGAGGATGATTTGAGGGCTCTGTCAGCCACACGGCCTCGGCAGAGAGCTAAAATGTGCCTGTCTTATAAAGGTCCAGTGTAGAGGGTTAGTAAGCCTGTGACTACGATGCCAGGGATGGGGGCATGAGAGATACGTCTCCACGTGCCTCCCTCAGCCCCCAGCTTGTCATGCAAGGCACAAGCCGCAGGCAGAGAAAATAAGAGCCCACAAAGCAAGGCAAGGAGAGACTCGGCGGGGTCCCAGTGCAGCTGCTGGACAAAGGACACACTGGAATCAATACAGAAGAGTCAGGGTGCCAAGAAGCAGTGGAAGCTGAACGGAGACACCAGTTCAAGGCTGACATTCCTAGATGCGCACATGAAAATGCTTTCAAAAGCCAGGGGGACAGGGGAGAGGGTGCAGCGCTGCATACTCAGGATGGCTCCAGAGCAGCTTCTGAGAGCATGTTAGAGCGAGCAGCATCCCGGAGAGGAGGGGCAGGCAGGCCTCTGGTGGGGTGGTGTGCAGGGCCCGACAGAGGCCAGGACCTGAGTCTGTGCCAGAGAGTGCTCCCATGTGTCCAGTCCTTTCCTTACCAATAAGAGAGCTAAGGCCGGGCACGGTGGCTCACGCCTATGATCCCAGCAATTTGGGAAACCTAGGCAGGTGGATCACCTGAGGTCAGGAGTTTGAAACAAGCCTGGCCAACATGGTGAAACCCAGTCTCTACTAAAAATACAAAAATTAGCCGGGCATGGTGGCGCATACCTGTAGTCCCAGCTACTCAGGAGGCTGAGGCGGGAGAATCGTTTGAACCCGGGAGGCAGAGGTTGCAGTGAACCAAGATCATGCCCCTGCATCCCAGCCTGGGTGACAGAGTGAGATTCCGTCTCAAAAAAAAAAAAAAGAAAAAGAAAATATAATGTTAATGTTATTATATAATACGACATACATACTCATCATATAATCAGATATTCTGTTACCTCCATCCTAACTACAGTCCTCCAACATGGGTAGGGTGTTTGCCTGAGAAAACTGTAACACCTGGGTGGTGCCGAGTCAGGATTTGAATCCAGGTCTGCAGATCTAATGCCTGTGCTCTCTGCACTTCACCGAAGTACCTAAAGGACCCCAGAGGTATCGGGGCTTCCCTGGAAGCAGGGTCTCCCACCAACCAGCCCAGCCCAGCTAAGACTCAGTGGGAGAGGGCTCACTTGAACCTGACTCCTTTGGTAATGTGTGGATATTAACCCCAGCCCCCCAGAAAGGAAACCCAGGAGGAGGTGGGCGGGAAGAAGGAGGAAGATGGCTGGCCTCATTTGGGAGGTGTTCAAGGTGGGGGCTATGGACAACCACATAGGGCTGTCCAGTAGGGAGTGGCCACCCAGGGTGGAGTTGGTGTAGAGCTTCAGTCGTCAGCACGTGGGAGAGGAAGGGATTGAGCTGAGAGGCAGAGGGTCCAGGCTTGGACCCTGGGGACAGAGGCAGAGTTTCCAAGATGGAGCCTGAGCAGGAGGATCCAGAGAAGAGGAGAAAAGCCAAGTGTGGCAGCAGGCAGAAGGTGGAGCTATGGATTCCGACCTTATTGCTCCCAGATCTTTGGAGAATTTGAGAAACTGTGGACACACTACAGAGAAAAAATGCCCATAGAAGTACAATTTGATATATCAGCAAGTTCACAGACACCCTGTAATCCAACTTAAGACCCTTAGATATTCCTAAGCCTTAGGTTAAGTGCCTAGGCAGTTGCAGATTGAAGAAGAGAGTAGTGTTAATGTCATATGCCACAGCTAGGTTAGAGGTGGACTAAAAAAATTCCTTAGATTTGGCAAGAAAGACATCATGAATAGCCTTTGAAGTTCTGGTGGTTTGGGGCAGAAGACAGATTTTTTTTTTTTTTTTTTTTTTTTTTTGAGATGGAGTTTCACTCTTATTGCCCATGCTGGAGTGCAATGGCACAATCTTGGCTCACCACAACCTCTGCCTCCTGGGTTCAAGCGATTCTCCTGCCTCAGCCTCCCGGGAAGCTGGGATTACAGGCACGCGCCACCACGGCCCGGCTAATTTTTGTATTTTTAGGGACGGGGTTTCACCATGTTGGTCAGGCTGGTCTCGAACTCCCGGCCTCAGCTGATCCGCCCACCTTGGCCTCCCGAAGTGCTACAATTACAGGCATGAGCCACTGCACCTGGCCCAGAAGACAGATTTTTTTTTTTTAAGGACTTGACAAGCCGACGGGAAGTGGCAAAGTGGAGCCATGAGTCCAAACTACCTTTTTATTCTTTTTTCTTTTTGAGACATGGTCTTGCTCTGTCATCCAGGCTGGAGTGCAGTGGTGCAATCACAGCTCACTGCAGGCTTGAACTACTGGGCTCAAGTGGTCCCCCTGCCTCAGCCTCCTCAGTAGCTGGGACTACAGGCATAAGCCACCACTCGCAGCTAATTTTTTTACTTTTTGTTGAGGCAGGGTCTCACTGTGTTGCCCAGGTCGGCCTCAAACTCCTGGGCTCAAACGATCCTCCCACCTCAGCCTCTCAAAGGGCTGGGATTACAGACATGAGCCCCCATGTTCAGCCTAGCCTGGCTTTTTCGGAGCCTTGATGAAGAAGGGGCTGAGTCCATGATGGGAAAGTCTTGCCTCGCTCAGAAAGATGAGCAGAAGAGCCAGGAGAAAAGGAGAGACTGAAGGAGCCCAGAGCAGTCCCTTGGGAGGGAGGATGGGAGGAGGCGGCTGAGGGCTTTGCACCGCCGAACAGGGGGAGTCTGGCAAGTCATGGACTTTGGGCCTCCACGTCCTCACTCATGCAGGCAGTGCAGGGCTTCCCTTGTAAGGCTGTGGTGAGATAAAATAGGAAGTAATCCATGGAACACCCTTGAAGGGTGCCTGGCACACAGGAATCAGTGAGGACACATCTGCTGTTATTGTTGCTCTGAGCATCCAGCGCCTGCGTGCCGGTGCACGCCTCTGCCCTGAGAAGCAAGGAGGATGCGCCAGGGTTCCGGTAGAATGTGGTGTGCTTGGAAGTTGGGGGGAGTATGTGGAGGGGATAGTTCATCCCCAACCCCAGGGCCTCTCTTCTCTGTGAAGTAGGAGGCTGGATGGAAGGAGAGGCGGTAAAGGGGAGTAGAGAATATCCAAGGGCAGTGGGGAGGGAGCTGAACTTGAAGATGCACAGGGATCATCCATCAGGCTGGGTCTAGGGTCTTATAGAGGTCAAAGGTGCCAGACCCACAGCCGTGTGACTCTCCGTGCTCAGCAGCGTGGGTATGGGTACAGAGAAAGGTTCCCGTGCTGACCCAGGGGTAAGGGTTCATGGGTGCAGGTGAGGGAGATGGAGTAGGGGTTAAAAGAGAATGACTAGGCCGAGTGTCGTGGCTTACGCCTGTAATCCCAGCATTCTGGGAGGCTGAGGTGGGTGGATCACTTGAGGTCAGGAGTTCGAGACCAGTCTGACCAACATGGTGAAACCCCGTCTCTACTAAAAATACAAAAATTAGCTGGACATGGTGGTGGGTGCCTATAATCCCAGCTACCTGGGAGGCTGAGGCAGGAGAATCACTTGAACCTGGGAGGCGGAAGTTGCAGTGAGCCGAGATCGTGCCATTGCACTCCAGCCTGGGTGACAAGAGCGAAACTCTGCCTCACAAAGAAAGAAAAAGAGAGAATGGCTAGCTTTGGAAAACAGTCTGGCTGTTCCTCAAAAGGTTAAACATAGAGTTATGATACAACTCAACAGTACCACTCCTGGGCTTGTACCCAAGAGAAAGGACAGCATCTGTTCACACCGAAGCTTCTACACGCATGTGCATAGCAGCACTATTCGCCATTGCCAAGAGCGCCAACAGCCCAGGTGTCCCTCAACTAATGGATGGACAAATACATTTTGAATATCATTCAGCCTTAAAAAAGAATGGAGTTCTAATACATGCTACAACGTGGGTGAACCTTGAATATATTTGGTAGGAGAAGCCAGTCATAAAAGACCATACATCCTATGATTCAATTGATGTGAAATGTCCAGGATAGGCAAATCCAACAAAAAGAAAGTAGACCTGTGGCTTCCTAGGGTTGGGAGGGTCTGAGAGAAAAGGAGAGTGGCTGCTAATGGGTACAGGAGTTTGGGGGGAAGTGATAAAAATGTTGTAAAATTGACTGGGGTGATGGTTTAACGACTCTGTGAATATACTAAAAAGCACTGATTTATATATTTTATTTGGATGAATTATATGGATGTGAATTAGATTTCGATAAAACTGTTATTTAAGAAGAGAGAAGATATGGCCAAAGCTATGGTTTGTGGAGAAAAGAAAGCTAAGAGGATAAGGATGGGCCGGGCATGGTGGCTCACGTCTGTAATCCCAGCAATCTGAGAGGCTAAAGTGGGCAGATCCCTTGGGGTCAGGAGTTCAAGACCAGCCTGGACAACATGGTGAAACCCAATCTCTACTAAAAATATAAAAATTAGCCAGGTGTGGTGGCACACACCTGTAATCCCAGCTACTCGGGAGAATCGCTTGAACCTGGGAGATGGAAGTTGCAGTGAGCTCAGATCACACCACTGCACTCCAGCCTAGGCAACAGAGCAAGACTCTATCTCAAAAAAAAAAAAAGGATGAGGATGAATATGGAGAAAACAGGAACGAGAGCTGAAATCTCCATGAGGTCAAAGAATGAATGAGGTGGAGGAAAGAGCTGAAAGCTGCTAGGACTGCAGGCTGTCTCCAGAGGGTGGGGGGAAACTTGTGCTTGAAGATGGTGCCCTGTCTCCAGTCTTCTCCTCTCCACCCAGGCTGATCATCTTCAGCGTTTTCACATCTTCCTCCTGTGCTATGATTTCAGGTCTTGTCTGTTGAGATCTCAGTGCTTGTTTTTTCTTGTCCTTCCTGCCCCACAGTCCCTGGTGGTTCACACTTTCCATCATTAACACCCTGAAGGCCAGGCACAGTGGCTCACTCCTATTATCTCAGCACTTTGGGAGGCCAAGGCAAGAGAATTGTTTGAGTCCAGGAGTTTGAGACCACCCTGGGCAACATAGCAAGATCTTGTCTCTACAAAAAATATAAAAAATAAAAATAAATTAAATTAAAAATTAGCTGGGTGCGGTGGCATGCGCCCGTGATCCCAGCTACTTGAGAGGCTGAGGTGGAAGGATCGCTTGAGCCTAGGAAGGGGAGGCTGCAATAAGCTGCAATCACACCACTGCACTCCAGCACTCCAGTCTTCCAATCTGGGAGACAGAGAGATACCTTGTCTCAAAATAATAACAACGCCCTGGCTCAGGAGTGTCGTGTCCAGTGTCCTTGGGGCAAGGTCACCCTTCCAGGTAAAGGCCCAGCCACAGCCACAGCCACTCCTCCCACAGCCTCTATAAAGAGGACATCAGGCCTCCAACCAGTGGCCCATCACTCCTGTAAAGGACCCCCAGACCCAGACCAGAGCCCCGCAGCTTCCTTTCCATTTTGACCCAAGGGCCCCAACAGTATGGCCTGGCCCCGTAGCTGTCCAAGAGAGAGCAGCAGCTCCCAAGTTGATGGGGATGGTGAGGTGGGGACACGGAGCTACCAGGCTGCTGTGCACCGGTCCTCACCTCGCTCTCCCCGCCACCCTGCAGAGTACGCGCTGGCAGTGCCCAAGTCCATGTTCCCTGGGCTCTTCATGCTGGGGATATTCCTCTGGAGCCTGGTCGAGTACCTCATCCACCGCTTCCTGTTCCACATGAAGCCCCCCAGCGACAGCTATTACCTCATCATGCTGCACTTTGTCATGCATGGCCAGCACCACAAGGTGAGTGGGGTGGGGTCCCAGACCGGAACTAGCATGTGCAGCTCGAGGGGACCCTGCAGCCGGTGGCAGCTTCAGGTGCTGCGGAGCCTCCTGGGAGTCTGGCTGTGGGTTGGGAGTGACAGGACGTTTGATGTGATTCACGGGGGCAGCTGGGTTGGGCATCCGAACCTGAGCCAGGCAGGGACAGGGTGGACCCCAGACCCTCTGCACCTTGTTTATGCATCACCTTTAATCCTCGAAACAACTCATTCATTCGTTCATTCATTCAGCAAATGCCCAGTGAGCGCCTCCTGTGTGCAAGACACTGTTCTAGACATCATTGAACAAAACAACAAAAAGCCCTGTCCTCCTGGAGCTTGTCCTGAAAACAGTCCTATGGTTCTCCCTGTTCCACAGAGCAGGAGACTGAGGCCTAGGGGAACTAAGAAACTTGCCCCAGGTCACATTTGGCACAGCCAGGATGTCGTACCCCATTCTGGGGATTCCAGAGTCTGCGCTCTCAATCACCCTTCCCCTGAGGCCCTTCAAGGACTCCACGACAGTCCCAGAAGCTGGCCCTAGAAGACAGGTCTGCCCAAAGGAAGCTGCCTCCCCCGTACCCGCCACTGCCTCTCTGTCCCTGCACTGTGCTCTCCTTGGCCCGTCCCAGGCTGTTCCCTGGCTGGTCTCCACATTCTATTCTCTGCTGGGTGTAAATCACAGAAAATGTGGCAGATGTGATACTTTCAGGAGACCAGTTTAGAACCTGATGTTGCTGAAACTGAACGTGGGTTTCATCTTGGTTTCCCAGCGGCAACTTAATCCAGTTCATCTCGATGAGCCAATTCAGGGTTTAATCGGCCACCTGAGAGTTCTCAGGGTGGTCGGCTGTGGTCCTCCCGGCCCTCCCCAGAGTTGATCTGCATCCTAGGGGGCTTTCCTAGGGGCCAGAATCGGGGTGGGTGCCCAGTCCTCAGGTATACTCTCAGAGGTAGCGCAGCCCGGGCCTGACCTGTGTCCTCCAGCCTCACCTGGCCTCTGCTCTCCAGAGCTCACTGCATCTCTGCTGCGTCCCTTGCCCCGTTTGTGAAGCTTTTCAGATCCACTGCCCCGTCAGCTGTCTTTCCCATCCACAGGTGACACAGGAACCTTCTGGGGACCTGCTTAGGCTATTCTGGGGCCCCAGGGGCTGTCTCAGGCTCGCTCTTCTGAGACATTTCCACCCCAGTCTGTCCAGTCCCCTGCTGCCACACCACGAGGACCCGAGGAGATCGTGTGGCCTGTAGCCACGTGGGCTCCAATCAGGAACGTGTTCTCAGATCCCCAAACCTATCCATCTAAGGATCCTGATCCAGCTGTGACCTGGAGCTGGCCCATGCCAGCTCGCAAGAGCACCTGTGCACATCCTTTCCTGTTTCTGTTCCAGTGATGCCACCTCGGCGCTTGAAAGCACCAGGGCAGGAGTTTTTACACTGCAGGAATTAGCAAACGCTACCAATCAGGGCTCTCCCTCCCTCCTTTTATTTCCCCCTCCCTCGTCCCCCACCTCTCTCCCTTCCTCCTTTTCCTGAGAGCTGGTTTTCCAGCACACCACTGGTCCTGTTGTTCTGGGTCTGAAGGGAGGGAGGCCCACGCCAGCATCTCACTGTCGCTGTCACCTTCTTTCTCTCTCTCTCCTCCAGCCCAGAGAGGCTGCAGGATTCTCTTCTCAGAATCCTGACCTAGCCATTGCTAAGACCTCACCTCTATGCCAGGCCCTCGGCTTCTGAAGCTCAAGGGCCATGGTAAAGCAGTGTTCGCTGGTTTGCTGTGGCAACACCCCCTTGGAACAAAAAAGGCCTCCTGTTTGGACATGGGGGTGGGGAGGACACCTCTAGTGACACTTCAGGGTCATCCCACCGCAGAGGCTGCATTAACCTCAGCCACCCTCAGTGCCTTGCTCACCCAGACAACATCAGGCCTCAGTCTAGGTGGCTTCTCCAGAATGCCCCTCTAGCCAGGGGCATGGCATTTAGGGATGGGATACCTGTCTAGCACCTGACAAATTCCAGAGTCACAGTGGCCTCTAGAGCATGAGATGGGTGCTGAGCTGCCAGCACACCCTGCCCATCCTGCCCATCCCATGTTCCTCTGCAATCTGCCAGGTCCCTGCCTGGCTCACAAATAGGGAGTAAGACAATCTCACCACATCTTCCAGACGTGGTGGCCCGCCCTCCCCAGAGCCACCAAAAGTGCCAAGCCTATGGAGTGGAATGTCTGGGCCACTCTGTCCCTGTCCTCTGCAGGGAGCGGCCCAAGCTTGGCCAGCTGCCAAGGCCCCTGGCTGCCTCCTGACGCCCAAGCCTCTCCATCTGCAGGCACCCTTCGACGGCTCCCGCCTGGTCTTCCCCCCTGTGCCAGCCTCCCTGGTGATCGGCGTCTTCTACTTGTGCCTGCAGCTCATCCTGCCCGAGGCGGTGGGGGGCACTGTGTTTGCGGGGGGCCTCCTGGGCTATGTCCTGTATGACATGACCCATTACTACCTGCACTTTGGCTCACCGCACAGGGGCTCCTACCTGTACAACCTGAAGGCCCACCACGTCAAGCACCACTTTGCACATCAGAAGTCAGGTGAGGACAGGCCTGGGTTTCCCAGTTCCCTATGTGTGTTCATTGATTTATTTGCCAACTACCATTGAGCTCCTGGGAACGGCGAGGCACCGTTCCGTGTACTGGGCATATACAGAGGGTTCCTTCTACCCTCTTCCCTGGTGCAGACAGCTGTGCAGAGACAGGCAAGGATATCAATAAATGGCAAAGATTTCAAACTGAGATAAATGCCATAAAGAAAATAAAGGGGCCGGGCGCGGTGGCTCACACCTGTAATCCCAGCCAAGGGGTTTGGGAGGCTGAGGCAGGTGGATCACTTGAGGTCAGGAGTTTGGGACCAGCCTGGCCAACGTGGTGAAACCTGTCTCCACTAAAAATATGAAAATTAGCGGGATGTGGTGGTGCCCACCTGTAATCTCAGCTACTTGGGAGGCTGAGGCATGAGAATAGCTTGAATCCAGGAGGCAGAGGCTACAGTGAGCTAAGATTGCACCACTGCACTCCAGGCTGGGTGACAGAGCAAGGCTCTGTCTTAAAAAAAAAAAAAAGAAGAAGAAGAAGAAAATAAATCAAGGTGATGGAGTATCACATAGGTAGTGGGAGGGTCCAGCGATTTCCACTGAAATATTCTGTGGGCCACATAAGTGATTTTAAATTTTCTAGTGGCCACACTAAGACATGAAAATAAACAGATGAAAAGAATTTTAATAACATTTACTTAACCCAATATAAGCAAATTATTATTTCAACATGTAATCAACATTAAAAAATCATCAATGGCTGGGCACAGTGGCTCAGGCCTATAATCCCAGCACTACAGGAGGCTGAGGCAGGGGATTGCTTGAAGCCAGGAGTTCCAGACCAGTCTGGGAAACACAGCAAGACCTTGTCTCTACCTAAACAATTTTTAATTATCCGGGTGTGATGGTGTGCACCTGTAATCTCAGCTACCTAGAAGGCTGACGCAAGAGGATCATTTGAGCCCAGGAGTTTGAGGCAGCAATGAGCTATGATTATGCCACCACACCCCAGCCTAGGTGACAGAGCAAGACCCTTTTTGTAAAGTCTCTTTTTCAAAAAAAGTCATTAGCAACTCTTATACTATGTCTTTGAAATCTAAGGTGTATTTTGTACTTACAGCACATCTCAATTCAGATGCTAAAGTTTCACTGGAAATACTAGATCCGTATCAATTCAGATACTAAAGTTTCATTGGAAATACTAGATCCGTATCTAGATTTTATAAATTTGCAAACAGTAGTTCACATAGGTAAGTTGCTCCAAACAAGCTTAAAAATTGTCCAGTAACACACTCTAGGAGGCCGAGGTGGGCGGATCACCTGAGGTCAGGAGTTCAGGACCAGCCTGGCCAACATGGTGAAACCCCCTCTCTACTAAAAATACAAAAAATTAGCTGGATGTGGTGGTGCGCACCTGTAATCCCAGCTACTCAGGAGGCTGAGGAAGGAGAATCTCTTGGACCCAGGAGGCGGAGGTTGCAGTGAGCCAAGATCATGCCACTGCACTCCAGCCTGGGCAACAAGAGCGAAATTCCATCTCAAAAATAAATAAATAGACCGAGCGCGGTGGCTCAAGCCTGTAATCCCAGCACTTTGGGAGGCCGAGATGGGCAGATCACGAGGTCAGGAGATCGAGACCATCCTAGCTAACACGGTGAAAACCCATCTCTACTAAAAAAAATACTAAAAAACTAGCCGGGCGAGGTGGTGGGCGCCTGTAGTCCCAGCTACTCAGGAGGCTGAGGCAGGAGAATGGCGTAAACCCGGGAGGCAGAGCTTGCAGTGAGCTGAGATCCAGCCACTGCGCTCCAGCCTGGGTGACAGAGTGAGACTCCGTCTCAAATAAATAAATAAACAAACAAACAAACAAATAAATAAAAATTTAAAAATTCCAGTAACTGAATCAAGCATCAGTTTTTACACTGACATATTAATTCATCAGAATTAAATGAAGTTAGAAATTCAGTTTCTCTGGAGCTCTAGCCACATTTCTAGTGCTCAGTAGCCACGTGTGGCTAGGGGCTAGTCAGACAGCAGAGGGATTAAATGGTCCAGGTGTCATTGCAGAGGTGCCATTAGAGCTGAGACCCTAATGAAGAGAAACCAGCATCTAGCATCCCAGGAGTGACTGGTGCAAAGCCCTGAGGCAGGAATGAACTTGGTCCACAAGGAAGGGGAAGAAGATGGAGGTGGGGGGTGGGAGGGGGCCAGGTAACCTAGAAACGCAGGCCAGGTAAGGAATTGGGGTTTATTCCAGCTTCATGCTGGAGACAATAAAAAACACAGGTTCCCCGCCCTTGACTTCTGCCAGGATGACCTTGGGGGTTGGGAAGGCCAAGGGACAGATATTGACATTGTTTCCACTTATTATCCCTACCCTGGCACCCTTCCCAAGCCAGTGCACGCCTGCTCCTTCAATGCCTCATCTTCTCCCCTTTTGTCTCCCTCTCTAGGATTTGGCATCAGCACTAAATTGTGGGATTACTGTTTCCACACCCTCATTCCAGAGAAACCCCACCTGAAGACGCAGTGACAATTCCCACCTGCTCCGTCCTGCCCTCAGCCCGGCCCTGGCCCCTTCCCGACCCCCACCCGCCATCCACACCCCACTAAGAAGGTTGACTTGGCCAGTCAGGATGGGTTCTGTCCAGCCCTGCAGCCTAGTGGAAGGTGCCGAGGGGGCCCTGAGGTAGGACCGCCCTCCTGACCCCTAGCAGGAGGGTCACATCCACTTGGTGGCCAGGTGGCCCTTGGTGACCCTCTTCTTCCTGGAGCATCCCTGCCTAGAGCTCAGCCCACAGGACTGCTTCAGGACCCGGCCAAGGTAGCAGCCTCAAGGGGAAATGAAGAAAACTGACTCCTCGTGGCCACCTGTGTCACCCTTGTGCCTTAGTGTCATGGACTGCCTAGGAGCTGCCTGCACGGCACAGCTCTGCGTTCATAGTCAGGAGTGGGTCTGTGGGACCTGTGGGCTCTGTCCTCCCTGCTGTCCTTTCTGGAGGCGTTGGTGGCTCTGAGGTGGACAAAGAGCTCTCGCAAGAAGAGACAGCATGATGCCTCCCACAGTCCACCCCAGACCCTGGGGCAGCCCCTCTGGCCCTGCCAGCTGCCTGTGCCATTGGGCCCAGGGTGGCTGGCAGGAGTCCCAGCTGCTTTCTTTAGGACCTGGCAGCTTCTTTAGCCGTCCCTCTCCTGCCTCCAGAATCACAGCCCTTCTCCCCAAGGGAGGAGCCTTCTCCACTGGTGGCAGCCCTACCCCGTCCCCAGCCATTCTTGGCCTCCACCCTGCACAGGTGGGCTCGGCCCCCCCACTCGGGCCTCCCCAGAAGTAGCCTCCCCTCAGTGCCTCACCTCCCCCTGCCTCCCAGCCTCCGCAGATGAGGTTCCTGCCCCTTCCTCCTCATAACCAAAACCCTCACTGCTCCCAGGACGGTCTTATTTATAAACCAGACACATGTTCTTAGTCTGGTCCCAGACCAAGGAGCTGGTCAGACAGCCCTTTCTAATCCTACATGTTGAGTTTATGTAAAAAACATTGTTTCCTCCTGTTTTTGGTTCCTTTCTCACCCACAAACCATTACTACTTGAAACTTAAAAAAAAAAAAAAACTCGCCGAGTGTAAAGGCTAAAGAGAAGCAGTTTGACAAACCTTGTGATTTGTACTGTTTACTGCAGAGCTATTTAAAGATTTTGGAATAAATATACAAAACTACAGTTGTGAAATAAAAAATTGTATATTTTGAAAAATAAAACACTGAAAAGAAACCAACAAAAATGAGTTGTTCATCAGACTCCCTCGTGGTTGGGAAGGGGCAGTGGTGTGGGGAGGGGTGGAGGGGCGGGTGTCGGTCCCCAGGGAGGGAGATTTTAGCCCTGACCAGGGTGGGTAGAATTGCTGGGGCATGGTGATGATTAAAAGCTGACCAACTCTCAGCTGGGCGCGATGGCGCCTGACTGTAATCCCAACACTTTGGGAGGCCAAGGGGGAGGATCGTTTGAGTCCAGGTGTTCAAGACGAACCTGCCCAACATAGCAAAACTCCATATCTAAAAAGAAAAGAAAACAAGACAAAATAAAACAAAAGAAAAAAGCTGACTACTCTTATTCTCTCACTCAGCTTTATTCTGTTTCTAAATTCTCTGCAGATAGCATCTCCTCTTATTGCTTGCACCTGGGATGCATTGTGCCACAAACCACTTTGATCTGCCGCTGGGGAGGGATCTCTTCTGGAGTTTAACCCCAACTGAGCTTCTAGTTGACTTTCCTAAAATAGGGAGAAAGGCTCCAGCAACAACTCCCCATAGTGGGAACTAGAACCTCAGACAGCTCAGTCTTGGTGAAACTGTTGCTTGTCTTTTTCTGCTGCCCTCTCAGAACCACCTAGGAAGCTGTCAAAGTGTAGCTCCAAGGCCTTGCACTCAGGGTCTAGTTCAGTAGGTCCAAGGGGGTTGGCCCTGGACTCGCCTGTCTGAGGACACAGAAGTGGAACAAGCTGATGTTGGGGAGGCTCAGGAAGGATGCCCCAAACTGTGCTGTGTCTCCCTGCTCTGGCCTCATAGGGGCAGCTTTATGCCTGCAGCTCCCAGCCTGAAGATAAGTAGGACCTGTCCGGAGCCACCCACACTTGAGTCCCTGAAGCCTGTCCCTGGAACCCAGACGGTCCAAGCAGCAGAACTCATAACCTTCATTTACTGATGGAGCTGAGCAGCTCACCCTGGACCATCACACCCAGGGGGAGGGAAGCAGAAGACGAACACAGGCGGACTCCACGAGTGTAAAGACACATGGCCACAGCGGCAGAAAAAGCCTAAGGTGAGCAAGATTTAGAAAAAAAAAAAAATTGAAAATTTTATTTAAGAAGAGTAAAGCCGGGCGCAGTGGCTCACACCTGTAATCCTAGCATTTTGGGAGGCCGAGGCAAGTGGATCACTTGAGGTCAGCAGTTCGAGACCAGCCTGGCCAACATGGTGAAACCCCGTCTCTACTAAAATACAAAAATTAGGCGGGTGTGGCGGCAGGCACCTGTAATCCCAGCTACTCAAGAGACAGAGGCAGGAGAATTGCTTGAACCCAGGAGGCAGAGGTTGCAGTGAGCTGAGATTGTGCCACTGCACTCCAGCCTGGGTGGCAGAGAAAGACTCCATCTCAAAAAACAAACAAACAAACAAACAAAAAACAACACCACCACCAAAAATAAAAAACAGTGAAACCGACCAGACATGGAGGCTTATGCCTGTAATCCCAACACTTTAGGAGGCCACGGCAGGCAGATTGCTTTAGCTCAGGAATTTGAGACCAGCCTGAGCAACATAGTGAGACCCCATCTCTACAAAAAATAAGGAAAATTACCTGAGTGTGGTAGTGCACACCTGTAGTCCCAGCTACTTGGAAGGCTGAGGTGGGAGGATCACCTCCTGAGCCCAGGAGGTTGAGGCTGCAGTGAGCTGTGATCACACCACTGCATTCCAGCCTGGGCAAGAGAGTGAGACCCTGTCTCAAAAGAAAAAAAGGGAGTAAAACAAAACTAAAAAGAAAGGCCAAAAAATAAGTGAGTTTATAGCATGGTAATGAGAAGAGTTAGAAAAAAAGTGACAACACGAAACCAAGCCCACCTATTAATCGAAAGTCTAATTGGTGAAAATCTGACAGATTCTCCCAGAGCCCCCCATTGCGCCGCTGTAACTGTCCAGTGGGTTTGGGAGTATCCACAAGGCCTTTTGGAGAGAAAGTAAGTCCCACCTCACAGGCACTTGAGAGTGTAGAGGGGTCATTGCCTGCATTTTCTTTCTTTCTTTTTCTTTTTCTTTTTTTTTTTTTTTGAGACGGAGTCTCGCTCTGTTGCCCAGGCTGGAGTGCAGTGGCGTGATCTCGGCTCGCTGCAACCTCCGCATCTCGGGTTCATGCCATTCTGCTGCCTCAGTCTGCTGAGTAAATGGGACTATAGGTGCGCACCACCACACCTGACAATTTTTGTACTTTTAGTAGAGATGGGGTTTCACCATGTTGCACAGGCTGGTCTCAGACTCCTGAAATCAGGCAATCCTCCCACTTCAGCCTCCCAAAGTGCTTGGATTACAGGCATGAGCCCCCGCACCCGGCCATATTGCCTGCGTTTTCACAGCAGGGCAAAATACAGGAAGGCCACGAGGCCCGCAATCCCCAAGCAGTTAGCGCTCATGGAGCAGCCCCCAACTCAGTGAGCATCTGGGGGAGCTGGAGGATTTTGCCATCAAGTGTAAGAGTCAAAGATTAGATGTTAGAGCAAGCACAGGATATTATCAAAATGCCAACACATCTAGCCTAATGGGAAAAGCCTGGACCTGTGATGTGGGATTGTGTTTATCCTGTAGTGGGAGAGACACCAAACCAAAAAAGTTTTATGTTTGCTCAGGGAGGGGGCTATTGATTTATTTATAGAGAGAGGGTCTCATTCTGTTGCCCACGCTAGGGTGCAGTGGCATGATCATAGCTTACTGCAGTCTTGACCTCCCAGACTCAAGAGATCCTCCTACCTCAGCCTCCCAAACAGCTGGGACTGCAGGCACGTGGCATCGTGCCCAGCTAATTTTTAAACTTTTACAAGTAGAGACAGGGTCTCTCTATGTTACCCAGGCTGATCTCGAACTCCTGGGCTCAAGCCATCCTCCCAGCTTAGCCTCCCAAAGTGCTGTGATTACCAGCATGAGCCACAATGCCCAGCCAAGAGGGCCATTTAAATTCTGATCAGCATAAAGTAAATCTGCAGGTTGACTGACCCCCAGTGGCCCTACAAATTTGCCTCACCTGATTCTCCAGGGATAACCCAGCTACCACGGCCAAGAACAGACCAAAAAATAGCCATCATATTTGTTTCTGGTATTGTGTTTGCATTTCCAGGCATGCTGTCTTTGAAGGTTCCTTAGTTGCTCCGAAGAACTGCCCTCTTAATTCTGCTCTGTTCCACTCCCCCGGTGGCGCTGACCTCTGACCTCTGCCTTTGAACTCTGTGTGATTTTTTATTGTGCCCAGCACAATGACCAACTTGTAACAGAGCCCAATAAATGCTCGTCTTGTCTCCAGCTCTCAGACGGTAACAGCAACTGGGCCTTGCCTCTCCACCTGTTCCTGGCCTCTGCTGCCCTCTGGTGGCAGCATGCAGCCCTACCCCATCATTACTGCCCTCGCGGGGACTATTTTGGAAGCAGGGGTCTGTGATTTCAAAACTCTAGTCTTTCCCACTTTACCCATTCTGTTGACTTACATTCTTGACTCATCTGCCATTTTTGAGAGGAAGTTGTAACTATGTATATGAATAGTTCTAACTTTCTAAAAAACCATAATGGTTGCAAAATTTCTGCTGGAGTTTTCTTTATAGTTAGGTGTTTTGCCCAAAGACCACACCAGGTTCCAATGAATAAATGTTATCTGTAAAGAATGCTACAAGATGAATGTAAAGTTAGGAAAATTCCAGGATTCTCGTCTCATAAGTGTCTGTCCCATCCCAGCTACCTATAGTGGGGAGGAAGATATTTAAAAGAGGAAAAAATATTTTGTTCTGGCAAAAGCAGTGGGGTTACATCTTCTTTTAGGTTCCCTAAAAATGGGACTACAGGCGCGATGGCTTGCACCAGCACTTTGTGAGGCCGAGGCGGGTAGATCACCTGAGGTCGGGAGTTCGAGACCAGCCTGATCAACATGGAGAAACCCCGTCTCTACTAAAGATAACAAAATTAGCCGGGTGTGGTGTCATGCCTGTAATCCCAGCTACTTGGGAGGCTGAGGCAGGAGAATCTCTTGAACCCGGGAGGTGGAGGTTGCAGTGAGCCGAGATCGTGCCACTGCACTCCAGCCTGGGCAACAAGAGCGAAACTCCATCTCAAAAAATAAACAATAACAACAAAAAAATCGAAACCTAAAACAAGCACATGGATGCAGGCAGTCTATTTGGGAGGTGATTGCAGAAATAAAGAGCGAGAACCAGGGAGGTCTAGAAAGGGAGAAGTTGGAGGAGCAGTGTAAAGTTGAGTATGTGGGGTTCTCCTACCGATTCTGTAAGGGCATCTTGAGAAGCATAGAGAAAACATGTCAGAACGGGCCAACAGGACAGGAGGCTGGAGCATTTATCACCAGCTTCCACTCCTGTGGGTGAGGACTGTGTTCAGGGACATTGATTCACCCTCACTTAGGGACTTCCCTGCCGTGCAAGCCAAGCAGATGCTGGCTTTGGCAAAAGTCCTTGGACAAAAGCAGGGAGAAGAGGTATGCATTGGCAGTGGGATTCTATCAGCACGAGTTGAGTATGAGCTTGCTAGGCCAGAACTAGCCAGTGGAACTGTGGCTGAAAGCTGAGACAGAGTTCACACAGAACCTTCCACCGCAATTGAGGCTAAGACCAGAGGTAGACAGAGGGGACATGATGAGGAGGAACCGATGTGTTCGCTACAGACCCCAAATGGTTATATCCTCAATGTAAGAGTGAACCAAGAGGAAACCCACCTCCCCAGGGCACTGCAAGTGAAATTTCCTGCATGGAGTGGGTAAAGGCTGAGGATGCAGAGCCACAAGGAGAGTCCTCACTGAGGTCTGAAGCCTGAATTCGTGCAAACTGTGTGATCTGAAACACCTCAAGCCAAAATTGTAATGTGAAATAGCCTGGTTGGTGGAGCCACAAGGCTCTCAGAGGAAGCAATTAAAATTGTTTTATGGAAAAATGTATCTTCAAATCAGGCCTCAAAAAATTCTCACAGGTAAAATTCCAAGGACTGGCCAGGCACGGTGGCTCACACTTGTAATCCCAGCACTTTAGGAGGCCTAGGTGGGTGGATCACAAGGTCAGGAGATCGAGACCAACCTGGCCAATATGGTGAAACCCCATCTCTACTAAAAATATAAAAAGTAGCCAGGCATGTTGGTGCATGCCTGTAGTCCCAGCTACTTGGGAGGCTGAGGTGGGAGAACTGCTTGAACCTGGAAGGCGGAGGCTACAGTGAGCCAAGATTGCGCCAATGTGCTCTAACCTGGGTGACAGAGTGAGGTCTTGAAAAAATAAATAAAATAGGCCGGGCGCAGTGGCTCAAGCCTGTAATCCCAGCACTTTGGGAGGCCGAGGCAGGCGGATCTCAAGGTTAGGAGATTGAGACCATCCTGGCTAACACGGTGAAACCCCGTCTCTACTAAAAATACAAAAAATTAGCCGGGCGTGGTGGCAGGCGCCTGTAGTCCCAGCTACTCGGGAGCCTGAGGCAGGAGAATGGCCTGAACCCGGGAAGCAGAGCTTGCAGTGAGCCAATATTGAGCCACTGCACTCCAGCCTGGGCGACAGAGCTAGACTCTGTCTCAAAAAATAAATAAATAAATAAATAAAATAAATAACTTAGGTAAATGTAATA
Organism: Rhinopithecus roxellana; assembly: GCF_007565055.1. Classification (NCBI taxonomy): domain Eukaryota; kingdom Metazoa; phylum Chordata; class Mammalia; order Primates; family Cercopithecidae; genus Rhinopithecus; species Rhinopithecus roxellana. The sequence goes on from NC_044568.1 coordinate 63,493,209, forward strand.
GGATAAATGTCTATAAATGAACTTTTCAAGTAATTTGAAATTTTTAAGTTACGTTACATTAAATAAAATAATAGATATTCGTTAAATGTCTGGGTCAATTTGTTTCATTAAAAACTAATATTTTTAATGAAATACAGGAACACACTTGTATTTATATTCAGTAATTTGGTTCATTTAAAAATATTATTTTAAAATAATATTCAATTTAATTGAATATTACTCAATTTAATTGAATATTAAATATTAATTAATTAATATTAAATAATAAGTAAAATATTATTTTAATGAACCAAATTACTGACTATAAATACAAGTGTGTTCTTTGATGCTTACATTTTGTAAAATATTATATTTATTGGGTCTATTAATACATGCAAAAATTTTATTATGGAAAAACATGTTTTTAAAAATTACGAAATGGCAGCCAGGAGGACTACTTGAAGCCAGTTCAAGACCAGCCTGGACAACATAGCAAGACCCTTTCTCTATGAAAAAATGTAGAAATTAGCCAGGTGTAGTGGTACACCACCTGTAGTCTTAGCTATTTCAGAGGCTGAGGCAAGAGGGTCACTTGAGCCCAGGAGTTTGAGGGTGCAGTGAGCTACGATCACACCACTGCACTCCAGCCTGGGCAATAGAGCAAGACCTTGCCTGGGATAGTAACTCTTTCCTTCAACCTTTTCATCAACTCTTGTAACTTTTTTTTCTCCAATTCTGACTGCCCTGATGACCTGACACTGAAATGTTTATCTTAAAGGCCTAGAAGAATAATGCTTTCTATTACTGTAACTTGATTCTGTATTCTTGGCTACTCTTGATGTGTCTGAATTGTTGCCAGAAAACTTCTCATTCTGTTACTAAGAATCACCTATTCCCCTTCTCAAGGCACAAGTTTTCTTGTTTGTTTACTTTCTTCCTTTTTTTTTTTTTTTTTTTAGATGGAGTCTTGCTCTGTTGCCAGGCTGGAGTACAGTGGTGTGATCTCAGCTCACCGCAACCTCTGCCTCCCGGTTTCAAGCGATTCCTCTGTCTCAGCCTCCCAAGTAGCTGTAACTACTGGTGTGCACCACCACGCCCGGCTAATTTTTTGTATTTTAGTAGAGACAGGGTTTTACCATGTTGGCCAGGATCTCATTATCCTCCCACCTCGGCCTTCCAAAGTGCTGGGATTACAGGCACGAGCCACCGTGCCTGGCCCCTTAGATTCTTAAGTTATATTGGTCTGTAGTTTCTTTTCTTGTGTCTTTATCTGGCTTTAGTATCAGAGTAATGCTGGTTTCTTAAAATGAGTTGGGAAGTGTTTCCTCCTCTCCTATTTTTGGAAGAGTTTAAGAATGATTGGTGCTAATTTATTTTTAAATGTTTGGTAGAAAACACCGCATGTTCTCGCTCATAAGTGGGAGTTGAACAATGAGAACGCATCGACACAGGGAAGTGAACATCACACACCAGGGCCTGTTGGATGGTGGGGGACTGGCGGAGGGATAGCATTAGGAGAAATACCTAGTGTAGGTAATGGGTTGATGGGTGCAGCAAACCACCGTGGCACGTGTATACCTATGTAACAAACCTGCACATTCTGCACGTGTACCCCAGAACTTAAAGTATAATAAAAAATATATATAATAAATAAAATACAAGTCTCCAAGAAAGAAAAAAAAATGTTTGGTAGAATTCACCATGAAACTATTAGGCCTGGACTTTTCTTGTTTGGACGAGTTTTTGATTATTAATTCAATTTCTTTCCTTGTTGTAGGTATGTTCAGATTTTCTATTTCTCATTAAGTGAATTAGGTCAATTTTGTGTGTCTGGGAATTTGTCCATCTCCTCTAGGTTATCTAATTGGTTGGCAAACAATTGTTCATAGTTTTCTCTCATAGTCCTTTTTATTTCTATAAGGTAGATAGTAAGGTCCCCACTTTCATTTCTGATTTAACTTATTTTCATCTTCTCTCTTTTTGTTTTAGTTTAGCTAAAGGTTCGTCAATTTTATTAATCTTTTCAAAGAACTAACTTTTAGTTTCATTGATTTTCTCTTTTCTGATCTTGATTATTTCCTCCCTTCTGCTAGTTTTGGGTTTGGTTTGCTTTTCTTTTTCTAGTTCCTTATAGAGTTGGGATAATGATTTGAGATCTTCTCTCTCTCCTTTTTTTTTTTTGAGACGGAGTCTCGCTCTGTCGCCCAGGCTGGAGTACAGTGGCACAATCTTGGCTCACTAAAACCTCTGCCTCCTGGATTCAAGCGATTCTCCTGCCTCAGCCTCCCGAGTAGCTGAGATTACAGGCACCCGCCACCACGCCAGGCTGATTTTTTTTTTTTTTTTTTTTTTGTATTTTTAGTAGAGACGGGGTTTCACCATGTTGGCCAGGCTGGTCTTGAACTCCTAACCTTGAGATCCGCCTGCCTCGGCCTCCCAAAGTGCTGGGATTACAGACGTGAGCCACCGCGCCGGGCCTCTCTCTTTTTTTCCTTTTGTAGCCATGTATAGCTATAAACTATCCTTCGAGGACTACTTTTGCTGCATCCTGTAAGTTTTGGTATGTTGTATCTTTTATTTTATTTGTCTCTAAGTGCTTTCTAATCTCCCTTGTGGTTTCTTCTTTGACCCACTAGTTGTTTAAGTGTATGTTGTTTAATTTCTACATATTTGTGAATATTCCAGTTCTCTGTCTTATTTATTTCTAGTTTTATTCTATTGTAGTCAAAGAAGGTACTTTGTATGATTTTGATCTCTTTAAATTTATTGAGCAAAATATATCTTCATTTCCCTTGAGAAAATTTCCTCTTTGACTCATGAGTTATTTAGAGGCGTATTGTTTGATATGTGATTTGCAAATATTTTCTCCCAATCTGTAATTTGTCTTTTCATCCTCTTAAAAGGAACTTTGCAGAGCAAGTTTCAAATTTTGATCGTCTGATTTATCATTTTTTAATTTTTTTTTTTTTTTTGAGATGGCATCTCTGTCGCCCAGGCTGGAATGCAGTGGCACAATCTTAGCTCCCTGCAAGTTCCGCCTCCCGGGTTCACGTCATTCTCCTGCCTCAGCCTCCTGAGTAGCTGGGACTACAGGCGCCCGCCACCACGCCCGGCTAATTTTTTGTATTTTTGTAGTAGAGACGGGGTTTCACTGTGTGAGCCAGGATGGTCTCGATCTCCTGACCTCGTGATCTGCCCGCCTTGGTCTCCCAAAGTGCTGGAATTACAGGTGTGAGCCACCACACCCGGCCATCATTTTTTAATTTTAAGAATAATGGCTTTGGGGCTGGGCGCAGTGGTTCATGCCTGTAATCCCAGCACTTTGGGAGGCTAAGGCAGGTGGATCACTTGAGGTCAGGAGCTCGAGACCAGCCTGGCCAATATGCTGAAACCCCGTCTCTACCAAAAAAAAAAAAAAAAAAAAAAAAAAAAAAAGATTAGCTGAGCGTGGTGGCACATGCCTGTAGCCCCAGTTTGTTGGGAGGCTGAGGCAGGAGAATTGCTTGAGCCCTGAGGTGGGGGTTTCAGTAAGCTGAGGTCACGCCACTGTACTCCAGCCCGGCAACAGAGGGAGACTCCGTCTCAAAAAAAAAAAAAAAAAAAAAGAAGAAGAAGAAAAAGAAAAAAAATAATAATGGCTTTGGTGTCATGCCTAAGAATTCTTCTTCTAGCCTTAGGTCCTGAAGATTTTCTTCTACATGTTCTTCTTCAAGTTTTTGTTTGTTTGTTTTTAATTTTTGTGAGTTTTTTTTTTTCAAATGGCAACTCCAAGATAAAGCCAAATTATTTTCAATATTGTACAATTTTTAGTATGAATAACCATTCTGATTAAATAGACTCATTTGGCCAGGCATGGTGGCTCATGCTTATAATCCCAACACTTTGGGAGGCCAACGCATAAGGATTGCTTGAGTTCAGAAGTTCAAGATCAGCCTGGGCAACACAGGGAGACCCCTGTCTCTACTAAAAGTAAAAAAATTTTTAAAGGCTCATTTAAACTTTTTTCAAACATTGACGCTTTCTCAACAGGAAATGTCTTTTAATTCTGCACAGTTCTCTCTGCTTTCTTCTAAAAGGTTCCTTGTTTTACATTTTACATTTAAATCTATGATCCATTCAGGCAATTTTTGCATAGAATATGAGGTTTAGGTGAAGTTCATTTTTTTGTCCAGTTACTCCATCACCATTTGAACACCACATATCTGGCAAAGGACTAATATCTAGAATATTTAAACTCTCAGAACTCAAGTTTTTAAAAAAGAATTCAACTAAAACTGGGCAAAAGACATGGATGGACATTTCACCAATGAGGCTAAACAGATGGCAAATAAGTACAGGAAGACATGTACATCATCACCAGGCACTAAAGAAATGCCAATTAAAACCATGATGAGGCCGGGTGTGGTGGCTCACGCCTATAATCCCAGCACTTTGGGAGGCCAAGGTGGGTGGATCACCTGAGGTCAGGAGTTCAAGACCAGTCTGGCCAATATGGTGAAACCCTGTCTTACTAAAAATACAAAAAATAGACAAGTGTGCTGGTGCACTTCTGTAGTCCCAGCTACTTGGGAGGCTGAGGCTGGGGAATTACTGGAACCCAGGAGGTGGAGGTTGCATTGAGCTGAGATAGTGCCACTGCGCTCCAGCCTGGGCAACAGAGTGAGACTCCATCTCAAAATAAAACAAAACAAAACAAAAAAACGTGATGATGTATCACTATTCACCGGTTAGAATAGCTAAAAATTCAGACAGGGACAAAACAAAATGCTGCTGCAGATGCAGAGAAACTGAATGTCTTGCACATTGATGGTGGTACAGTTAAAAAAAGAAAAGAAAAGAAAAAAATTCCAAAAGGTTATACATTGTATGATTTTGTTTATAGCAGATCAGTATAGTCATCCTGTAGCTGCTGTGAATGTTGACAGCTGAAGACTCACACAGCTTCCCCCTCATCCGGAAGGACTGCCCTGGGCAGAAAGGAGGCTGCCTCTTGTTCCAGAGCTTCATGTTGCAGATTTCCCCATGGAGCCTCCACTGACTACATCCTTGTTTCACTTTTTCTTCCCCTGCGCTATCCTACCCACTGCTCTCCTGAGAGCCTTCCTTCAATAAATCACATGCCCCTGTGTTACCTGTTGAAGGTGTCCGGGTTCTTGGAGTCTTGAACAAAGAATTGGGCAATAGGCACAAACAAAGCAAGGAAAAAATGAAGCAACAAAAGCAGAGATTTATTGAAAACAAAGGTACACTCCACAGGCTGGGAGCCAGCCTGAGCATAGGGGCTCAAGAGTTCCATTACAGAATTTTCTGGGGTTTAAATACCCTCTAGAGGTTTCCACTGGTTACTTGGTATACACCCTATGTAAATGAAGAAGAGGAAGTTAAGTTGCTAAGTCACTTACTCAGTGAACACCATATGTAAATGAAGAAAATATTTCCTGTCATAGCCTACGTGTTTCCATTTTATCTAGTTCTAGGAAGTCAGCGTGAATCAGCTTTATGTCCCTGCCTGCAGACCCTATTCTCCTGCCTCACCTGAATCTCTCCACCTAAGACAGGAAGAAAAATGGTGGTTCAGGAGAGGAAGAACAATAGCAGGGCGGAGAATCACCAAGGCGGGGTTCAAGTGAGTCTCCCCTCTCAGGCTCCCGAGTAGCTGGGATTCCAGGCATGCACCACCATGTCCAGCTAATTTTTGTATTTTTAGTAGAGACAGGGTTTCCCCCATGTTGGCCGGGATAGTCTCGAACTCCTGACCTCAGGTCATCCGGCCACCTCAGCCTCCCAAAGGGCTGGGATTACAAGCATGAGCCACTGCGCCCAGCCCCCAGTTCTGTTCTTTCAGAGGCAAATAGTCTGTTGAGTAAACGTGTGACACTACTTAGACTTTCTAGCTGAAGATGTAGTTAATCTTAAGAAAACCTGACTCACACTATAAGGATGTTCTGCGATGACCTTAAAGGAGGAAGTGATTTTTTTTCCACTTTGGTCTCTTCCCTAGTACCCTCCCCGCCCCGCCAATATTATCCAGCACAGAGAAGTGAACACCAGAAGCTTCTCTCCAACTTGCAGTTTTTCTCTAAACTTCCAGTCCTTCCCACACCGTGTCCTGGTTATGGTAGTTGCTGAGAACTTATTCTATTCTGAATCCCCAGCCCCGAAAGAAGGCCTGGCCCTGACGTGTACAGCGTAGTTACGGAGTGACTTTAAGGAAGGCAAGGAGAGTGTGGAAAGGACGGGAGGAGCATAGCAGGAGGAAGGGAGGGCTCGTGGCTCTGAGCTTCCTAGAAAGCGGCTCTAGGGAGCTGGGGCACCGTGAGCCTGGCGGTTGGCAGCTGAGCCAGGTCGGAGGGGGAAGTGTCGCAGCATTCCCTGCAGGCGTCCCAGACCTGAGGCACTGGCCTCCGCAGGGCACAGGACAGAAACAGCCGTCCAAGTAGCTGAGTGGAGGGACCCTGCTCAAGTGCAGCTGCAGTGGCCGGGGTTTCCCTCAGGTAGGATCGGGGCTCCTTGTCGCCGCCAGCCACGTGTGGTGTCGGGTACAGCCAGTGGAGCGCAGGGCGCGGACACCAGGGAAGGGGGTGCAGGGGAACTCCCGCGGGCCTCGTGTTTGCAGACTTCTCCCTTGGGCAGGAGGCGGTCGTGGGAAAGAAGGCGGAAGAGCGAGCTTTTTGGAACTCGGCACGGGACAGATTGGACGCACATCCCTCCGGAGGCACGAAGGTGAGCATGGGGTCTCCCCAGGAGGCGGCCGGGCCGAGGGGCTGCAGCCAGATTCCTGGGCAGTGATGGGAAGAACCGGGGATGAGGTGGCCCGGTCCGAGTTCCTGGAACTCAGCACCGAGTTGGTTTCATTTCCTCGGCTCTGATGGTGGAACTGCCTGCTCGGATCTCGCACTACCTTCTGTCAAAGCGAGAGGCCCAGTAGCGGTGAGGGTCGTGGAGGACAGGGACACGAGAACAAGTAACCTGATGTCTTCTCAGAAAAAGGAAGCCTTCAGGTTTGCAGGCTGAAGGTGAGAGAAAGAGAGACAGAGAGAGAGGGGGAAGAGGTAAATGTCTGATAATCTTTATTTTATTTTTATTTTTTGGAGGGAAGAGGTGAATTTGAATTGTTATTGCCATTTAAAGATTTTTCACTTTTAAAATTAGTAACCTGTTTTCTCATAGTAACATATGAACATAATCCCCTTTTTCTTTTTATGTATTTATTATTAGAGATGGGGTCTCCCTCTGTTGCCCAGGCTGGAGTGCAGTAGTACAATCATAGCTCACTGCAGCCTCCGAAACTCCTGGGCTCAAGTGATCCTCCCGCCAGATCCTCCCAAGTAGCTAGGACTACAAGGTACACACCATCAGACCCAGTTAAATTTTTTTTTTTGCATTTTTTGGTAGAGCCAGGGTCTCACTTTTTTACCCAGGCTGGTCTCAAACTCCTGGGCTCAGGTGATCCTCCTACTTCACCCTCCTGAAGTGCTGGGATTACAGGTGTGAGCCACTGCGGCTGGCCTGAACATATTCTTAGTTGTTTGTTTTACATATTATAAATAGCACTGCAGTGAACATCTTAGTAGCCATCTGTCTACACACACAAGCTTTTCTACATCATAAGTTCCTAGAAATTCAAATTGCCCAGTCTACCCATGTATATATTTATATTCTCTTTCTTCCCTTAGAGCTCATATACTTAATAAGCCCTTAAACAATTGAAGTCATTGTAGGGAGCTTTTTTCCCGACGTTTTGCCGTTTTTAATGTATTTTAATATCATACAGGCAAGTCCCCTTTTCTTTATTTTTTAAAATCCTGGTTATCCCTACTAATTTCCTGTTTCAAATGAACTTTTCATTTTGTTTCAATGCCAAAATATGTCATTAGATGTCTTACTGGAACTGCATTAAATTGGATTTAAATTTGGGAAGGATTGCTGGGTTGGTCTATTTTAGTCTTCCCAGCCAGAAACATGACACTTCTTCTCTTTCCTCCTTTCTTCAAGCTTTGTTTTGTGCAATTTTCTTTTTTTTTTTTTTTTTTTTTTTTTTTTTTCCTTTTGAGATGGATGATCTCGGCTCAGTGCAACCTCCACCTCCCGGGTTCAAGCAATTCTCCTCCCTCAGCCTCCCGAGTAGCTGGGATTAAAGGCACCTGCTACCATGCTCAGCTAATTTTAGTATCTTTAGTAGAGATGGAATTTCACCATGTTGGCCAGGCTGATCTCAAACTCCCAACTTCAGGTGATCCACCTGCCTCAGCTTCCCAAAGTACTGAGATTACAGGCGTGAGCCACTGCGCCCGCTACAATTTTCTTCATACCATGCCATCATTGTATAATTATTTTAAATTGTTTGTCACTTCTATGGGTGCGATATTTTCCCCACTTTCCTTTCTGATTAGTTAGTGCTGAGATATGGCTTTCTGATGAGGCTGGTAGTAAGATAACTGGAGCCTGGAGCTAAGAAGCTAAAATTTGCAAGATTCCTTGAACAACATTGTCACATGTGCTTCTGTTTCTGGTGCAACAGAGAAAGCGTAAAACCCTTTGCCCTCACAATTCCCAAGAAATAGCCTTGAAGATACCTGCCTAGCTCTGCCTCCCGGGTTCACGCCATTCTCCTGCCTCAGCCTCCTGAGTAGCTGGGACTACAGGCGCCTGCCACCTCGCCCGGCTAATTTTTTCTATTTTTAGTAGAGACGGGGTTTCACCATGTTAGCCAGGATGGTCTCGATCTCCTGACCTCGTGATCCGCCCGTCTCGGCCTCCCAAGGTGCTGGGATTACAGGCTTGAGCCACCGCACCCGACCGAGATCCGTTAGTCTTTTTAGGATTGCCCTAATAACTCTTACCTCCCTTGCCTAATCACTGTAACTCTCAGGCAGCAAAAATGCAAATATATCAATTGCTCATTTATTTAGTTTCACTTCTGCCAGTGCCTCACTCATGTTTTAAAGACATATTTGGGCTCCAGACCAAGCTGTTATTTAATCCATAAACTGGTGGTAATACTTAACCTACCTTTTTCACTGAGTTGTTAAAAAAAAAAAAAAGGCCAGGTGCGGTGGCTCACACCTGTAATCCCAGCACTTTGGGAGGCTGAGGCAGGTGGATCACAAGGTCAGGAGTTCAAGATCAGCCTGGCCAACATGGTGAAACCCCGCCTCTAATAAAAACTACAAAAATTAGCCGAGCGTAGTGGCAGGCACCTGTGGTTCCAGCTACTCGGGAGGCTGAGGCAGAAGAATCGCTTGAACCCGGGGGGGTGGAGGTTGCAGTGAGCCGCGATTGTGTCACTGCACTTCAGCCTGGGTGACAGGGCGAGACTCTATCTCAAAAAATAAAAACAACTAACTTTGTTTTTTGTTGTCATTGTTATTGGTGGTAGTGGTGGTATTTTTGAAACACAGTCTTATTCTGTTGCCCAGGCTGGATGGAGTCAGTGGCACACTCATGGCTCACTGCAGCCTTGACCTCCCAGCCTCAATCAATTCTCCCTCCTCAGGTTCTGGAGTAGCTGGGACTACAGGCAAGCACCACCACATCCAGCACATTTTTGTGGTTTTTTTTAGAGACAGGGTTTCACCATGTTGCCCAGGCTGGTCTCGAACTCAGGCTCATGTGATCCCCCGGCCTCAGCCTCACAAAGTGCTGGGATTACAGGTTTGAGCCATCACACCCTACCCTAACTTTATTTAAAATACTTTGAAAACTGGTTTCATGGCTTTGTGATTATTTGAATGCAACTTCCCTGAACCACAGTATCTTCACTTTTCACCTGTTTGTTTTTTCTAGACAGGGTCTCTCTCTGTTTCCCAGGCTGGAGTGCAGTGGTGTCATCATAGCTCACTGCAGCCTTGACCTCGTAGGCTCAAGCAATTCTCCCACCTCAGCCTCCTGAGTAACTGGGACTACAGGTCCCAGCTAATTTTTGCATTTTTAGTAGAGATAGGTCTCGCTGTGTTGCCCAGAATGGTCTGGAACTCCTGGCCTCAAGCAATCCTCCCACCTTTACCTCCCAAAATGTTGGGATAACAGGCATGAACTACCATGCCCAGCCAGTATCTTCATCTGTTAAATGAAAATAACCGGCCGGGCACGGTGGCTCAAGCCTGTAATCCCAGCGCTTTGGGAGGCCGAGACGGGCGGATCACGAGGTCAGAAGATCGAGACCATCCTGGCTAACATGGTGAAACCCCGTCTCTACTAAAAAATACAAAAAACTAGCCGGGTGAGGTGGCGGGCGCCTGTAGTCCCAGCTACTCGGGAGGCTGAGGCAGGAGAATGGCGTAAACCCGGGAGGCGGAGCTTGCAGTGAGCTGAGATCCGGCCACTGAACTCCAGCCCGGGCGACAGAGCGAGACTCCGTCTCAAAAAAATAAAAAATAAAAATAAAATAAAATAAAATTAAATTAAAAAAAAAAAAAAAAAGAAAATAACCATGGAGAGCTGGGGGTTCCAGAGCACTTAGGATGTAGTAGGTGAATTGAGAGATCTAGCATCATCATTATTATCATCATTCATTGCTGAACACAGTTGGCTTTAGTTGCAAATAAAGCAAACATGATTCCAACTGCCTTAAACAATCAGGGAGGTAATTGGTCCATGAAACCTGTAGTTAGGGGATGGGGTCAGGGTCAGCTCAAACCAGTTGCTCGATGTTGTCATCAAGGACTCAGATTCTTTCTCCCTTTCCATTCTACTATGCTCAGGTTAGCCTCATTCCAAGCTTTAGGATCAGGGCTCTGTGTTTCCTCACTCATGTTCAGACAAGAGAGAGAGGTTGAGAGTAGGAAGCTGGCACTGCAGCCTCAACCTCCTAGGCTCAAGAAATCCTCCTATCTCAACTTCCCAGGCAGCTGAGACTAGAGGTGTGTGCCATCATACCAGGCTAATTTATTATATATATAATATATATGGAATATTATATATGTATTACAATATATATGTAATATATTACATTTTTTTTGAGATAGTGCAACCTCTGCCCCCTGGGTTCAAGCAATTCTTCTGACTCAGCCTTCTGAGTAGCTGGAATTACAGGCATGCACCTCAACACCCAGCTAATTTTTGTATTTTTAGTAGAGACGGGGTTTCACCATGTTTGCCAGGCTGGTTTCCAACTCCTGACCTCAAGTGATCTGCCCTCCTCAGCCTTCCAAAGTGCTGGGATTACAGGTGTGAGCCACTGCGCCCAGCCAATTTTATATTTTATTTATTTTATTTTATTATATTTTTTATTTTTCTAGAGAAAGGGTCTCACTTTGCTGTCCAGACTGATCTGGAACTCCTGGCCTCAAGCAATCCTCCTGCCTCTTCCTCTCAAAGTGTTGGGATTACCGGTGGGAGCCACCTTGCTCAGCTGCATTTTTCTTAAAGGACTGTAGGAAGAAACTGAAGAAATTTTTGTAGGAAAAATGAAAGATAGACAGTCCACATGTTTTAAGAAAAAGATAAAGAAACATACTTATCTGTGGCAGTAAAGACTAGCCCAGCTCACTTCACTCATTTGAATTACCTGCCTGGCCCCTGAAACCTCTATGCTTTAGCAGGATATATTTGTAATAGGCAAAACTGATGTAAACATACCGACCTGAAAATTTACATGCAATACAAGTTTATTCCTTGATCACTTAACAGTCCATGACAGACGTTCCAGATCTGTGGGTAGCTCTTCTCCAAGCGATGATCCAGGGACTCAGGACCCTTCTTGGGGCTCCACCACCCCTAGGGCCGCTTCATCACACGCAGCCAGCCAGCAAAGGGAGAGTGTGTGGAGGCAGCAAAGTTGCCCCAGTCCGAAGTAGAGCGGGTCACATGCACTTAAACCCCATTGGTGTGAACTAGTCACACGGCCACATCACGCTGCAAGGAAAGCTGGGAGATGTCGTTCCGGCTGGACCAGCTCTTCCCAGCTACAACTCTATTATTGTGGGAGGGCAGAACAGGTTTTGGTGGGCAGCAAACCATCTCCATCTTGCATGAAAATGCTAGGGAGACCTCCTCAGGCATTTAAATCACAGACCCCTTTGATTCTTTCTTAGCCAAGTAGTGAATATGCAGGAGATTTGGGGATTTCACCAAATTACATTCATTTCTTCCAGGCATGGAAAATTTGAAGCACATTATCACCCTTGGCCAGGTCATCCACAAACAGTGTGAAGAGATGAAATACTGCAAGAAACAGTGCCGGCGCCTGGGCCACCGTGTCCTCGGCCTGGTCAAGTCTCTGGAGATGCTCCAGGACCAAGGAAAGAGGAGCGTGCCCTCTGAGGAGTTAACCGCAGCCATGAACTGCTTCAAGGCTGCCCTGGAGGAGGCTAATGGGGAGATAGAAAAGTTCAGCAATAGATCCAATATCTGCAGGTTTCTAACAGCAAGCCAGGACAAAATACTCTTCAAGGACGTGAACAAGAACCTGAATGATGTCTGGAAGGAGCTCTCGCTGTTACTTCAGATTGAGCAACGCATGCCTGTTTCACGCATAAGCCAAGGAGCATCCTGGGCACAGGAAGATGAGCAGGATGCAGACGAAGACAGGCGAGCCTTCCAGATGCTAAGAAGGGGCAAGTTGGGTTTTTGGTGGGGAGTGGGAGTGCAGTTGAACACATTTTAGCCTCACTTTAATTCACCAAAGGAGCAGCAAGGATGAAGTTTGAGCAGCTGTAACATACTTGTAGCTCAAAACTCCTAACATCCTTTGGCCCAGATATATGGCGGGGGCTGGTGAAATTTGGGCAAGTCAGTGTAGAGGAGTTGTTTGTTTTGTTTCGTTTTTTGAGACAGGGTCTCTTTTGCACGGGCTGGAGGACAGTGGCACAATCATAGCTCACCGTAGCCTCAGGCTCAAGTGATTCTCCCACCTCAGCCTCTGGAGTAGCTGGGACTATAGGTGTGCATGCCACCATGCCCAGCTAATTTTTATTTTCTTTTTTGCAAATAGAGAGTCTCACTATGTTGCCCAGGCTGGAGTAGAACTCCTGGCCTCAAGTGATCCTCTTGCCTCAGCCTCCCAAAGTGCTGGGATTACAGGCACCTAGGAGGTCGAGGCTGCAGTGAGCCATGATTATTCCACTGCTCTGCAGTCTGGGTGACAGAGCGAGATCCTGTCTCCAAAATCAAAGGGTGGAGGGGGGCCAGCATGAGAAGTAAATCTCCCTCCTTGACCTCGGGGGCCCCATTTCCCATTCTGAGGACGTGAGACCTTCAGTACTGAAACTGGGGAAGTCTAATGGATACCATATAGACAAACTGATAATCTAATCCATTGTTGCTAGAAGGATATTTGTGCAACCTTTATCAAAATGTGAGATACAATCACACGATCTACCAGTTTCTTGAATACCCTTCTGGAGATTTAAGTATATATATTTTATTGTTGTCACACAGTCAGCATCATACCAAACACATTGTTCTGTTTCTTCTTTTCTCATTAAATAATTTTAAATATCTCCCATGTAAATATCCATAGAATTATATAGCTTGTTTTCCTACTTGGCATCTATCCTACTGTTTTGTTTTGTTGTATGATCATACCAGCAGCATACAAATTCAAAAACAACCCAATACATACACCCATCATTTTTTCCCATTTTTTGTGATAAAATATACGTAATATAAAATTTACCATTTCAACCATTTTTAGATGCCAATTCAGTGGCATCAAGTATATTCACATGGTTCTGAAACCATCACCACCATCTATCACCAGAACTTTTTTTCTTTTCTTTCTTTCTTTCTTTTCTTTTCTTTTCTTTTTTTTTTTTTTTTTTTGAGACAGAGTCTTGCTCTATCACCCAGGCTGGAGAGCAGTGGCACAGTCTTGGCTCACTGCAACCTCTGCCTCCTGGGTTCAAGCAATTCTTGTGCCTCAGCCACCCGAGTAGTTGGGATTACAGGCATGTGCCACCACACCCAGCTTACTTTTGTATTTTTAGTAGAGACGGGGTTTTACCATCTCTACTGACCAGTTTGACCAGGCTGGTCTCAAACTCCTGACCTCAAGTAATCTGCCTGACTCAGCCTCCCAAAGTGCTAGGTTACAGGCATGAGCCACCACGCCTGGCCTATTTCAAGATATCTTTATGAGAAATTCCCGGAAGTGGAATTATTAGGTAAAATCACTAGGTCAAAGACTATAGGCATTTTAAATTTTGATAGAAGTTGCACAGATATTACTCCTACCAACAATGCATGAGGTTATCTTCTTCTCTATACTTTTCCCATAAGAGACTTTCCCACTTTTGGTAGTCAGGGTTTCATGTCCCCAGAACTCAGTCCTGGGCAGAAAGGGATGGTTGACCACTGTAAATAGTGTGTTGTGGCCGGGCGCGGTGGCTCAAGCCTGTAATCCCAGCACTTTGGGAGGCCGAGATGGGCGGATCACGAGGTCAGGAGATCGAGACCATCCTGGCTAACACGGTGAAACCCCGTCTCTACTAAAAATACAAAAAAAAACTAGCCGGGCGAGGTGGCGGACGCCTGTAGTCCCAGCTACTCCGGAGGCTGAGGCAGGAGAATGGCATAAACTCGGGAGGCGGAGCTTGCAGTGAGCTGAGATCTGGCCACTGCACTCCAGCCTAGGCGACAGAGCGAGACTCCGTCTCAACAAAAAAAAAAGAAAAAAAAAATAGTGTGTTGTAAATTTTCCAACATGTTTCTGAGTATATAAATCAGGATAGATTTGATTATGCTATAGTTTAAAAAAAAAACAACAACTCAGTGTTCTAAAAAAACAAGTTTATTTCTCATTCAGGCAAAGTCCAGGGGACTCTCCAAGGTGAATGTCCTCCTTCTAGGACACTTTCAATAGTATAGCACTCCCATGTTGACACAAACTGTCTTCACTTCCAAAGCAGCCAGGTTGGAACCTTATGCAGAGTCAGTTCAATGCTCCCTCTGGGAAGTGACAGATATCTCTTTCCTTCATTTCTTAGCCAAAGTGAGTTACCCAACTATGCTTTAATGCATTTCTTATATGCTTAGAAGTAGAAATCTGAATATTGGTGATCAGTAGTAATCCCATCATAATGAATATGATAGGTAAAAAATGATATCTCAACAGTTTTAATTAGCATTTTAGTTTTGATTGGCATGTGATTTTAATTTGTTTTGAGCATTCACTGCCCTTTTTTCCTGCAGATAATGAAGAAATAGAAGCTTCACTGAGACGATTAGAAATCAACATGAAAGAAATCAAGGAAACTTTGAGGCAGTGTAAGTTTTCATGTGCCCTGCTGTTTCTGATGGCCCCCAAACTAGAAGTCATCAATTTACTGGGACCCCAGCCTCCCCCTACCCCTGCATTTGTCCATTTTCTGTGCTGGATGACTGGAAGCAGCCCACAGGTTTGGGGATCCATTCATGGCTAGCCCAGGCTTCTGTCCATGGACTAACATCCAGAGGGGGCTTCTTGACCAGTAAGATATCTTCTTTTTTTTTTTTTTTTTTTTTGAGACGGAGTCTCGCTCTGCCACCCAGGCTGGAGTGTAGTGGCCGGATCTCAGCTCACTGCAAGCTCCGCCCCCCGGGGTTTACACCATTCTCCTGCCTCAGCCTCCCGAGTAGCTGGGACTACAGGCGCCCGCCACCTCGCCCGGCTAGTTTTCTGTATTTTTAGTAGAGACGGGGTTTCACGGTGTTAGCCAGGAGGGTCTCGATCTCCTGACCTCGTGATCCGCCCGTCTCGGCCTCCCAGAGTGCTGGGATTACAGGCTTGAGCCACCGCGCCCGGCCTATTCATAGAGATTTTTAAGTACTTTGACAGCTATTAGAAGATATCTTACTGGGCCGGGCGCGGTGGCTCAAGCCTGTAATCCTAGCACTTTGGGAGGCCGAGACGGGCGGATCACGAGGTCAGGAGATCGAGACCCTCCTGGCTAACACCGTGAAACCCCGTCTCTACTAAAAATACAGAAAACTAGCCGGGCGAGGTGGCGGGCGCCTGTAGTCCCAGCTACTCGGGAGGCTGAGGCAGGAGAATGGCGTGAACCTGGGAGGCGGAGCTTGCAGTGAGCTGAGATCCGGCCACTGCACTCCAGCCTGGGCGACACAGCAAGACTCCGTCTCAAAAAAAAAAAAAAAAAAAAAAAAATCTCTATGAATAGCATCAAAGCTTCAGTTCGGTGGCTGAATTTCCAAGAAAAAATTCAAATCAAATTTAAAATGCCCACTCATTCATTCATTCAACAAAACTGTGAGTATCTGTTTTATGCCAGAGGCCATGCAAAGAGGGGACTAAGATGCAGAGAAGGACACTGCCTTCCAGGAGCGCATGGGGTAGAGGAGAAAAGAGGAAAGACAGACAGTGAACACACAACAGCAAGGTTACCGAGCTTGAACTATGTCCCTAACTACTAGATCTGAAATGACTAGACCAGATGCCAGATGCTCAAATGCCAAGCTCTGGGTAACAGAAATAGAGATCCTTCCAGGATGAGATAGACGAGTCTGGATGAGGGTTAAGGCTGGAAGGACATGTGGGATTTGAAGAGGAGAGAAAAGAAGTGGATGACACATTCTGTTAACTATCCAACTGTGTCTCTACTGGCCACTCAGAGGCACTGGAGCCGCTCCCTTGGGCTGAGTCGATCAGAAGCCCCAGCCACGACCAACTCTGGTTCATATTGTAGAGCTTCCCACTCACACATCACAAGGATGCCACCTCCCTTAGGACCCCTTCCTCTGCTCATTGACTCTTTTGTCTTCTTTCCTCTTGGGGCTGAGGTCAGATTTACTACCAAAATGCATGCAGGAGATCCCACAAGAGCAAATCAAGGAGATCAAGAAGGAGCAGCTTTCAGGATCCCCGTGGATTCTGCTAAGGAAAAATAAAGTCAGCACATTTTATAAAGGAGAATACCACAGAGCTCCAGTGACCATAAAAGTATTCAACAACCCCCAGGCTGGCAGCATTGCGTAAGTTGTTTTGTGTGGTTCTCTCGTGTGTACCAATAATTATTCTCTGTAACTCTCCAGGGACAGAGGGGTAATGTCTCCATTTTTAGATGAGGAAGCCTCGGCCTCAAAGGGTTAAATGACTGCTCTCCACTATTAAAGAGCAGTCTTGACTTAAATACATCTTTCCGCCTCAGTTCTAGTCTTCTCTCCTTTATTCATGTATATATTTAAAAAAAAACAAAAAAACTTTCTCTTCCAACCCTGTTTCCCAGTTGCTCATCCCCTCCCCAGACAGTAATTCTAGTGTGTTTTGTTTGTATCTGTTCTTGTAAAATGTATGCATACATTTTTCCTGTTCACAACTGGTAGAGTTACATGTCTGTTGCCTCCTTTCCTCACTTTTCTCACTCAACATCATGAAACATGTTCCATCATTGGACTCCTTAATTTCTGTCTGCCATCCATGGTGAAGATCCCCATTTTGACAATTTTTTATTTTTATTTTTATTTTTTTTTTGAGACAAGGTCTCACTCTGTTGTCCAGGCTGGAGTGCAGTGGTGAGATCATAGCTCATTGCAGCCTTAACCTCCCAGGCGCCAGCAATCCTCACACCTCAGCCTCCCAAGTAGCTGGGACAGCAGGTGTGCACCACCATGCTTGGCTAATTTTTAAATTTTTTGTAGAGACAGGGTCCCACTGTGTTGCCCAGGCTGGTCTGGAACTCCTGGACTCAAGCGCCTCCTGCCTCAGCCTTCCAAAGTGCTGGAATAACAGGCGTGAGCCATATATTTTGTCTAATTTTTGTTTTTCCAGTGATGGAACCCAGTCAACTACCAACTTCTTCCCACCAAAAAGATGCCATACTAAGTATCCCTTTAGGGACCTGTATGAGAATTCTTTGGGATATAGCACCAGGACAGAAAATGATGGGCCACAGGATATGTGTATATTAAGTGACTAAGTACTACCAGGCAACTCTTCAGAACAGAGTGTCTATGCCTGCACTCCCACAAGCAACCTCATTAACCCTTAGTGTTATCCAGCTTTCTAATTACTTTCATCCTTCTAGTTATAAAGTGATCAATATCTTATAGTTATTTGAACTTTCATTTCTGTTTTTACTAATGAATTCAAGCCCTTATTTACATGTTTTAGCTATTTGGGTTTTCTCTTCCATAGATTGCCTATTCATATCCTCTGCCCTTTTTTCCATCACGGTTGCTGCTTTTGTCTTGTCTGTTTGTAGATCTTTGTATATTGTGGAAATCAAGCACTTGTCAGCTTTAGATATTGCAAGCTTTTTATTTGTGCTCTGGAGGTACCCTTCTCCACCTCTAGATCTTAAAGGCATTCTATATTTTCTTCTCTTAACTTTACAGTTTTATTTTTTATATTTAGGTTTTAATCCACATTAATCCACCTACTAGAATCTACCTTTGTATGTGACATTATGTAGGGCCAACTTTTATTTTTAGCCACATAGTCAGTTTTCTCTATACCATCTATTAAGTGGTCTGTCTTTTCCTTGCTGATTTGTGGTACCATATTTATTGTATATTAAGTTTTTATGTAGACATGGATCTGACTCCGATCTCTCTAATCTTTCCCACTGATCAATTTGTCTGTTTCTGTACCAATGACACACTGTCACTGTGTTTTTCATATGACTTTGCAGTAAGTTTTGGTATCTGGTAAAAGAACTTCCTCCTGATTCTTCTTTTTCGGTTTGACTTAGCTAAATAAATATCAAAGAAAGTTTTATCACACTCCTCAAAATACGATCAAGATTTTGATTGAGACCGTATTTTTAACAGTTTTATTGAGATATATTTTACATACCATAAGATTTACCTATTTAAAATGTACAGCTTAATGACTTTAAGTATATTTACAGGCTGGGTGCAGTAGCTCACACCTGTAATCCCAGCACTTTGGGAAGCCAAAGCGGGCAGATCACCTGAGGTCAGGAGTTCAAGACCAGCCTGGCCAACATGGGGAAACCCCGTCTCTACTAAAAAATACAAAAATTAGCTGGGCATGGTGGCATGAGCCTATAATCCCAGCCACTTGGGAGGCTGAGGCAGGAGAATCACTTGACCCTTGGAGGCCAAGGTTGCAGTGAGCTGAGATTGTGCCACTGCACTCCAGCCTGGGTGACAGAGCAAGAGAAGAAGAAGAAGAAAGAAGAAGAAGAAAGAAGAAAGAAGAAGAAGAAGAAAGAAGAAGAAGAAAGAAGAAAGAAGAAAGAAGAATAGATGAAGAGAAGAACAGGGGAAGGGGGGAAGGGAGGAGGAAAGGGGAGGATGAAGAAGACAGGAAGAGGAGATAAGCCAAATAAGACCAGAATAAGAATAAGAAAAGAATAATAAGCATAAAGAAGAAGAGAGAAGGAAGGGAGGGAGGGAGAGAGAGAAGGAGGGAAACCCTATACCACTAGCAGTTATTCCTCATTCACCCCCATCACCACCATCCTGAGCCCCAGGCAACACTCCTACCTTCTGTCTCTATAGATTTGCCTTTTCCAAATCTTTAATGTCAGTGGAATAATATAATACGTGATATGTTGAGTCTGGCTTCTTTCACTTAGCATGATGTTTTCAAGGTTCATCTATATTGTAGCAAGTATCATTTCTTCATTCCTTTTTATGGCTGAATGATAGTCTGTTGTATGGACATCTTATTTATCCATTGATCAGTTGATGAACCCTGTGTTTTTTCCACTTTTTGATTATTATGAATAATGTTTCTGTGTACATTCACATACAGGTTTTGGGGTTTTTTTTATTTTGTTCTGTTTAACATAGAGTCTTGCTCTTTCACTCATGCTGGAGTGTAGTGGTGTGACATCAGCTCAACCGCAACCTCCACCTCCTGGGTTCAAGCAATTCTCATGCCTCAGCCTCCGGAGTAGCTGGGACTACAGGCATGCACCAACATGCCCAGCTAATTTTTGTATTATTAGTGGTGACGAGTTTTGCCATGTTGGCCAGGCTGGTCTGAAACTCGTAACCTCAAGTGATCCACCCACCTTGGCCTCCCCAAATGCTGGGGTTACAGGCTTGAGCCACTGCACCTGGCCCTCCTGTGTTTTCTTCTAAGAGTTTATAGTTTTGGCTGTTATATTTAGGTTTCCAATGTTGAGTTAATTTTGGTGTATTTTATAAGGTCATTCAACTTCATTTTTCTGCATGTTGATATCCAGATGTCCCAGAACCATTTGTTTAAAAGACTGTGCTGGCCTGGCACTGCAGCTCACATTTGTAATCCTAGCACTTTGGGAGGCCGAGGCAGGTGGATCACTTGAGGTCAGGAGTTCGAGACCAGCCTACCCAACATGGTGAAACCCCATCTCTACTAAAAATACAAAAGTTAGCTGGGCGTTGGCTGGGCACAGTGGCTCATGCCTGTAATCCTAGCACTTTGGGAGGCCAACGTGGGCAGATCACCAGGTCAGGAGATCAAGACCATCCTGGCTAACATAGTGAAACCCCATCTCTACTAAAAATACAAAAAATTAGCCAGGCGTGGTGGCAGGCGCCTGTAGTCCCAGCTACTTGGGAGGCTGAGGCAGTAGAATTGTTTGAACCCAGGAGGCAGGTGTTGCAGTGAGCAGAAATTGCACCACTGCACTCTAGCCTGGGTGACAGAGCGCGTTCCAAAAAAAAAAAAAAAAAAAAAACTGTGAAAAATCAACTGGCTTTATATGTATGACTTTACTTCTGGACTCCCAATTCTATTCCATTGATCTATTTGTCTAGTCTTATGATAGCACTATACTGTCTTCATTACGGTAGCCTTGTGATATGTTTGAAATTGAGAAGTATGAGTCTTCCAGCTTTGTTCTTTTTTTGCAAGACTGTCTTGGCTATCCTGAATTCCTTTCATTTCCATACAAATTTTAGGAATATCTTGTCAATTTCTGTTTTCGTTTTTGCTTTTTTTTTTTTTTTTTTTTTTTGGCAACTACAAATTGGGTAAGGATTGCATTGAACCTGTAGGTCAATTTGGAAAATGTTATCATCTTAATGATACAAAGTCTTCCTATTCAAGAACATGGGACATCTTTCCATTTCTTTAGCTCTTTTGAAATTTCTTGCCAGGTGCAGTGACTCATGCCTATAATCCCAGCACTTTGGGAGGCTGAGGCAGGAGGATCACCTGAGGTCAGGAGTTCGAGACTAGTCTGGCCAACATGGTGAAACCCCGTCTCTAGTAAAAATACAAAAATTAGCTGGGCGTGGTGGCAGGTGCCTGTAATCCCAGCTATTCGGGAGGCTGAGGCAGGAGAATCGCTTGAACCTGGGAGGCAGAGGTTGCAGTGAGCCGAGATCCCACCATTGCACTCCAGCCTAGGCAACAAGAGTGAGACTCCATCTCAAAAAACAAACAAACAAACCAAAACAAAATTCTTTCAAAAATTTAGGTACAAAATTTTCAGGGTAAGACTTGCACTTCTTTTATAAATTTATTGCTAAGTATTTCATTCCCTTTATGCTATTGGAAATGACAATTTTTAATTTAATCTTTTGATTGTTAATTGCTAGCAGATAGAAATACAATTGATTTTTGTAGGTTCTGAACCTGCCCTGTTTCTCTGACAGACCTTGGACAAGCCTCCTTTACCCTTTGAGTCTAAGACTCAAAGTGAATGAACAGATTGGATTGAGTTGGTGGTTCCAGTGATCCTCTTTAATAATTTACCTGCCCACATTTTTTAAGGCCCACGTTTTGGAAGGAATTTTGGTTATAAGATTTCACTTAATAAATATCCTTATTTGGCCGGGCGCGGTGGCTCAAGCCTGTAGTCCCAGCACTTTGGGAGGCCGAGACGGGCAGATCATGAGGTCAGGAGATCAAGACCATCCTGGCTAACACGGTGAAACCTGGTCTCTACTGAAAAAATACAAAAAACTAGCCGGGCCAGGTGGCGGGTGCTTGTAGTCCCAGTTACTCGGGAGGCTGAGACAGGAGAATGGCGTAAACCCGGGAGGCAGAGCTTGCAGTGAGCTGAGATCTGGCCACTGCACTCCAGCCCGGGCATCAGAGCGAGACTCCGTCTCAAAAAATAAATAAATAAATAAATAAATAAATAGCCTTATTTTTATTAATCAAAGACACACATCACAGGCTGGGCACAGTGACTCATACCTGTAATCCCAGCACTTTGGGAGGCGGAGGTGGGCTGATCACTTGAGGCCAGGAGTTTGACACCAGCCTGGCCAACATGGTGAAACCACGTCTCTACAAAAAAAATACAAAAATTAGCCAAGCATGGGGGCACGCACCTGCAGTTCCAGCTACTCAGGTGGCTGAGGCATGAGAATCGCTTCAACCTGGGAGGTGGAGGCTGCAGTGAGCCAAGATCGCACCACTGCACTCCAGCCTGGGCGACAGAGCAAGACCCTGTCTCCAATTAAAAAAAAAAAAAAAAAGACAATCACCACGACCTGTCAGAGTATATGCTAAACAACAGATTACAGCCTAAAAACAATAACAAATACTTGACTTTTTAGTTTGCCTAGGAAAGCCCTGTAGGTCATAAAAATACAACTCTATCAGACTATTTTAATTAGTGAAAAGATATTAACAAGCCCCATTAATATCTCACAGACCCCGAGGGACTAATTGTGCTGCTACAGGCACCCGAGGGGTTCTACATGTTGTCATCAGTAGCTGAGCTCATGCTGGCACCAGTTCTTACCTCCAGGAGATGCTGATACCCCCACCCCCACATACACAGAGGGTCACTACATTGAATGTTCTCTAAGGAACCTTCCAGTTCTGAAATCCCAATTTCTCCCTTTATCCTCATAGAATAGTGAGGCAGACTTTCAACGATGAGATCAAAACCATGAAGAAATTTGAATCTCCCAACATCCTGCGTATATTTGGGATTTGCATTGATGAAACAGGTAAGGAATGCTTCTGGGATTGGTCAAGCTTTGGATGGCCTGGAATATACCTCCTGTGTTTTAATGTGTTGCACTTTTTTTAAAGAACACCACAAAGGGTGGAATCTACAAAGTGTGATTATTATCAATGTTAATTTTTTTTTCATCCCAAGATGCATGTTCTCATCTTCTTTTAGGAGAGCAGGGCTGAAGGCTGAGGGTTGGTTTGCACTAACATGGCCACGTCTTCTCCTTTCAGCCCACTGGGAAATAAGGGGGTGCATGTTTAGATGCCAGCCTGGAAGAGGGGTGCATCTTGTTGCTCTAAAACATTATAAAGCTGCCAGGTGCAGTGGCTCACACCTATTATCCCAGCACTTTGGTAAGCCAAGACAGGCAGGTCACATGAGGTCAGGAGTTCAAGACCAGCCTGGCCAACATGGTGAAACCCCATCTCTACTAAAAATACAAAAATTAGCTGGGTCTGGTGGCAGGCACCAGTAGTCTCAGCTACTCAGGAGGCTGAGGTGGGAGAACTGCTTGAGCTACTCAGGTGGCTGAGGTGAGAGAATTGGGAAGCAGAGATTGCAGTGAGCTGAGGGTGCACCATTGCACTCCAGCCTGGGCAACAGAGCAAGACTCAGTCTCAAAAATAAAAACAAAAATAAAAATAAATTATAAAGCTGTCTGACTCGGCCGGGCGTGGTGGCTCAAGCCTGTAATCCCAGCACTTTGGGAGGCCGAGGCGGGCGGATCACGAGGTCAGGAGATCGAGACTGTCCTGGCTAACATGGTGAAACCTCGTCTCTACTAAAAAATACAAAAAACTAGCCGGGCGCGTTGGCGGGCGCCTGTAGTCCCCGCTACTTGGGAGGCTGAGGCAGGAGAATGGTGTGAACCTGGGAGGCGGAGCTTGCAGTGAGCTGAGATCCGGCCACTGCACTCCAGCCTGGGTGACAGAGCCAGACTCCGTCTCAAAAAAAAAAAAAAAAAGCTGTCTGACCCAAACAAGGAAAACACCCTTGGTCATCATTACTGTAGATCAAATCTAAAAGCAAAATTAACTTACCTGGCTGGGTGCAGTGGCTCATACCTGTAATCCCAGCACTTTGGGAGGCCGAGGCAGGTGGATCACAGGGTCAGGAGCTCGAGACCATCCTGGCCAACATGGTGAAACCCCGTCTCTACTAAAAATACAAAAATTAGCTGGGTGTGGTGGCACGTGCTGTAGTCCCAGCTACTCAGGAGGCTGAGGCAGGAGAATTGCTTGAAACCAGGAGGCGGAGGTTGCAGTGAGCCGAGATCACACCACTGCACTCTAGTCAGAGCAACAAAGTGAGACTCTGTCTCTAAAAAAAAAAAAAGTAACTTACCCCTTTACCAAGAGCCTCATGTGACAGGCTCTTTTTTTTTTTTCTCAATGTGACTACATTTTCTCTCATGGAATGACCCCTCCTGCTGGTCATGTTATGCTGCTCTTGACTAGAGAGAGGACAGAGCAACTCCTGTCTTATCCCCTTTGGAAGTTGCTCCACAGCCTCAGGCCAACTTGATTTCAGAGTGTGGAATCCCAATCTAAAAGCAAACGTAGGTCGGGTGTGGTGGCTCACATCTGTAATCCCAGCACTTTGGGAGGCCGAAGCAGGTGGATCATCTGAGGTCAGTTGTTCGAGAGCAGCCTGGCCAACATGCGGAAACCCTGTCTCTACTAAAAATACAAAAATTAGCTGGGTGTGGTGGTGGGTGCCTGTAATCCCAGCTACTTGGGAGGCTGAGGCAGGAGAATTGCATGAACCTGGGAGGCAGAGGTTGCACTGAGCCGGTATCATGCCACTGCACTCCAGCCTGGGTGACAGAGCTAGACACTGTCTTAAAAAAATTAAAAAATAAAACATAAAGGCAAATGTTCAGCAATGTTTATTCTCCTTGGGGACCGCTGAGGTGCCTGGCCCAGTCATACGTCAGTTTTGCAACTCAGGCCCATGAACAGGGATGTCGACTTCTTGCCTGAGTCCTCACCTGCCCCTGCCATGTGCACCCCACTCATTCCTCCCACACAGATGTACAAAGCTCCTTGTGAGCACCGTGTGAACAAGACAGACATATTTCCTGCCTTCTTGGGCTTCCAGCTGAGTGAGGAAGACCTTCCCCAAATAACTGCTCAAGAAAATTTAGAATTATACCAAGAAAAGGAGATGGAAGTAAAAAAAGAAAAAGAATTTTTTTTTTTTTTTTTTGAGACAGAGTCTCACTCTGTCTCTCAGGCTGGAGTGCAGTGGTGCGATCTGCTCACTGCAACCTCCACCTCCTAGGTTCAAGCAATTCTTCTGCTTCAGCCTCCCTAGTAGCTGTGACTACAGGCATGTGCCACCACACCTGGCTAATTTTTACATTTTTCGTAGAGACAAGGTTTCATCACGTTGGCCAGTCTGGTCTCAAACTCCTGGCCTCAAGTGATCCACCCGCTTCAGCCTCCCAAAGAGCCGGGATTACAGGCGTGAGTCACCACGCCTGGCAGAACATTTTTTTTTTTTTTTTTTGAGATGGAGTCTTGCTCTGTTGCCCAGGCTGGAGTGCAGTGGTACGATCTCTGTTCACTGCAACCTCTGCCTCGCAGTTTCAAGTGATTCTCCTGCCTCAGCCTCCCAAGTAACTGGGATTACAGGCACCTGCCACCACACCCAGCTACTTTTTGTATTTTTAGTAGAGACAGAGTTTCACCATGTAGGGCAGGCTGATCTCAAACTCCTGACCTCGGTCTCCCAAAGTGCTGGGATTACAGGTATGAGCCACCACACCCAGCCAATTTTTTTTTTTTTAAGGTAGAATTACGACAAGCCAAGTATTATGGAGAAGAGGATGGGAATTCTGGGCATATTTGGTCTGTTCAAGGAGGCTGGGGAGCAAAACTGTGGGCTGAATTGGGGGAGAAATGGGACTCACAGCAGAGCCAAGTCTATATCTGTACTGAGGCTGGGAGAGGTGGGCTAAGGACAGGGGAAGCTTTGAGTAGGGCAGGTCCTCATAGTGCCTGGCTTCTTTCCACCAGTGACTCCACCTCAATTCTCCATCGTCATGGAGTACTGTGAACTCGGGACCGTGAGGGAGCTGTTGGATAGGGAAGAAGACCTCCCACTCAGCAAGCGCATCGTCCTAGTCCTGGGGGCAGCCCAAGGCCTATACTGGTACGACGGGGTGAAAAGGTGCCAATAAGGGTTGGACGGGTCTGTCCACACTTCTGATACTCTCAGAGATGGTGAGAGAGCAGGCCGGAAGCTCCAGACAGTCTCTGTCCCATACGCTGTTTTACTATTTATTTTGATTACAGATAGGAGGGAGGAAGGAGGCTTAACCCAGGGAACACCAGCTCCCAGAACTGACGGTTGACTTTGATGTACACACTGCACTTATAGAGTTAGATAAGCCCTAATTTTGGAGTGGACAGATTTAGCATAAAAGTAAACATATCCAGTTAAATTTGAATGTTAGGAAAGCAATGAATCATTTTTTAGTATAAGTGCATCCTAAATATTGCATGGTATATACTTATACTAAATATCAAAAATATCAAATTTTATTTTATTTTATTTTATGTTTTGAGACAGGGTCTCACTCTCTTGCCCAGGCTGGAGTGCAGTGATGTGATCATAGCTCACTCAACCTCTCCCGAGCTCAGGCATTCTCCCACCTTAGCCTCCTGAGTAACTGGGACTATAGGCGCACACCCCTCAGCCAATTTTTTTTTTAATATTTTTTGTAGAGACAAGATTTTGCCATGATGCCTAAGCTGATCTTGAACTACTGGGCTCAAGCAATCATCCTGCCTCAGCTTTCCAAAGTGCTGGGATTACAGGCATGAGTCACTGCACCCAGTCCCAAATTTTGGATACACATTTCTTTTTTTTTCTTTTCTTTTTTTTTTTTTTTGAGACAGAGTCTCGCTTTGTTGCCCAGGCTGGAGTGCAGTGGTGCAATCTTGGCTTACTCCAAGCTCCGCCTCCCAGGTTCATTCCATTCTCCTGCCTCAGCCTCCTGAGTAGCTGGGACTACAGGCTACAAAATAGCCACCACACCTGGCTAATTTTTTTGTATTTTTAGTAGAGACGGGTTTTCACTGTGTTAGCCAGGATGGTCTCGATCTCATGACCTTGTGATCTGCCTGCATCGGCCTCCCAAAGTGCTGGGATTACAGGCATGAGCCGCCACCCCCGGTCACATTTCTTTTTAGTACAAGTATGTCATAAACAATTTATGGGCATAGATATATATATATATATTAGTACATGAATATGTATGTTAATTGCTTATCAGAAACTCAAATTTAATGGAGTATCTTGTGTTTTATTCAGCAAGTCTACCTATTCTCACCTGCAGAATCTATGGATTCTTAATCCCAAGGGTCCCCAAAGGTTAGTCCCTCACAAACCACCTGCAGGGTTTTAACTATATTACTACCAGTGTTATTTACTTAACATTTTTCATTACATTGACTCACTTTTTAAAAATCTGAATAAAGGCCAGGCGCGGTGGCTCATGCCTGTAATCCCAGCACTTTGAGAGGCCGAGGCGGGTGGATCACTTAAGGTCAGGAGTTCAAGACCAGCCTGGCCAACATGACGAACCCCTGTTTCTACTAAAAATACAGAAATTAGCCCAGCATGGTGCCGCAGGCCTGTAATCCCCAGCTACTCAGGAGGCTCGAAGCACAAGAATCACTTGAACCCAGGAGGCTGAGGTTTCAGTGAACTGATATACCACTGCACTCCAGCCTGGGTGACAAAGCAAGACTCCATCTCAAAAAAAAAAAAAAAAAATTGAAATAAAGTTTTTAAAAAGGACACTTTCTATTACTGCCATAAATTGAAAACCATGTCACTTGCCAAAAGTAGGTAACCACAAATGAAACCAAAACAATGTAATTAAATTCTGGCTGGATGAGGCTGCCTGCCAGAAGTTCTGTGGTCCAACCCACATTCTCTTTGTACAACGGAGATACTGGCAGAGTTAGACAAGTGTTAAGGATACCCAACATGAAGGCCGGGCGTAGTAGCTCACGCCTGTAATCCTAGCACTTTGGGAGGCTGAGGTGGGTAGATCACGAGGTCAGGAGATCAAGACCATCCTGCCCAACATGGTGAAACCTTGTCTCTCCTAAGAATACAAAAATTAGCTAGGCATGGTAGCAGGTGCCTGTAGTCCCAACTACTCAGGAGGCTGAGGCAGGAGAATCACTTGAACCTGGGAGGCAGAGGTTGCAGTGAGCCGAGATCACGCTACTGCACTCCAGTCCAGCAACAGAGTAAGACTCTGTCTCAAAAAAAAAAAAAAAAAAAAAAACACCAAACCCCAACTTTCTCCTTGATGTAATCAAAAGACTGGAGCAAATTGAAAGGAGAGTAATTTTCCCTTTATAAAATCTTGCATATCACCTTATCCCATACTTTTGGAAACACTGTCTTAGCTATTAATTTGAAATTATCAAGTTTGTTTCTTCTCAACTCCCTAAACTAGTGAGTTTAAGGAGAAATATTTTTGGCTGTTGTAGGGGACACTCTTAATATCCCCTCCAAATGACCTCTGATCCTTTTTACTAGCTCTATATACCCACCCCCTCTCAGCTCGCTTTGCTACTAAAAGTTAACAGCTGTAATCTTCAGAGGATTGCCTGTGGGCACTGGAGCTCTTTCACCCTTACAGACAGCTGAAAGTGCTCACGAGTTTTATATCCATCTGCCCCTGCCCTCCCCAACACAGTCCATAACCACTGACTGGTGTGAATGCAAAAGTCCAGTTCCTTTGCCTCCTGTGGGACATGCTCTGAGTTATAATTGTGCCCACAGGTCTCCATGAGACCACCTGAGCCTGGGATTTCACCTGAAATCAACCTCTTGTATGATTTCTTCTCCCATCCTGCTTCCTCCACTCCCTCAACCGTTTCTCCTGGGAGCACCTTCTTTTCGTTTGTTTGGGGGACTTTGGGAGTTTTTTTTTTTGAGACAGAGTCTCACTTTGTCGCCAAGGCTGGAGTGCAGTGGCATGATCTCGGCTCACTGCAACCTCCAGCTCCTGGGTGCAAGCAATTCTCCTGCCTCAGCCTCCCGAGTAGCTGGGATTACAGGCGCATGCCGCCATGCCCAGCTAATTTTTTGTAGTTTTATTAATAGCAGAGACGGGGTTTCACCATGTTGGCCAGGCTGGTCTCAAACTCCTGACCTCAAGTGATCCATCCACCTTGGTCTCCCAAAGTGTGGGATTACAGGCATGAGCCACTGTGCCTGGCCAAGGGAGCACCTTCTTGATATAATCCCTCGTACGTAAACCATGGCTCATGATCTGCTTCTGGGAGAATCTAAGCTCAGGCAGACACCATGACCACAACCCAACCTGGGACGCAGGGGCTTTGTGAAACCAAAACCCTTGTTTGGAAGTCAGCAGGACCCCAGCTCCACATTCTGTTTTGACCTGAAGGATCCCAGCAAGGTCCAGCGACCCAGCCATGCCTCTGCACACTCGGATCTGCCCAGCACTTCCCAGGCAAAGCAACACAGAGGCACCTTTGTCCTTTTCTACCTAAAGACACCCCTGATGCCAGATTACATGCACTTCAGAAGGGCTGTCATGCCCCCTTGTGCTATGAATCTCATCTCTGCTCCATACTTGCGGCTTGCGATTCTCAAACTTTGCCTCTGCATCCCAGTTTTTCGCATCTCTCTGTGGACAGGCACCCATGGTACTGTCCAGCCTCATTAGCCCAGTCATGATTGTCAGTCCCCCCAAGAAAGTTTGGGCAAAGGTCACTAATGCTCCCTGCCTTTGGCTGTGTCAGGCTACACCATTCAGAAGAACCTGAACTCCACGGAAAAATCAGAAGCTCAAACTTCCTGGTAACTCAAGGCTATCAAGTGAAGGTGAGTGTGCCCTCCAGGGGGTGCTTTGGGTCAAACCTGCATGAATGGTGCTAGGAGAGGGGCACGAATGTCTCAGAAAGGCTTGATTTTTGCCTTAGTTTATTTATTAATTAATTTATTTAGAGACGAGTCTCTTTCTGTCACCCGGGCTGGAGTGCAGTGAGTGAGATCGCCCCACTGTAACCTCTGCTTCCCAGGTCCAAGCGATTCTCCTGCCTCAGCCTCCCAGGTAGCTGGGATTATAGTCAAACACCACCACTCCCGACTAATTTTTGCATTTTTAATAGAGATAGGGTTTTACCGTGTTGGCCAGGTTGGTTTTGAACTCCTGGCCTGAAGTGATCCGCCCACCTCAGCCTCCCAAAGTGCTGGGATTACAGGCATGAGCCATCATGTCCAGC
Source organism: Rhinopithecus roxellana (assembly GCF_007565055.1). Lineage (NCBI taxonomy): Eukaryota > Metazoa > Chordata > Mammalia > Primates > Cercopithecidae > Rhinopithecus > Rhinopithecus roxellana. Next base: position 63,523,279 of record NC_044568.1, read on the forward strand.
CTTGCCTTATTTTTAGAACTGAGTTCAATTTTAGTTTTTTAGTTTCAGAACTAAGTTCAACTTTCTGTGTGCCCACCACACAACAGACTCCATCTATGCCTCCTGTTCTGATGACTGCCTTCCCTCACTGCCCATTTAGCAGGGATGGGCTAAAAGTCATTTCCCCTTAGATGTCTGGACACCACTTCTGTGTCCCTATAACACACAACGGGGGATCTTCTTAGGTCTAAGGACTCAGACTCACAGGATAGGTCTAGGCCATACTTGTCATTCAGTTACTTAAAAGGATGTCCTGCAGAAAACACAGTGTCGGCAGCGCCAAACCTTTCCCTCCAGGGTGAGTCCTCACAGTCATCCAGGAGATACTCTCTTTGTCAGAGCCATAGGTGCTGGAGAAAGTGGCTCCCATTAGGTGGGTGTGGGTCATCCAGGCTTAGCAGCCCATGACCTGCAGGAGTCAGCATCTCTGATAACAACTCTGCAGGCATGCCTTCCAGTGTTTCTGCAAGGGACATGTCAGTTGCTGTTTTAAGAGCTGCCACATCTGGGCGTGGTGGCTCACGCCTGTAATCCCAACACTTTGGGAGGCTAAGACAGGTGGATCGCCTGAGGTCAGGAGTTCAAGACCAGCCTGGCCAACATAGTGAAACCCCATCTCTACTAAAAATACAAAAAATTAGCAGCCGTGGTGGCAGATGCCTGTAATCCCAGCTCCTAAGGAGGCTGAGGCAGGAGAATTGCTTGAACCCAGGAAGCAAGGTTTGCAGTGAGCCTAGATTGTGCTGTTGCACTCCAGTCCGGGCAACAAGAGCAAAACTCCATCTCCAAAAAAAAAAAAAAAGAAAAAAGAAAAGAGCTGCTACATGGCCGGGCATGGTGGCTTATGCCTGTAATCCCCACACTTTGGAAGGGAAGGCAGGAGGATCAGTTGAGCCCAGGAGTTCAAGACCAGCCTGGGCTACACAGTGAGACCTCCCCGTCTTCAAAAAATTTAAAAATCAGCCAGTCATGGCGGTGCACACCTGTAATTCCAGCTACTCAGGAGAGTGAGGCAGGAGGAGGATGGCTAGAGCCCAGGAGGTCAAGGCTGCAGTGAGCTATGTTTACGCCACTGCACCCTAGACTGGACAACAAAATGAGACCCTGTCTCAAAAAGTAAAAAAGAAAAATTGCTACAAAGCATTCCCATCAGCTGTTTACTGTGTAGTCCACTTACCCCCTTGATCCTGCCCAGAAGCTATCTAACAATCAGCAGTCATTTTTACTTTTATCATCAGCAACATTACTAAGGGCCATAGGTGACAGTCTACCTTTATCAGATTTCTAGGGGAACATAGCTAAGAAGTTCACTGAAAGTCAGATTTTCATACAGAAGAGGAAAAGATTTTGTGAACTCGGTGTCCATAATTCCCAAATGCTAAAAGAATTTTAGCGTTTTTCTTTGTCATCCATGGCTGGTTTTCTTTCTTCCAGTCTTATGAGTGTCAGAGACAGCCCTCAGTTAACAGCAGACAGGCCTTTTTTGTGTTTCAAATGTCTTTCCCCCTCTGCAGTGGTCACAGAAGTACTCCCAAAACACTGTGTCCACTTCTCTCACGCTCTTCACCCAGCCTGACTATGAGATGCGCTATTCCGCCTTTCACCCCTGGTATCCCATATGGCGCTAGATGTCAGAGAATGTCGGTGCTCAGGAAATGTGTGAGCAAGTGAATGAATGAATGAATGAAGGTGGATGAGCCATCTAAGTGCCTTATCCCTTTTCTCACATTGCCCACATGGTACCTGGCTGAGTTAGGGGCTAGCAGCCTTCTGTACACCAATGGTGTCAATGGCAGGTGTGCATGGGACAAGAACATACGCTCTCACTGATTGTGCTGTGGTTTAAGAACACCACGTGACCACGCAGGGGTGGGGGGATGACTCATACTCATCACACCAAAGCCGAAGGATCAGGCTGACCCCCCATAGGGTCAGATAGTATAGACGGAATGCCCCTATGCCATTTTTCCATCTGCTTCTCTGGGAAAAGGTGAGCCAGGCAGTGGCTCTATGATACCTCTCCACTCTCACTGAGTGGAGTTCAGTCCTTAACTGAGAAACCCCTATATTTTAACATAGTCATACTAGCAACAACTACAACTTAGCAGGTCTTACCGGTGCTTTATAACCATTATCTCAAGTAATCCCCCCTGTCATCACCCCATATTATAGAGAAGAAATCTCTTTGTGTTTTTCTTGGTCACTGCACTATGTTAAGTTGAACCCATAATGTTAACCAATAGAGTAGCCACACAGACAGAAGTCACTACAGGAAATAAATCCCTAAAGTAAAAGACAATTCCCTGGCAATTGTGTGTAGCAACAATCCCTGCCCTTTACTCATCTACCCAAGATCTTGCTTGTTTCTTTCTGTCTCTAAGTTGCCTCTCTGTCTAGCTTGCAGGATTTGAGTTGAGGCAAACACAGACTTCCATCAGTTTGAAAACTAAGAGAGAAAAGACAGACAGAGTCAAATCTACAGCATATATCTCACCTCAGAAACTGGAAAATATATATCATCGATATGACGTAAAGTCTGAAATATACAGGTACATTCATGTTCTGGTACAGATTCTAACTCAGATGTGCATGATAGGAAAACCCAAATCAAACTCCTCCAAGGACTACCTAAACTCAACTCTGTTGAATTAAATTGGGTAGTAATAAAAAAATTCACTGAGTTTTCTGGCAGTGGCTAGAGGGACAGGGGAAAGGGGAGACTAGTTATGGTTGTTCAGTTTCTTGGTTTTCTTTTAGCTTTGGAATCGTCCTCTGGGAAATCATCACTGGAAGGATCCCGTTTGAAGGTGAAGGCTGGCTCAGCCAGTGCTGGGCTTGTGTCCCCTGCCAATAGACCAGAAACTCCCCACCAGTGCTGCCCCTGGCAATTTGTTGTTTCATGTTGGAACCGCCTGGGCTGGTCAGTGGAATCGTTGGAAGCTCTTGTTGTTTCCATACTCAGAGTCCCTAGTTCTGATGCCAGCCATCAGCATCCAGAGAGATGTACGAGTACCGGAGTAGTTTTTTGAGGCTCTCATGCTATCATTTCCAGGCTGTAATTCTGAGAAGATCTACGAGCTGGTGGCTGTGAAGCGGCAGCAGGAGCCGCTGGGTGAAGACTGCCCTTCAGAGCTGCGGGAGATCATTGATGAGTGCCGGGCCCATGATCCCTCTGTGCGGCCCTCTGTGGATGGTAGGGTTCTTTCTGGTGTAAAGAGCGTGAGCCCCATGCTTATTTCACATTTGTGAAAGATTTCCTTTTCACCAGCTCCAAGGCAGTAGTTTACCATGAGGGGTGATTTTATCCGGGGAACATTTAGCAATGTCTGAAAGCATTTTTGTTTGTTATAAGGCCAGAGTGTTAGGATGGGGTGCGCTACTGTCATCTAGTGAATAAAGGCCAAGGATGATGGTTAAGCGCAGTTGATCACGCCTGTAATCCCAGCACTTTGGGAGGTTGAGATGGGCGGATCATATGAGGTCAGGAGTTTGAGACCAGCCTGGCCAACATGGTGAAACCTCATCTTACTAAAATTAGCCGGCCATGGTGGTACATGCCTGTAATCCCAGCTACTCAGGAGGCTGAGCCACGAGAATCTCTTGAACCTAGGAGGTGGAGGTTGCAGTGAGCCGAGATCACGCCACTGTACCACTGCACTCCAGTCTGGGCTACAGAGCAAGACTCCATCTCAAAAAAAAATGTTGGCCGGGCACGGTGGCTCACGCCTGTAATCCCAACACTTTAGGAGGCCAAGGTGGGTGGATCACCTGAGGTCAGGAGTTCGAGACCACCCTGGCCAGCATGATGAAACCTCGTCTCTACTAAAAATACAAAAATTAGCCAGGTATGTTGGCACATTCCTGTAGTCCTAGCTACTCGGGAGACTGAGGCGGGAGAATCACTTGAACCTGGGAGGCAGAGGTTTCAGAGAGCTGAGATCGCGCCATGGCACTCCAGCCTGGGCAACAGGGCGAGACTCCGTCTCAAAAAAAAGAATGCTATTCAACATCCTACAATGCATAGGACAGCCCACCACAGCAAAGAACTATCTGGCCCAAATGTCAATAGTGTAAGGGCTTCCAAAGGGCACTGTTTTATCCAAAGTGGTTTGGAAGGGCAGATTACTTTCCTCCTGCCTATTTCCTTCCTTTCTTTTTGTCTGTATCTGTCTATTTATCTTTTTTCTTTTTCTTTTTTTTTTTTTAGACAAGAGGTCTCATTACGTTGCCCAGGCCAGAGTATGGTGGCTATTCACAGGCAGGATCATGGCACTCTACAGCCTTGAACTCCTGGGCTCAAGTGATCCTCCTACCTCAGTCTCTAAAGTAGCTGGGACAACAGGCACCACCACAGCAGGCATTATCTTGTTGTCTTTTTGTCTTTCTATCTCTCTTTTTCTTCTGTCTTGCTTTATTTTTGCCTATCTTTCTCCTCTTTTCATCCCTCCTTGTCTGCCTGCCTTCCTTTTTTCAGCATCCTTGGGATTATCTCCTTGACGCAGACTTTTATCTCACTACATCATCAGCTGCTTCTCCATAGCTTCCTTACACTGTCTCCGTCCCTGGAAACATCTCTCTCTCCTATCCTAGACCTAAATCTCGCAGACTTTCCACAAAGCCCATACAAAAAAGAGAAGGGGCCGGGTGCTGTGGCTCATGCCTGTAATCTCAGCCCTTTGGGAGACCGAGGCGGGCAGATCACTTGAAGTCAGGATTTCAACACCAGCCTGGCCAACATAGTGAAATCCCATCTCTACTAAAAATACAAAAATTAACTGGGCGTAATGACACACACCTGTAATCCCAGTTACTCGGGAAGCTGAGGCAGAAGAATTGCTTGAACCCCAGAGGCAGAGGTTGCAGTGAGCTGAGATCATGCCACTGCACTCCAGCCCAGGCAACAGAGGAAGACTCGGAAAAAGGAAGGAAGGGAGGGAGGGAGGGAGAGAGGACGGAAGGAAGGAAAGAAGGAGCCATGAGTCCAGACTTTTGAGGCAGCTTCCAAGAATGTTCTCTCTACTTACAGAAGTCTCTAGCGTGAGGACTATTCTTCAAGGCCTTCTCACAGATAGTCTGTCGGGAAAACCTCTCACACTACCCGAGAGGGTCTCATCTGTCATCTCTCCTCTCCCTTCATCCACATCCCTATGTTTCAGAATGAAAAATCAAAGTCACAGCATAGTTTCTGTCTGAAACTTTCTCTTTATCACCACAGAGCAGAAGTGCAGACTTCATGATGCTTCCTGAAAAATTGGTCTTTAGGTGGATGATAAGCCAACAGTGATTTATACAATGCCGTCTTCCACTTCACTCTCTCCTCTGTCTTCTTTCTTCTTCTACCAAGCTCCCTTACAACCTAGAGTCCTCCTAGTATTAAGGAATCTAACACCAGAGACTAATTCACACTAAGATGTGAGTTTACCCCTTCCTATGAGGTGTTTGTGTTTTAAAAGTTGATCAAGTAAGATAACTTTATATCACAAAGGCATGAGTGCTGATGGTGGTTTAGGCGCCAGCCAGACCAGGGGGAATGCAGTTTCTAAGCAACTGTGCAATGTAGAAATGTCTTTGTGTTTCTAACTTGGCTCTCAGCTCCCTGCTCTGGTCTAATTTTCTGTTCATTCATCCACAGAAATCTTAAAGAAACTCTCTATCTTTACTAAGTAGTGTATCGAAATCTAAACCAAGGATTCCCTGGACAAGAAGCTGGCAGAGGCACAAATTGGACATCTCTCTCTCTCATATCCTTTGGTATTGAGTTATTTGTGGGTGCAAGGAGTGGGAGCATTTCTCTGTTACAAATAGAAAATAATTCCAGTCATACAGGACACATCCCACTCCAAATGATATTTCCAAAAACATATCTCTGACAGTAATTTTGATAGATGGTTTGTCAAATGTATCTTTCTGGGTGTCCATACCTCTTGGCAATGTAATTTGCAGCTCCTCCCATCCACAAATGAAGTCTCTTTCCCCACCATTTGAATCTGGGCTGGCACTGGCACTTGATTTGATCAATAGAATGTGGAAGAAGTGACTGTGTACCAGTTCCAAGCCTAGGTTTCAAGAGGCCTTTTAAATGTCTGTTGCAATGTTACCCAGCCATGAACATGTTGAGTGAGCATGCTGGAGAATGAAAGACCACATGAAGCAGAAACATGCTTTCCTAGCTGAAGTCATACTAGACCAACCAACATGGCAGCTAACACATGAATGAGGACAATCAAGACCAGAAGAACCACTCAAGCAGAGCCCAGTCCAAATTGCCCATTCACACAATCAGGAGCTAAATAAATTACTGTTGTCTTAACACTAAGTTTTGGGGTGGTTTGTTACACAACAGAAGTAACTGGGCAAACACTGTTCAATTCTTCCTCTTGCCCAAGGAATCAAGTACAAACTTCCTATTCAGATATCCATAGCCTTATGGATATCACCCATACCATACTTTCCAACCTGACTTTCCAATCATATCCCAGAGTTCTCCTACCAGAGATTGCAAACTCTAATACCTTTAGGGCCTAGGAAGGAACCTAAATGAATGCTTTGTGCCTAGAGGGGGCTTTAGTGAACAGATGAGCAAGAACAGCATCTGCTCAACTCCAGTCTAAACTTTGACACATAGAATGGGATTCCAACATTTCCAGAGTTTTCCATTTTGTCAAAAGAGCTAGAAAGTTTGATTTTTCTGTGATGTCCTTATTTTTAAAGGTTAGTATCTCATTAAACCTTATTTTAGGCTGGGCACGATGGCTCACGCCTGAAATCCCAGCACTTTGGGAGGCCAAAGCAGGAGGATCACCTGAGGTCAGGACTTCAAGACCAGCCTTGCCAACACGGTGAAGCCCTGTTTCTACTAAAAATACAAAAATTAGCTGGGTGTGGTGGCCACATGCCTGTAATCCCAGTTACTCAGGAGGCTGAGGCATGAGAATCGTTTAAACCTGGGAGGTGGAGGTTGCAGTGAGGCATGATTGCACCACTGCACTCCAGCCTGAGTGACAGAGTGAGACCCCGTCTCAAAAAAAAAAAAAATTATTTTAATGCTGATAGGACAAACAAAAAATGTCCATATAGGAGCTGCCAGATTTTAATCCCTGCCAGACTCAAACCTATGTTTGTGGTGCTTTCATTCTAGATTTCTTTTTTTTTTTTTTTGAGACATAGTTTCACTCTTGTTGCCCAGACTGGAATGCAATAGTGTGATCTTGGCTCACTGCAACCTCTGCTTCCCAGGTTTAAGTGATTCTCCTGCCTCAGCCTCCCAAGTGTCTGGGATTACAGGTGTGCATCACCATACCCGGCTAATTTTGTATTTTTAGTAGAGACGGGGTTTCACCGTGTTGGTCAGGCTGGTCTCGAGCTCCTGACCTCAAGTTATCTGCCTGCCTCGGCCTCCCAAAGTGCTGGGATTATAGACATGAGCCACCATGCCTGGTCTCATTCTAGATTTCTTATACTTTTGTTCATGGTGTGTGCTTTGCCTAGGATACACTAACCCCTGCCTCTAAAGTTACATTTTTTTCAGAACTCATTCTAAATCATTCAACAGCAAATGTGCTAGCCATTGTTTCAATCACTGAGAAGGCAGCAATAAAAATACATTTGGATCTTGTATTCTAGTAATCATCTGTGATGAATAAAATTATGGCTGATTTTTATTATTATTATTATGAGACAGGGTTTCACTGTGTTGACTAGATTAGTCTTGAACTTCTGGGTATTACTATTTTCTTTCCTTCCTTTTTTCTCTGTTTTTTTTTTTTTTTTTTTTTTTTTTTTTTTTTTTTTTTTTTTGAGGCAGAGTCTGCTGTGTTGCCCAGGCTGGTCTGGAACTCCTGACCTCAAGGGATCCTCCCACTTAGTCTGCTCCCAAAGTGCTGGGATTACAGGCATGAGCCTCCATGCCCAGCCATGTTTTCATCTTTAAAATCATTTGTTCTATTTACTGTAGAAGTTACAGTGAAAATTCTCCTTGGTAGATGAATTATTCATACTCTGGCAGACCCACAATTATTATAGGTGAATTTACTGTAAAACTGAGAAAGCTGAATTTTCAGGGCCTTTTACTTACACAGGATGCCTTCCAAGGCTCTGTACCTGATTTTTCCCAACACTTATGTATGAAAATTTCCAGATACACAGAAAAGTCAGTGCAATGGTACTGTGAATAACCATACACCTATCACCTAAACTCTACAACTATTTATTATATTTGTTTTATCACATACCCGTTTATCTACTTGTGCCTCTTTCTATCCATTAATCCATCCTAATTTTGTATGCACTTCATTCCTAAACACTTCCGCATTTATGCCATTAGCTGAAGTTTACCTCTGTATGGGCTTTTTTTTGGGGGGGGGGTGGAAAGGTAAGTTTTTGCTGTGAAAAATTTGTGTGAAATGCACAAATCTTAAAGATAGCATTTAGATGAGTTTTGCCAAATGCATACATATGAGTAATCCGAACCCTATCAAGATAATGAACATTATGGCCGGGTGTGGTGGCTCATGCCTGTAATTCCAGCACTTAGGGGGGCTGAGGCAGGTGGATCACCTGAGGTCAGGAGTTCAAGACCAGCCTGGCCAATATAGTGAAACCCTATCTCTACTAAAAATACAAAAATTTGCTGGTCATGGTGGCACAAGCCTGTAGTCCCAGCTACTCGGGAGGCTGAGGCAGGAGAATCACCTGATCCTGGGAGGCAGAGGTTGCAGTGAGCTGAGATTGCCATTGCACTCCAGCCTGGGTGACAAGAGTGACACCCTATCTAAAAAAAAAAAGTTCCAGAGCTAAAAAAGATTATTGATATGGCACAAAGTGATCTACTAGTCCAAAGTTCAAAAACATTTTAATGAAGTCCATTTATATATATTTTGTTTGCTTTCCAATGGAATACTATGTTTATTGAGGCAAAATCACATTATTTTTAGTTCTTGGAGTCAACAAGCATACACAAATGTTCTTCAACACAGTTATTAAAAACACAAGACCAAGTTGAATGTGCCAAAGAGATACCACTCAGTTGGGTTTTCTAGAGCCATCAGGAAGAAAATTAGAGAAGGGATTTACGTGGTTGGTTTCCATAGCTTGATAGACCAAACACTAAAAAAACTGCCACAACAACAAACAGCAGAATTTTTATCCATACAGGAATGGAGCATCCCTTTTTTTTGTATTTTCTCACTTGACATCTGTCAAGGGAACATAGTTACGAACATATTTAGATGAAAATGACTCCTCCATCCTCAAATCACTGAGTTCTAATGGCCGGCCTGGAGCTCCTTTGATTGGTCTGCGGCAACTAGCACTAATTCTTGTTGGTGTAGCTGCTTCACAGGGGAACGTTTCCTTAGGAATGTCCCTTTCTACTCTTCCTGTGTTTTTTCTCTCACTTCAGCCCTTGTCAATGGTTTATTTGGTGTTCTTCTGGGTATGTCTGAGAATTCAGTGACTGGCAGAATAGGAGATGCATGCTTGAAATTTCCATTCACCCTATTGACAACTAAGGATTCATTGTCTGAAGCCATTATAGTTTCATCTATGGGAGTACTCGCTGAAATTACTGCACCATCTATACGAAAATATTCTGAAGCGTGCACCCTTTTCTTTGAAATTCTTCTTGACTCTTTTGTAGATTCCCTAGTTAATAATGCCTGCAGAGGTCTGCCTTTTGGAGATCCACTTGTTCATTCAGTCCCAGTTATTCCAGCTTGAGAATAGCTCTTGTTATGCTCAACTCTTCTTTGTTTGAGGGTTACTGGAGTCTTTGCCCTTCAGCCGTTCTCTCTTCTCGAGCTTGAGCTCTATTTTAGGGTCTTCTTCATTGTCACTATATGTGTCAGAATCATTACTTCCATTCTGCCTTGCATTTTCTGCTGAAGAAGAAATTGTTGGCAGAGGAGAAGATCTTGATTCTGTTCCTTGCTCCCTCGCTTTCAAAAGCTTTTTCTCACATAGCTTCCTGGTTGTTCCCACAATAGGACCAGGATTCACTCCGTATTTCACAAGCTGATCCAAAAGATCTTCATTAATGGGTTCTGTTACATCTAGATCGTCTTTATCATCTTGTCTGGGTTTATCAGTTTTCTTTGTGGCTTTCCTGTCGGCGGCCGGCCCGGAGCCGAGACGGATGTGGGCTCGCGCTCCTCGTAGCTGGAGAATTCCGGGGGCCCGTTGCTGTTGGCGCTGGTGGCGAGCGGCGGCCCTGCCAAGTGATTTGAGACTGTTTAGTAGCTCAGATCCATTACAGCTGTTTGAGATTGAAGAGACTGTGTAGGCAAAGTCTTTTGCGTGAGCTCTTCAACCCCATGAGAGGATACATATGAACTGGACTGTCCTACGCCTCTTTACAGGGTCCGAAATTCAAAATATTGAAATATTTAGAAATTATTCGATTAACTACTATCCTTTGGATACAGATAACTCCTTCACTAAAGCGTTAGGGACAAGCAGCAGGAGTCACAGTTTTTTTTTTTTTTTTTGAGGCAGAGTCTCACTCTGTCGCCGGGGCTGGAGTGCAGTGGCCGGATCTCAGCTCACTGCAAGCTCCGCCTCCCGGGTTTACGCCATTCTCCTGCCTCAGCCTCCCAAGTAGCTGGGACTACAGGCGCCCGCCACCTCGCCCGGCTAGTTTTTTGTATTTTTAGTAGAGACGGGGTTTCACCGTGTTAGCCAGGATGGTCTCGATCTCCTGACCTCGTGATCCGCCCGTCTCGGCCTCCCAAAGTGCTGGGATTACAGGCTTGAGCCACCGCGCCCGGCCGGAGTCACAGTTTTAATATTTTCATCTCCATTCCAAAATGGGTCGAGAAATCATATAACTTTCTCCCGCCAGAAAGTTCAAATAAAACGCGCTGGAAAAAAAAAAAAAAAAAAAAAAAACCCTTTTATTTTTCCGGGGCGGGCACAAGGTGACGGACGTAGATTGCTGCCAATTGTAGGAGGCTTCCTCGAGAGCGGTCCCGCCTCGTCAGTTTATGAACAACTAGCCAATGAGAGCGCCGCTGGTTCAGCTAGCGGGGACCCATTGAAGAAGAAGAGTGAGTATTGGCCACAGCCTAGGGCTTCTGTCCAATAGGAGCATACCTGCCGGCGGCTCTGGCGGGAGCTTCAGCGGCTCCGGAAGTGGCCGTTGGCGTAGGTGCATTCGGAGTTCTGCTGTGGTAACTAGAGAGTCTTCGGTGGGCTCGCGAGCCAGGCCGCGGCCTGCTGGTTTCAGGTGAGGAGGGGTCTTGCTTCTCCCCAGGCCTTGGGCCTCTAACTCCGGGATAAACTTCCCCACGCCTGATTCCTGGATTGGGGTCCAGGAGACACCCCACGAGGTGGGCTGCACGCGGGCTTGGAACCCGGCAGCCTGAGAGGATTCGGGCCCTCTGGGCGGCGCCAATGGTCGGGTCTGAGGAGCCCGAACCCTAGCGCTTATCTGGGTTGCTGGGCGTTGGGGGCTGGGCATGCGGGAGCTCGGGGCGATGTCGGAAGGAGCCGAGTTCGCTGTTGCGGGGCGTGCCCTGGCCAGGGTGGGAGGTCGCCCGGCCCTTCCCCCGAGAGCCTAGCCTCGGGCTCCTCAGCGGCGATGCCTGCGTCCGCTCTGCGCTCCGTTACTTCATCACTTTAAAGTTGACGGAAGAACTGCATTTTTAATTTCATCATGGAAACTGTGTCGTAAAGACTTGTATTATCCCTATTTTACAGGCGAACAAGTTGAGTCGAGGTTTCCCCATGTAGTAAAAGAACAAGGATTTAATATTTCTTTCTCTCTCTGTCTCTGTCCCTCTCCCTCTCCCTCCCCCTCTCCCCCTCCCCCCTCTCTGCCCCCTCTCTGCCCCTTCTCCTGCCCCCTCCCTCCTCCCCCTCCCTCCTCCCCCCCTCCCTGCTCCCCCCCTCCCTGCTCTCTCTCCCTCTCCCCGCGCCCTCCCCCCTCCCCCTCCCTCCCTCCCTCCCTCCCTTCCTTTTTCATGTTAAATAAACTAAGTCCAGTCAAGCCGGGCGCAGTGGCTCAAGTCTGTAATCCCAGCACTTTGGCCGAGGCAGGCAGATCACCTGAAGTCGGGAGTTCGAGACCAGCCTGACCAACATGGAGAAACCCCGTCTCTACTGAAAATACAAAATTAGCCAGGCTTGGTGGCGGGTGCCTGTAATCCCAGTTACTCGGGAGGCTGAGGCAGGTGAATCGCTTGAACCCAGAGGCAGAGTTTGCGGTGAGCCGAGATCACACCATTGCACTCCAGCCTGGGCAACAAGAGTGAAACTCCATCTAAAAAAAAAAAAAAACCTAAGAAACGAAGGGAAGTCTCCCTGTTGCGCCCAGGCTGGAAGAGCTCACTGCAGTCTCGAACTCCCATGCCCCAGGGATCCTCCCGCCTCTGCTTCCCACAATAGATGGGACCACAGGTGCTCACCACCACGCACAGCTCATTGTTTTCTTTTTCTTTCTTTTTTTTTTTTTTTTTAAGACGGATTCTTATTCTGTCGCCCATGCTGGAGTGCAATGGCCCGGTCTCGGCTCACTGTAACCTCTGCCTCCCGGGTTCAAGCGATTCTCCTGCCTCAGCCTCCGAAGTAGCTGGGATTACAGGAATGTGCCACCACACCTGGTTAATTTTTGTATTTTTAGTGGAGACGAGGTTTCACCATATTGGCCAGGCCAGTCTGGGACTCCGACCTCAAGTGGTCCGCCCTCGGCCTCCCAAAGTGCTGGGATTACAGGTGTGAGCCACCGCACCTGACCTGTTCTATTTTTCTTTTTCGATAGAAATGGGAATTTCACTGTGTTGCCCAAGCTGGTCTTGAACACCGGAGCGTAAGCGATCCATCCGCCTGGGCATCCCAATATCCGGGGATCACAGGCGTGACCCTCCGTGCTGGCCAGAGCAAAGATTTGAACCGAGGTTGGCCCGACTTCCCCTGCCCACCTCCTCTCAACCTTTAATTGAGGGGCTTTCATCCTGCCTGTTGTGGGCATTGATTGAAACCTGAAGAATAAAGATGACAAGTCTGAGGTTAACGTTTTGGACCCCGACACAGCACACATAAAAAGAAGCATTTGTGTGACATGCTCAAGGTTTGGGGTGCACAGCCCATGGTCTCTTGCTCTGGGCACCTCCAACTGGCCTACAGTGGTTAAGAAGCTTCGGCTCCAGAACCACACCGTTCTATAGAACTTCGTGCGACAAGGAAAATGTTCTGTATTTCTGCTGTCCAGAATGGGAGCCACCCGCCCTAATAGTGGGTCTCTAGCACTTGAAATGTGTCCTGCGCGACAAAGGAACTTTCTTTCTTTCTTTTTTTTTTTTTTGAGACGGAGTCTTACTCTGTCTCCCGGGCTGGAGTGCAGTGGTGTAATCTCGGCTCACTGTAACCTCCACCCTCCAGGTTCAAGGGGTTCTTCTGCCTCAGCCTCCCGAGTAGCTGGGACCACAGGTGCATACCATCACGCCTGGCTAATTGTATTTTTTGTAGAGACGCGATTTTGCCATGTTGCCCAGGCTGGTCTCCAACTCCTGGTCCCAAGCTACCTGCCTCAGTCTCCCAAAGTGCTGGGATTAATAGGTGTGGGCCCCAGCTCCTGGCCGAACTTGATTTTTATTTAATTTAAATAACCATATGGGAGTAGACAGTGTGGCGGCCCCTTAGATTCTGCTCTTTTTAGTCTGTTTCTACCCTTTGTCTTCCTGAAGGCTGAGTTGCTTAATGTTTCTTAAGTACATCTACACAAGTAGCTTGGGTCTTACTTATGTTGTGACACACAATTCTTGGGAGACTGTTGTTGTACCCTAGAAACATATTAAAAGCTTTTAGTTAGCCAGCTGCAGTGGCTCACTCCTGTAATCCCAGCACTTTGGGAAGCTGAGGCAGGAGGGTTGCTTGAGCTGAGGAGTTCAAGACCAGACTGGGCAACGTGGGAAACACTATCTATACAAAAAATGTTTAAAACTTAAAGTATCTCACATCGTTCAGTTTGCAGACTTTCTTTCCCATTTATTTTCACTACTGCACCACTCTCCATCCTGTGGAGGCCGCGCCAGGCCTGCTCTGGTGATTTTAAGAAACTTGACTGTTGGCTGGGCGCAGTGGCTCACACCTATAGTCCCAGCACTTTGGGATGCTGAGGCAGGCGGATCACCAGGTCAGGGGATCGAGACCATCCTGCTAATACGGTGAAACCCTGTCTCTAACACAGAAGAAACTCCTTACCAAGGCCCATGGGCCTTTTAATGATGGTGTCCTGTTCATCAGTCAAACCCATGCTCATCAGGGACCTATTATGCACTGATTTCCTTCTGAAACTTCCTTGGCTCTTTGCAGAGCCAGTTTCTTTTAATCCTTCACGCCTCAGCCCAGTTTTCACTCTTTAAAAGACTACTTCCCTCAGAGTTGTGTCTTAGTTGGTCCTCCTTGTCTCCTCAACCCCAAACATCATAATCTATAATTTTCTCATGTATTCGTTTATTGACATCTTACTTGCTGGAATGTTAACTCTGATACATGGGGTCTTGTTTTTGCCTCTAAGGTGTCTGCATAACAGGTGCTTAGTAAATACTAGTTGAACTCACATTTCCTCGTAAGTCAGATGAAAATAAAAGCACGTGCCTTACTTCACAAAGTAATTGAGAGGATAAGTTATACTGATATACTTTAAAAACTAGGTGGTAGAGAGGCACAGTGGCTCAGTCCTGTTGTCCTGGTGCATGAGGAGGTGAGGCCAGGCGTTCAAGACCAGTTTGGGCAACATAGGAAGCCTTCATCTATATGACAACAAAAAAATTTTTTTTTTTTTTTTTTTTTTTTTTTGAGACGGAGTCTAGCTCTGTCGCCCAGGCTGGAGTGCAGTGGCGCAATCTCGGCTCACTGCAAGCTCCGCCTCCCGGGTTTACGCCATTCTCCTGCCTCAGCCTCCCGAGTAGCTGGGACTACAGGCGCCCGCCTCATTGCCCGGCTAGTTTTTTGTATTTTTTAGTAGAGACGGGGTTTCACCGTGTAGACCAGGATGGTCTCAATCTCCTGACCTCATGATCCACCCGTCTCGGCCTCCCAAAGTGTTGGGATTACAGGCTTGAGCCACCGCGCCCGGCCGCAAAAAATTTTTTTTTAATTTAAAAGCTAGGTGGTAGTTTTCAAAATGATGTAATGGAATTAAAGATAGGAAACATGAACATAGGTGCTTAATATTTGTTGAATAGGCGAACATGATGGAATTAGAGATGGAAAACAAAAATGAAAGGGATAGGATAAAGTTTGCTTAGCCTTTTTGGAAAAATCAGGTAAATTTCCATTTTGAGTTAGTAACTCAGTTAATTTTGCAAGTGTAAAAAATGTCCTTTCTCTGTTTATCCTTTATAGATCTTTCTGTTTTGGAAGATACTACTGTGATGACAGGACTTCATGTTTTCTAAGGACAAACTGGAAAACTGGTTATAAATGCTTGTTATAGAGAAGAAAGTCCATTACCAAACACTTCTGACTTAAAATTTAAATAGTTAAAATATTCTCTTGAAGCTTCTCAGTCTTGCTAAGAATGATATTAAGCATAAAATCAGAAAGATTAAATATGATTCTGTCACCTACATAGCATGTTTTATCTATTTTATTAATACTTTTTGCAAATAATTGTTTCCCTAGTGATGGCTCATGAAGCAATGGAATATGATCTTCAGGTACAGTTAAATCATGCTGAAGAACAGCCAGCTTCTGCTGACGTGGCCAGCAGCCAAGGGGGACCAGCCCTTCTCCAGCCTGTTCCTGCTGATGTGGTCAGCAGCCAAGGGGGACCACTCATCCTCCAGCCAGCTCCTGAAGTGATTGGCAGCCAAGTGACACCACCCCTACTCCAGCCTGCTCCACAACTGTCTATTGACCTGACAGAAGTGGAGGTCTTGGGAGAAGACAATGTGGAGGACATCAATCCAAGAACTTCAGAACAACATAGGCAGGGATCTGATGCTAATCACACCATCGGAGCATCTTCATTGCATTCAATGACCAACTTCATCAGTGGACTGCAGAGACTTCATGGCATGCTGGAATTCCTGAGACCTTCATCTTCAAACCACAGTGTAGGGCCAATGAGAACAAGAAGGAGGGTATCTGCTTCACGGAGGGCAAGAGCCGGAGGGTCTCAGAGGACAGACAGTGCCAGGTAAATCAATATATGAATAAGTCTGTGATCATTGCTGTACTAGGAATTGTGAAACTGAGGCTCTGCCATTCAAGGACTGACAGTGTGACTCTTGGCAAGTCAGATAACTTCTGACCCCCAGTTCCTCATAAGTCAGATGGAAATAAAATTGCTTGCCTTACTTCACAAAGTAATGAGGGGATAAGTTAAACGATTGTGCCTTGAAAACTAGGTGGTAGTTTGTTGGCAATCTTTGTAGAGATTGGCTGTTCTTCAGATTGTGTCTTGTACACCAAAAACTCTTTCTTCACTTGCAAATCTACTCTACTCACCCAAATTCATTATTCACTGGCATTCCACCGAGAGGCACAATTAATTAATTTTCTTTCATAGTCTTGGTTTGAACTTGCCTCTTGAAGGGCTTAGCTGTCAAGTCTTTTTTTTTTTTGAGACGGAGTCTTGCTCTGCCGCCCAGGCTGGAGTGCAGTGGCCGGCTCTCAGCTCACTGCAAGCTCCGCCTCCCGGGTTTACGCCATTCTCCTGTCTCAGCCTCCCGAGTAGCTGGGACTACAGGCGCCCGCCTCGTCGCCCGGCTAGTTTTTTTTTGTATTTTTTAGTAGAGACGGGGTTTCACCGTAT
Organism: Rhinopithecus roxellana; assembly: GCF_007565055.1. Taxonomy (NCBI): domain Eukaryota; kingdom Metazoa; phylum Chordata; class Mammalia; order Primates; family Cercopithecidae; genus Rhinopithecus; species Rhinopithecus roxellana. The sequence goes on from NC_044568.1 coordinate 63,540,074, forward strand.
TAGCCAGGATGGTCTCGATCTCCTGACCTCATGATCCGCCCGTCTCGGCCTCCCAAAGTGCTGGGATTACAGGCTTGAGCCACCGCGCCCGGCCAGCTGTCAAGTCTTAGTAGGGTTGTTATGAAGAATAACAATTGCCTGTACCCTGTCTGTTGTTTTTTGTTTGTTTATTTGTTTGTTTGTTTTGAGACGGAGTCTCACTCTGTTGCCCAGGCTGGAGTACAGTGGTGCGATCTCGGCTCACTACAACCTCCATCTCCCAGATTCAAGGGATTCTCCTGCCTCAGCCTCCCGAGTAGCTGGCATTACAGGCGCATGGCACCACCCCCAACTAATTAAACCTGTCTGTTTTTTTAACTTCTTACTTTACTTGAAGTATTTTATTTCACATTTGAAATGTCTTCTAAGTGTTTTCAATATATTTAGAAATATAATTCAACTTCTAATTTGTATGTGAAGGAAACTTGTACCCTGAGAGAGAGCTTTGTTCAGGGTCTCATAGCTGTAGCATAGAGGAGTTAGCATGGGTATTGGAACCTGGATCTGCCCTGTTTTCTACACAGGCAGATGGAGGAAGCTTCGATCAAATCCATTTGTTTTCTCTTTCTTCTTCTTTTAATTATTATTTTTGAGACAGGGTCTCACTGTGCCCAGGCTGGAGTACAGTGGTGCAATCACACACAGCTCACTGCAGCCTCGACCTCCCCAGGCTCAGGCGATCTTCCTACCCTAGCCTCTTGATTAGCTGGGACTACAGGCATACACAACCATGCCGATGTTTTCTAACACTGTGAAAATACTGAGATGGTACTAAAAAGTGGTAGCTAGGTCGTCCATTACTCATGTTTTACAAATGAGGAAGCCGATGGGATAATTTGTGATTTGGTTGTGATAAGGCTGGATTGGAATTGTGCCTTCTGAATCTGGATTCAGCATTCCTTTTCATGGATCCTGCTGATTTTAATGTTGGGCTTGCCATGACTGTGGCTCCAGTGTCTGTAGTGCCCATCAAGGATGACAGATGCCTAGTTCTGTGTTGACAAGAGTTGCAAATGCATGTTACTGTGGTTTTTTTGTTTTGTTTTGTTTTTAAGACAAGAGTCTTGCTCTGTCACTCAGACTGGAGTGCAGTGGCTCTACCTCAGCTCACCACGACCTCTGGCTCCTGGGTTCAAGCGATTCTTGTGCCTCAGCCTCCTGAGTAGCTGGGATTACAGGCGTGTGCCAGCAGGTCTGGCTATAGTCTGTTACTTTATTTATTTATTTATTTATTTATTTATTTATTTATCTTGAGGCAGAGTCTCACTCTGTCGCCTGGGCTGGAGTGCAGTGGCGCGATCTCTGCTCACTGCAAGCTCCGCCTCCCGGGTTCACGCCATTCTCCTGCCTCAGCCTCCCAAATAGCTGGGACTACAGGCGCCCACCACCGCACCCGGCTAATTTTTTTGTATTTTTGGTAGAGACGGGGTTTCACCATGTTGGCCAGGATGGTCTCGATCTCCTGACCTCGTGATCCGCCTGCCTTGGCCTCCCAAAGTGCAGGGATTACAGGCGTGAGCCACTGCACCTAGCCTATAGTCTGTTATTTTAAGATGTCATTACTCACATTATAAAGGCAGAGTAAGATTTCATACATTTGTGTTACAGGTGAAGGCACCTTATGGTGTAATTTGGGGACCGTGCCAAAGTAAATATGGGCTAACTTTTCATGACTGAGAGTTATGAGTGGTGTCTTCAGGAACTGACTGACTGTCAGGAGGCCTCTTGCAGTAGTCCTCAGTCTTGTTTATACACGCACTCATTCTTGTTGGGGGAGGCAGTGGATTCCGCTTGGTCAGGCCCACTGACTTGTATTAACCAACATAAGGGTGGCACTTATAAACCAGATGCCAACTTACAAAGAAAAATAAAATCACTAGAGGGCCACACAGAAGCCAAACTCTAGTGAGAAAATTGCTCAATATGGCTGGGCATGGTGGCTCACGCCTGTAATTCCAGAACTTTGGGAGGCCAAGGCAGGCGGATCCCTTTAGGCCAAGATGGCGAAACCCCATCTCTACTAAAAATACAAAAAATTAGCCGGGTGTGGTGGCACACACCTGTGGTCCCAGCTACTTGGGAGGTTGAGGCATGAGAATTGCTTGAACCTAAGAGGCAGAGGTTGCCTTGAGCCAAGATCTTGTCATCTAGCCTGGGTGACAAGAATGACTCTCTGTCTTAAAAAAAAAAAATTGGCCGGGCACGGTGGCTCAAGCCTGTAATCCCAGCACTTTGGGAGGCCGAGACGGGTGGCTCACGAGGTCAGGAGATCGAGACCATCCTGGCTAACACGGTGAAACCCCGTCTCTACTAAAAAATACAAAACACTAGCCGGGCGTGGTGGTGGGCGCCTATAGTCCCAGCTGCTCGGAGGCTGAGGCAGGAGAATGGCGTGAACCCGGGAGGTGGAGCTTGCATTGAGCCGAGATCCGGCCACTGCACTCCAGCCTGGGCGACAGAGCGAGACTCCGTCTCAAAAAAAAAAAAAAAATTTTTTTTTTCTTACAGAATCTGTTCAGGGAAAGAGTTATACAGAATTTAAATGTTGAAAGATGTCAGTCAAGCTATTTGGCAGCCATAATCTGTCTCCACAAAGGGAATAACCTAAAAGGTCAGGAAGTGTGCAGTTCAATGGAAATAACATCAGTTCTGGAGCCAGATAAATGTGATTAAAACTTTTTTCCCTAAAGTATGAGCTTTCCCAGGACTAATCACTTGTAACTTCTGAATTTCTTGAGATGAAATTCTCAGTGTGGTGTTTGACATTTACTCATCTGACAGACTGTCCCTGGGCCAGGTGTTGAAAGCCTGGGCCAAGGTGAACAGCTTTTGACTCACAGTCAGCCAAGAAGCCAAAGCTACAGAAAGCTAAGTAGTGAGCTTATTCTTCCCAACAGGCTTAGCTGAGGTCTCAAACTCCCTTCTTATTTTTTTGAGGCGGTTTCATTCTGGCTGCGGGGGTCATCACTCATTCATCAAATATTGATAACACTCCTCTGTATGAGAGACTAAACTTTGACCTAAATATATTGGTGAATAACACAGATTACAATATTGTTTTCGTGGAGCATATGGAGTCTAGGACTACAGAGAGTAAGGAAGGGGCAAAATATATTTAATTCAAAGACGGTAAGTGCAGGGAAGGAGGAGGATTTCTTGGGTTCTAAATCTGTGCTCCCAAGGAGAAACCCCAGCACTGCTTCCTGTTGGTTTTCGTAGTTCTCCTTTCCTGTGTTCTTGCCTGACTTTGGATATTCTTTACTACATAAAAGCAGTATTAAAGAGTGATTTTTTTTTTAAGTGTCTTACCACTTTTTTACTGGGTTCTATGTAGAATTCTATTGATATACATGTCAACAGCCTAACTCTAGTTTGTATTTGATTAAATCCTCTTATAAAATGCTTTTCTTATGTGTTTAGTCTTATGTAGCTATAGCTGCTGTTCACTCAGAATCTCAAGAAATGGAGTTGGTAAAGTTGCTTAGCACCGTTTAAAAAGAAAACCTGGCTAGGCACAGTGGCTCACACCTGTAATCGCAGCACTTCGGGAGGCCGAGGTGGGCGAATCACCTGAGGTCATGAGTTCGAGACCAGCCTGGCCAACATGGTAAAACCCTGTCTCTACTAAAAATACAAAAATTAGCCAGGTGTGGTGGCGGGTGCCTGTAATCCCAGCTACTCAGGAGACCAAGTCAGGAGGTGGAGGTTGCAGTGAGCCGAGATTGCGCCACGACACTCCAGCCTAGGTCACAGAGTGAGACTCCGTCTCAAAAAAAAAGAAAGAGAAAACCTGGGTGATGTCAGCGAAAATGGCAGAGTAAGGACCACAGAGAATTATCTCCATAAAAGTAGTGAAAGAACTGGCAGAATTTGTCAGGATCAACTTTTTCATAATTTGGGAAACTGAATGTTTACAGCAATCCAGGGAGGGCTGTTTAAAGAAAAACAGTCAAATCTCAATGAGCTCTATGGCATTCCTTATTCTTGTCCCCTTCTCCAGCTCCTGGGTAGTTGTGAAAATCATCTGCCTGTAATCGTAGTAAAAACCAACAGCCTGGCAGGCACCAGAGGGATTGGAGCACCTTCAAAGCCTCATTCCCAGAGAATTATCTTTCTGTGACCTGTTTGGTGGTTCTCTGGAAAACCCCATTTGCAAGACTACTCTTAGAGCAATGCAGAGTGTGAAAAGCCTAAATCATTTTCCCTGGGGCCTGCCTAAGGTAATGGATATTCAGTGGGATAAACAATAAACTAACCAATAAGAGGGAAAGGAAAATCTAGGAATGAGATCAATTCAGTCACATCTTCTAAGTCTAGTTCTCTTGCTGTTTCTATCTGCAGTTACTTCCTTAACTGAAATGTTGAGCCCCTCAAAGTCATCTGTAAGAGTTGACATCAACTTCTTCTAAATTTCTGTTAATGTTGATATTTTGGCCTCCTCCCATGAATCATGAATGTTCTTAGGTGCATCAAAGATATTGGATCCCCCAGGCACAGTAGCTCATGCCTGTAATCCCAGCACTTTGGGAGGCTGAAGTGGGCAGATGGCTTGAGCTCAGGAGCTCAAGACCAACCTGGCCAACATGTTGAAACCCTGTCTCTACAAAAAATACAAAAATTAGCTGGGCTTGGTGGTGTATGCCTGTAGTCCCAGCTGCTTAGGAGGCTGAGGTGAAAGGTTCCAGTGAGTCAATATCGTGCCACTGCACTCCAGCCTGAGTGACAGAGCCAGACCCTGCTCCAAAAAAAAAGAATGGTGGATCTTTTCAAGGTTTTCGATTTACTTTGTCCAGATCCATTAGAGGAATCACTGGCAGCTATCATCTTAAGAAATTTAAAAAAAATAAAAAATAAAAAAAGCTTTCCCCCACAACTAAGAGTCACAACAAAATATTTCTTTTTTTCTTTTCTTTTTTTTTTTTTTTTTTTGTGAGACAGGGTCTCACTCTGTTGCCCAGGCTGGAGTACAGTGGTGTGATCATGGCTCACTGCAGCCTCAACCTCCCCAGGCTCAGGTGATCCTCTGCCTCAGCCTACGGAGTAGCTGGTACTAAAGGCACAAACCACCACACCCAGCTAATTTTTTCTATTTTTTGTAGAGATGTTGTTTCATTAAAGTACTGAGATTACAGGTGTGAGCCACTGTGCCCGGCCTTATTTCTTAAATAAAAAGTCTTGAAAGTTGGGCTGCAGAATGTTTTGTTAACAGACATGAAAATAACATTAATCACCATCAGAGCTCTTGGTTTACTGGGTGCATTGTCACTGAGCAGTGATATGTTTAAGGAATCCTTTTTTCTGAATAGTAGGTTTCAACAGTGGGCTTAAAATACTCAGTGAATACTCAGTAAGACATGCTCTAAACAGATAAGCTGTTATCTAGGCTTTGTAGTTCCTTTTAGAGAGCACAGACATAGGCCAGGTGTGGCGGCTCATGCCTGTAATGCCAACACTTTGGGAGGCAGAGGTGGGCGGATCACAAGGTCAGGAGATCGAGACCATCCTGGCTAACACGGTGAAACCTCGTCTCTACTAAAAATACAAAAAATTAGCCAAGTGTGGTGGCGGGCGCCTGTATTCCCAGCTACTCAGGAGACTGAGGCAGGAGAATTGCGTGAACCCGGGAGGCGGAGCTTGCAGTGATCCAAGATCACACCACTGCACTCCAGCCTGGGCGACAGAGCAAGGCTCCGTCTCAAAAAAAAAAAAAAGGCATCATCTTCAACTGAAGTCGCCAGCAGCATTATCCCCTAACAAGAGAGTCAGCCTGTCCTTTGAACCTTGAAGCCAGGCGCTGACTTCTCTTTAGCTGCAGAAGTCCTACATGGTATCTTCTTCCCATAGAAGGCTGTTTCATCTACACTGAGAATCTGTTTAGTGTAGACACTTCTCATCAATTGTCTTAGCTAGATCTTCTGGATAACTTGGTACAGTTTCTATGTCAGCACTTGCTGCTGCTGCTTGCACTTTTATTTTATGAAGACAGTATCTTTCCCTAAACCTCATGAACCAGCCTCTGCTTTCTTCCAGCTTTTCACCTGCAGCTTCCTCACTTTCAGCTTTCATAGAATTAAAGAGAGTTGGGGCCTTGCTCTGGATTAGGGATTGGCTTAAGGGAATGTTGCGGCTGGTTTGATCTTCTATCCAGACCACTAAAACTGTCTCCATATCAGCAATAAGGCTGTCTTATCAGCCTTGCTTGTAGCACTTAATTTTCTTCAGGAACTTTTCCTTTGCATTCACCATTTGGCTATTGGTGCAAAAGGCCTGGCTTCTGGCCTATCCCAGCTTTTGACATGCCTTCCTCACTAAGCTTAATCACTTTAGCTTAGTGATTTAAAGTAAGAGATGTATGACTCTTCCCTTAATTGAACACTGAGGCCATTGTAGGGTTACTAATTGGCCTAATTTCAGTATTATTTTGTCTCAGGGAATAGGGAAGCCCAAGGAGAGGGAGGGAGGGGAATGGCTGGTCGGTGGAGCAATCAACATACACAACATTTACTAAGTTCACCATCTTACGTGGGTGTGATTCTTGCACACCAAACATGTGGAAATTAACACACCTAAATAATCAGAAGAACAAACAAAACCCAACACAGGCAGGCAGAAGAAAATAATAAAGATTAGCATATAAATAAATAAAATAGAGAATAAAAAAAGAGAGAAAATGAACTAATCAAAAAGTTGGTTCTTCTAAAAGATCAACAAAATTGACAGACTTTAAGCTAGACCGACCAAGAAATCGAGAAGACTCAAAGTACTAAAAATCAAGAATGGAGGAGAGGACATGACTACCAAATAGGAGGGGAAATGACTGCTTGTAGGTGCGGGTCCCTTTTAGATGTAACAAAAATGTTTTGAAACCAGATAATGGTTATGATTATGATTACATAACCTTGTGGTTATGCTAAAAAAAAAAGCAAAAAAAAAAAAAAAACACTGAATTGTACACTTTTAAATTGTGGATTTTGTAGTATATTAATTATATCTCAATTTCCAAAAAAGAAAAAGCAACTTGATTGCTATTTCTTCTTTCGATTTATTGACATTTCTTTTTTTAAAAGGGCGAAAAATCTTGTCTATTGAGTTGGACACTAAGTAGTGTTTATTTTGTTCTAGTTAGCATTCGGTCATCTTTTTTTTTAGTAGAAAGCCCTAATTCATCAATAAATTGCACCCAAACTATTAGAAATCAAAATTTTTCTGTGTAAGCTGTCCCCAACAATTTTTCTGGGTAATAATCAATATTTTATTTAATGTCAATTATTAGAACTTACAGTAGGTCACCTGTCAGTAATACTTAGTAATTATTAGTGAGGTGGTATATTTTAAAGTTTAGAGCCCTTTTGTTTTAAAAATTTTTTTAATAGAGATGGTGTCTCACTTTGTTGGCTAGTCTGGTCTCAAACTTCTGGCCTCAAGCAGTCCTCCTGCGTTGGCCTTCCAGAGTGCTGGGATTACAGGCGTGAGCCACCACGGTCAGCTGTTTTTTTAATTTTTATTTTTTCTTCTTTTTTTTTTTTTTTTTGAGACGGAGTCTTGCTCTGTCGCCCGGGCTGGAGTGCAGTGGCCGGATCTCAGCTCACTGCAAGCTCCGCCTTCCGGGTTTACGCCATTCTCCTGCCTCAGCCTCCGGAGTAGCTGGGACTACAGACGCCCACCACCTCGCCCGGCTAGCTTTTTGTATTTTTTTTAGTAGAGACGGGGTTTCACCGTGTTAGCCAGGATGGTCTCGATCTCCTGACCTCGTGATCCGCCCGTCTCGGCCTCCCAAAGTGCTGGGATTACAGGCTTGAGCCACCGCGCCCGGCCTCTTATTTTTTTTTGAAGATGGAGTCTCACTCTTGTACCCAGGCAGGAGTGCAGTAGCACAATCATAACTCACACACTGTGGCCTCAAACTCTCAGGCTCAAGTGATCCTCCTGCCTCGGCCTCCCAAGTTTTTTGGGTGTCATTTTTCTGGGTTTTTTTTTTTTGTTTTTTGTTTTTGTTTTAAGACAAATCTTGCTCTGACAACCAGGCTGGAGTATGGGCGCTGTTGTGGCTCACTGCAGCCTCAATCTCCCAGGCTCAAGCCATCCTCCCACCTTGGCCTCCCAAGTAGCTGAAACTACAGGAGCATACCACTATGCCTGGCTATAGTATAAAGTTACATTAATTTGTCTGGGTGTGGTGGCTTAAACGCCTGTAATCCCAGCACTTTGGGAGGCCGAGGTGGGTGGATCATTTGAGGTCAGGAGTTCGAGACCAGCTTGGCCAACATGGTAAGACCCCTGTCTCTACTAAATATAAAGTTTCATTAATTCTGTGACATAAGTGGCCTCAAACTCCTCAGCTCAAGCTGGAGTATGCTTTGTTATTCCAAGAATCAGGGAAACTGAGGTACAGTAGTGGTTATTTTAAACTCAGCCAGCCAAGATAGATTTGGAGTATTAGATTTGGCCCTAGATCTTCTCATCATTCTAAGTTATTTTTTTGATATCATATTATTATTTATGTTTTTTATCTTAAAACTAACATTATTTAAATTTTAAAAGAAAAATACTGTCCTAAAATGAGAGGTGAAGAAATTATAGAAGCCAGACTCTGTATTGTACTCCAAAATACCTTGGTCTAGGTGGCTGCAATAGCAAAATCCCGTGAGGCCATATTTGGGCAACAAAGCCCTTTTTCTTCTTGCTCACCTCCGTTTTCAGCTACCTAATACCAGCATACAGATTGCTGAGTTTGACCTTTAAAGATACTGACAATATGGCCAAGATAGCCAGTAAAATAGAATCGGCTTATAACAGTAGGATCAAGCTCCCGTGTGGGCTAATGTAGCAGTGGTTGAGTGGTGAAAGATAATATCCAGGAGGCCAGTCTCCCCTTATCTGCTATTCCTGCTTCAGCTTTCAAAGGCAGCAGTTAATGGCCTGGAGATGGGTTGAAGTGATAGGATTTACTTCAAATCACTATAGATTGTTTTTGTGATGATAGTTCATTGTACTGTAATTCTGTTGTCTTTCTGTGTACATAGGTTGAGAGCACCATTGGATGCTTACTTTCAAGTGAGCAGGACCCAGCCTGACTTGCCAGCTACCACATATGATTCAGAGACTAGGAATCCTGTGTCTGAAGACTTGCAGGTGTCTAGTAGTTCTGATTCTGACAGTGACAGCTCTGCAGAGTATGGAGGGGTTGTTGACCAAGCAGAGGAATCTGGAGCTGTCATTTTAGAAGGTCAGTATCTTACCAGGTTTGGACTCACAAGGCTAACATCCACAAAGCTTAAACTTCAGAAGGCTAGAAACTAGATTTGTGCTTTGACACTTTCCCTTTTCTCCCCTAAGTGTTGTGGATTCCTGTTTTATAGAGCCTTCACTGGCCATAATTATATAGAGAGGATTTGATCTGACTTACAGCTTAATGTAATTTGTGACCCAGTGAGTCAGTCACTTTTTAATGGCATTTTATATTCTCTTTCACTTTTTTAGACATGTGAGAAAGTAGGTTCTTTTTCTTTTTTTTCTTTTTTTATTTTTTGAGGCAAGGTCTGGCTCTGTCCCTCCAATGACAACTGGAGTGCAGCAACAACGATTTCAGCTTACTGCAACCTCCACTTCTTGGGCCCAAGCCATTCTCCCACCTCAGCCTCCCCACTAACTAGGACTACAGGCACATACCACCACACCTGGCTAATTTTTTAAATTTTTTTGTAGAGACAGGGTTTTTCCATGTTCCCCCAGCTGGTTGTAAACTCCTGAGCTCAAGAGTTCCACCTGCCTCAGCCTCCCAAAGTGCTGGGATTACAGACATGAGCCACTGCACCCGGCCTAGATTCTTTATTTAAAAGTTTTGTAAATTCAGCACCCTGTCTAGGCTAACACTTTGGAGTCCTGGTATAATGTTATGTGTTACGCAAGTGGAACTTTATTTAACAGTCGTAGGCAGAGACCCCTAAAGTAGATGTCCAGCTTACGTTAAGAATGTTCTGATCCCCAGAGGGTGCTCTTTCAGTATATTTTCCTACTGAAAGAATATTCTTGGATTATGAATTGAAATATAATCAATGAAAATCTGTAAGTTCATATTTATGTAATTTTCCAAAACCTCATTTATCACTATCGTAAGTTGTTAGAACCCCAACTAATTACTCCAAAAACTAGTAAATAAAGGGTCAGGAATATATTAATATTTTGCCTTCCTGTATAAACTGTATTTCAGACAACCAGATAGTTGATGAAGGGGGTTTTTTTGTTGTTTTTCATTCACAGCTCACTGTAGCCTTGACCTCCCAGGCTAAAGCGATCCTCAGCCACCTGAGTAGCTAGGACTACATGTGTGTGCCACCACACCTGGCTAATTTTTTTTGTAGCTATGGGGTTCTCCCTATGTTGTCCAGGCTTGAAGGTTTGTTTTTTTTGTTGTTTTTGTTTTTTTTGAGACGTAGTCTCGCTCTGTCTCCCAGGCTGGAGTGCAGTGGCGTGATCTCCGCTCACTGCAAGCTCTGTCGCCTCCTGGGTTCACGCCGTTCTCATGCCTCAGCCTCCTGAGAAGCTGGGACTACAGGCGCCCGCCACCACGCCCGGCTAATTTTTTTGTATTTTTAGTAGAGATGGGGTTTCACCGTGTTTGCCAGGATGGTCTCGATCTCCTGACCTCCTGATCCGCCCACCTTGGCCTCCCAAAGTGCTGGGATTACAGGTGTGAGCCACTGCGCCCGGCCGAAGGTTTTTTTAATAGAAAAATTTCAGCTAATTGCAGCAGGAACGATAGAAAAGTCATCATTTTGTGACTCCTAATTAAATTATATGTCTAGGCAAAGATCATCAGTGGATCCTAAAACCATTAGGTTGCAGGGTTGATGGGATTCCTTTTAATACAAGGACCAGGATGATACCACCTGAACCCGTTGGTCAATCTTAGCATCTCAAAAAAATAGGATAGCAAGACCATATGTGCCTCTTAATGTGCTGCAATCAGAAATACTCATGCCACTTAGGAATACTGTACACACAAACACACACACACACGCCAGTCCCCCACCCCCAATGCCAAAAAAAAAACAACACTGAATCTGCTCAAGACTCTTCTAACAACCAGGTTGCATAGTTTGTAGAAAAAGGGGTGGAGGAACAAGATAATACCTCAGAGATGTAATCATTTAAATTAAAAATGTAGAACAGTCTACAAATGGAACATCTTTCTAGACCTAAATGTATATGGAAATTTAACATATTGTGAACAGAATATCTCAAATCTGTGAGGACAATTTTTAATGTTTTATATAACACCAAACCAACATAGTTTATGATTCCACTTACATAAAATGTCCAGAAAAGGCAAATCTACAGAGACAATATTAGTGGTTGCCTGGGGCTGCAGGTGCAAATGTGAAGTGACTCTAAATGGGCATAAAGGATCTTTGTGGGCTGATAGAAATATTTTAAATTGGGTTATGGTGATGGTTGCACAATGCTCAATTTATTGTATGTAAAAGTTAAACAATTTCATGAAGAAGCAATCATCCAAATTCAGGTTGTGTAGGACTTTTCATAAGACAAATGACCTGACAAATCAGTGACAAACAGAGGGGAAAAAATGGGTGAGGGGGAATTGTAATAAAATGAAAAAGACTTAAGAGACATCACAAGCTCATTATGGAGACCTTTTTTGGATTCTGATTGCAATAAATCTGTAGACAGCAGCTTCAAAACTGTCGGGAAATTTTTTGGGAGGCCGAGGTGGGTGGATCACAAGGTCAGGAGATCGAGACCATCCTGGCTAACATGGTGAAACTCCGTCTCTACTAAAAATACAAAAAATTAGCTGGGCCTGGCAGCGTGCACCTGTAGTCCCAGCTACTCAGGAGGCTGAGGCAGGAGAAAACTGTTAAGAAATTTTGAATATGAACTGGATGCCTGGGTATTCAGTGGTATTGGAGGATTATTGTTAATATTCTTAGGTATAATAATTACACAGTGTTCATGTCAAAAAAAGAAAAAAAATTCTTGTCAGTGTTGCAGAAGTTTTTGCAAGTATAATGACATCTTAAAGTTTGTTAAGGATTCCAACCAAAAGAAAATAATGGAATGGGGGCTTAGGTGGAACAAGATTGGCAAAATATTGATTATTTTTTAAATTGAGTGATGGGTACTTGTGGCTTAACTGTACTGTTCTGTCTACTTTTATGTATGTTTGAGAATTTTCAAACTAAGTTTTTAAAAATAAATTCACTGATGGACCTGGGGAAATTGTTATCCCTTTTGCAGGAACACTGTCAATTAGAAATGGGAAACTAGTGAGTCAGGCTCTCTCCTGCTAGCTTCTAATACCTGACATATCTTACTTTGTATTTTACCTATCCTATCATTTCTGGAAATGACTTGGCAGAGCAACTAGCAGGTGTCTCAGCAGAGCAAGAAGTTACATGTATCGATGGAGGCAAGACCCTCCCCAAACAGGTAATATGAACATCATTTTATTTTTATGTTATTTTATTTTATTTTATTTTTTTAGAGAGTAGGTCTCACTCTCACCTAGGTTAGAGTGCAGTGGTGCAATCGTAACTCACTGTAGCTTCAAACTCCTGGACTCAAGGGATCCTCCCACTTCAGCCTCCTGAATAGCTGGAACTACAGGTAATGCCACCACACTCGGCTAAATTTTTTGTTTTTTGTAGACAGAGTCTCACTATGTTATCTAGCTGGTTTCGAACTCCTAGGCGCAAGGGATTGTCCTGCCTCAGCCTCCCAAACCATTGAGATTGTAGGCATGAGCCACCATGCCCAACTTGAATATCCCTTTTTTTTTTTTTTTTTTTTTTTTTTTTTTGAGATGGACTCTCACTCTGTTGCCCAAGGTGGAGTGCATTAGTGCGATCTTGGCTCACCACAATCTCCACCTCCCGGGTTAAAGCAATTCTCCTACCTCAGCCTCCCGAGCAGCTGGGACTACAGGCACGCACCACCACGCCCAGCTAATTTTTGTATTTTAAGTAGAGACGGGGTTTCACCATACTGGCCAGACTGGGCTTGAACTCCTGACCTTGTGATCCACCCACTCGGCCTCCCAAAGTGCTGGGATTACAGGTGTGAACCACCATGCCTGGCCTCTGAATATCCTTTTAAATAAAAGGTTTGGGGTTTTGGCCGGGCACAGTGGCTTACACCTGTAATCCCAGCACTTTGGGAGGCCGAGGCAGGCAGATCACCTGAAGTCGGGAGTTTGAGACCAGCCTGGCCAACATGGTGAAACTTCGTCTCTACCAAAAAGGTGGGGGGAGGGGGGGTGCTGCAGGTTAACATGGAAGCTTACAGGCTTTGTAGGCAAGAGTTCCAGGTGTGGATCCTATCCCAGTTCCTCATTGTTTGTGTGACTGCTGTCTCTTAGATTTAAAAATGGGTAGGGAGGAGTATTGAGAATAATCTGTCCTGTCTAGCCAACAAGGTTAAGTACCAGTTGAAAAAACAGACATAAATGTGCTTTATAAATTATTAAGCACATTCGCCAGGTGTGGTGGCATGTGTCTGTAGTCCTAGCTACTTAGGGAGGCTGAGGCAGGATTGCTTGATCCTGGAAGGTCAAGGCTTCAGTGAGCCATGATGACAACACTGCACTCCAGGGCAACAGAGTGGGACCCTGTCTCAATAAAAAAATTAAAATTAAAAAAAAACTATCAGGCAGAATATGTTTAGTAGGTGATAATTTTTATTTGTAAAAATAATGGGCTGGGCGCGGTGGCTCATGCCTATAATCCCAGCACTGTGGGAGGCCGAGGCGGGCAAATCACCTGAGGTCAGGAGTTCGAGACCAGACTGGCCAACATAGTGAAACCCCATCTCTACTAAAAATACAAAACTTAGCTGGGTGTGATGGCACACGCCTATTAATCGCAGCTATTCAGGAGGCTGAGATAGGGGAATTGCTTGAACCTGGGAAGCAGAGGTTGCAGTGAGCCCAGATAGCGCCACTGAGCTCCAGCTTGGGAGACAGAGCAATATTTTGTCTCAAAAAATAATCATCATTATCATCATTATCTTGGCTGGGCGCAGTGGCTCACACCTGTAATCCCAGCA